>NW_028258365.1:3327500-3639937 GCF_053883595.1 Heterocephalus glaber | reverse complement strand
TATATTGGTACATTTAAGGTATACAGTATAATGACATTCATCATTGGAAATTTGCACCTTTACATAATACATTTTGGTTCTTATTTTTTCCCCATTTCCCTGCCCTCCCTTCAACCCCTCCACCCCTCCCTATTTACAAAGACTTTCTTCTCATTTTTTCTTCCTCTCATATTAATTCCATTCCCTTCTTTCCCTCAATTTCTTTTAAAGATATGCTTACAGGGTTTTAAGCTCAGTAGAGATTTTAATTACTGCCACTGTATGGCTACTTATTTGTAATTTTTAAATCAAAAGCTTTTGATGAGATGAAGGAAAAATAAGATTACAAAATTTGTACGGTTCGATGCATTTGATTGATACCTGGATACTGTGTATTCCACGACCCTAAGAATGTGGTCATGAGGCCCAATGGCCCACCGTTCTTGGTTGGTGGTATAAGACACATACAGCTTTCCATTTTTCTTGTAATTGGGATGGAATGCAAGGCTTAGCAGTCCTCTTTCATCTCCTCCCTGCAGTCAAATGAAAAACACAAAGAATTGTGAAGTTAATTATGTTCCTTATTGTGTTTCAACTGGAACCCCGAAAGAGTCTCTTTCTTTCTTCTAGATAATCTTTGCCCAACCTGTCTTCTTTTCTTCCTTGCCTACTACAAAAAAGGATTATAAAACATTTTACTTTGTGGAACTCTTTAAGGGTTAGAACAAGACAATTGTCTTGTGCGGTTATCTACGCACAAAAGTCTCACGCCACTTTTGTCAAGTGATTTGTGTATGTAATCTTGGAAAGCTAGGAAGACAAGTTTAAGTGCTGTGAAGCATTCTTTCCTGGGTTACTAGGTTGCTTGTAGTTCATGGAAGACAAATAAAAAGGTTACAATCAACAGCCACTTCTAATCCAAGTCCTCAAAACCTAAAACACAGTGTGAGCTGCCAACTCCCACTGTCTTGGCAATATGTTTAGAAAACAGTTAAATTGCTTGTGTAATATGTAAACCTTTGTTTCACCCGGAGGCATCTACATCAGTTGTCGCAACGATGGTGGTCTGTTCATCATAGCTAGGTAACAGGCGGCCTTGGCCTGTCTACATAGAATGAGGTATTTTTACATCCATCCCTGTATAGTGAAGGATGAAAAGTGGGAAGAGAGCAAAAGGCCAGGGCTGGGGTAGATGGGGGAGAAATACTAGAGAAGAAACCGGACACTAGGAAATAAAAGAAAAATCCCAAACAACTTTCTTTTGTTATTATATGAATGTCAAGGATTGTATATATTAGGCATGCCAAATGCTGTAACAATTAAAACATCATCATGTTCTTAAATAGAAAGGCATTTTATCTTTATTTTCTGCTAATTCAGCTTGTTGAAATTCAATATGGGCTTAGGATTTGTTTTATCCCATGAGTAGTCTAGGAATTTCTATAATGAAATCAGAGCATCTAAAATTATCTAGATCAGAGACTTAAATTTCATATTCTAGTAAGCCAGTGAACATTTCTCTGCAGCCTGACAAGTTATCCACAGTGCTGAAAAACATGGCCCCGAAACTGAACACTGCAACTGCCTCTAACACATCACCTACTGATTCAATTAAACACCACAGTATCTCCTTTGGCACAAGCTATAAGAAGTTACTTTTGAAGCATTAGAGGAGGAAACAAAAATTTGTAATCCTGCAACTTTCTTTATGTAATCACTCTGGAGAATGGAACACTCTCATGTTTGTATCCCACAGAAATCATGTGTTACTTGCCAAGCATGTAACCATTTGTGTAGCGCAGTCTGCATGGATTTGAGAATTCAAAGTTTTAGGCATAAAAGTTCATCCAAAGTTTGAGAGGACTACATATAACAAAGTGCTTGAAAATATCCAAGAACTCTCAAATCATTCTCCAAGTGTCAAAAAGTTCAACCATTTTGCACACCACAATAAGCTTGATTTTAATTTAAACCATTAGATAAGATAATAATGACTATGATTTATGAATGAGCTTCTGTTTTTTGTATCATCTTGTTATGATGAGTTTTATATTAGCTGGATGTTGCTCTTTTCCTTCTTATATCATTACTAAATAAATGTCTCTTGGAGACTTCAGGAGCTGGGATGTATAACTAAGGGTGGACTGTGGAAAGGCCTTGGCACATTAAATCTCCTTGATGGGTTGTCTAAGGAGTCCAGGGGTGGGCTTTCGTTGGTGATTAATTCCCCTTCCGAATGTATTTCTCTTTAAAGCTGTGAGTGCAGGTTAAGTGCTGCATGCCTGGCTCACTAATGTTTGTGCTCACTATAAGAAGCTTTTGTTGAAAGTAGCTCTTTGTAGTTTTAATCGAATCATCTGATGAACAATTTGAATTGGATAGCAATGAGGTCTAAAACTGTGCTGGTTGCTTTTTCAGGAATTAGGAATGTAGATTAACACATTGAAAGAAGACAGATGAGAAAATTCTAAATCTATAAAATAGTAGACTGTCAGGCATCACATTTGATTATTGTATTTAATCTTATTCCAGGTGTAAAGTAGTGTTCTGATTGGCTTAGAAACTTGATTGCTTTTAAATCTTCAAAGAAAGACTTCCATAAGTATATTCATGTGAAAAATTCAATGTATTGTGTAAATATCCTAGACTGTTTCTCAAAATCAGCTTTTAAAGTTGTATAACAGGACTCCTAAATGTTCAGAAATTAGGAGGGACAGATATTTTCCTGCTGTGCCAGGAGATTAAAGTATTGATAGTGTCACATTTTCACTTGAATTCAGTTATTTTGTTCATTTAATTAAAATATGTTATTGACAAATCATGCTTTAACTCTCAAATGCAAACCTAACTTTAAGGTCAGAGTCACTTTTCAAGGACCATAGGAAGAAATATGTTGATTGGGCATTGATGGTTAACTTTGTACCAAGGTCAGATAGAAGCCACCCCACCAGTGACATCACCAGACATCCACGGCCCCCTGCCTCCACAGTCGCTCCCACTCTTGTTTTCACCAGGACTTGCCCCAACCCGAGAGCCTGAATGTTGGCATCTGGAGCCAGAACTGGCCTGCACGCCGGATGTCCTGGCCTCCTGTTCTTCCTTCCTACTATTTAGCCTCCTCCACCCCAGCTCTGGCTGTCTGTGTTCAGACTCAGTCTGTTGGTCAGAGCCCAATTCCAAAGGCTTGCTTCTTTTCTCTGTGTTTCAAAAATCTGAAAATTCAGCCTTAGAGGCCCAGCAGAAAGAATCAACTAAGCCCTATGCCAATGATACAGGCTCTGGCCTAACTCCTTCCCATCATTTCTCCTCATGATGGGTGGCTTTAGGGTTCAGAGTTTATGGAATCCAAATCATGCACTCTATCCAGAAATGTCAAGTTAATGAACTGCTTCTAGGGAACATCAGGGGAGAATGATTAGTGATTAGTTGAGCCAAGCTGGCAAAAAGGGGAGAAAAACACAATATTAATAGAATGGCAAATGGAAGATTCACAGTCCAGAGGGCCTCACTTTTCAAAATCACTGACTTTTAACCTTATACTTTTGAGGACTGTTATTGTCCAAATAGTCATATTATACTTTGGACTTCATTATTAATAACGAACTCTTTATGCATAAGTTGTGCTTCTGGGAATGTACAGACAACATTGCTAGAACCAAACTGGAGACAGCTGCACAACAAGGAATTTACAAATAGCAATTTAAGGTTTCCTCTGTCTGGATATTCTTTTTAACTAGCTGACTGGAGCCTGACCAGGCATTACAGCCTGCCGTGATACCCCTCCTCCCTTCCCTTTGCTCAGCTCTCCCAGGACAACTCTCCCATCAACTCTGGACAGCTCCACACCAAGCATAAATAACTGTTCAAAATAAGGTTGCTGAATGATTTGAAAATAATGTCCCTAGACATACATTTTAGAACCTTGAGATTGACCCGTGTTTCAGAGTAAACCATAGAAACCTCCTTAAACATTTTTAATAAGTAATTAACTGTGTGCCCTTCAGCTTATAGGAGCAAGTTCACAGGGTCCACAAAAAAGACACAACTCCAAAACAGAGTACTGATGCCTTTAATGTAAGTACCATATCAGTTCCACTCCTATAGTTTTGAGGTATATTGTCCCCTTGTGAGCAGATCAAAACTGTAACCAACTGACTAAGACTTTTACCCTTTTAGGAATAAATTGAAGTGTCTATTTGAAAAAGAGAAGTAATCATAAAATGATTATAACAGAAAAACATTGTTTTTTTCTTTTTGTCGGGAAATTGCGGAGCATGAGTCTTTGATTGTAATTTTATTATAAAGAAAAATTATTACTTCATATATTCAATATGGTTAACCCATCTTGATTTCTAATTTTTAAAAATTTGCCATTACCTCTTTCAGGGAATATTGAATTGTACATAGTAGGACTGGAGAGTACTGAGCTGGAGGCCGGAAGCATATTATTCATTTTTGCAGTTCTTAGTGACCTTTTGACAAGTGATGGACTAACCTTAAGTTTAGCCTTCACTGCAACCTGAATGGCCCTTTGCCATCTAAGGTAATGTATTCACAGGTTCTAGGCATTAGGACAAAGACATCTTTAAGGGAGGGGCATTATTTTGTCTACTACATAGATATTTTAATCTATTTTTAAAAATAAAAGACCTAAGCACTTATAATGTAAGTCTTCTTGGCTATGTAAGCCTTATTGTCCATAACACAGGCTATGGTACCGAGAAAGCAATGAAACATAAATAGTATGGTGCAGTGATCAAGAAATTACTTATTATTGCATTGTAAGAAAAATCTCTTTAAAACTTACTCAACAAATATTTATTGCATACCTACTAGGTATTAGGCATTACTGGGTGCTAGGGGAAAGACAATAAATCGAGGTACATCCCTGCCCTCAAGGAGCTTATATATGGAAGATAATAGAAGTATAATTTTTAGGTATTTTGATCCCACCAGTCTTCATGATGCTGACTTTTTTGAGAGTTTAAGCAATGCTTTATTATTAGAAATGTGCATGGCTGTAAAACAAATTTAGAGAATGGGTAAATATTCTGGGTAAGTTTTGACATAAAATAATTTGCATATTTGTAGGAGTTTTCTCTAAAACTTAGTAAAGAAAAGCAAAAAGCTTGGTCACATGGAAGCTAACATACATGAAGAATGAGGCAGGTTTCCTGCAATAGGAGGACCACCTTCTAATTTACTCTGACAAGACACAGTTGCATGGGTGTGAGTGAAGGCCTCCAGGAAAAACATAGCAACAGAAGGGTGGCATTTTTTTCTTACTTTGGCTAGAAGGCAGGTTTCCTCATTTCTGCCATTAATCATTATTTTCTTGTCTATGTTTGCTACACTAGGAAAGGAAAGAGGATTTGGCAACTAACATGCCACCCCCACCCCCTCCCCGCAGCAAAACTTTACTTTCTCTGAGCCCAGAACCTTCTGCTATTCAGAAATGAGAAAACGGGTTGTTTAAGAACTGTTATTTCAGATACAAACCCAGATTTATTAATTTTCTATTGCTCCTGTAAAATTTTACCACAAACTTTGTGTCTTGCAACAACACAGACTTGTTATCTTGGTCTACGGGGTTAGAGTCCAGCAAGGGTCTCAAAAGCTAATAGAAATGTCCACAGAGCCCTTCCTTTTCTAGAAGATCCAGGGGACGATTCATTTTCTTTCCTTTTCCAGTTTACAGAAGTCACCTCTTTCCTTGCTTCACATCTTCTTTCCTCCATCTTCAAAGCCAGCAGTGGTGGGTGGAGTCTTTTGCACATCACATCACTTGGACTTTCTCTGTCCTCTTCTGCTTTCAAGAATTTCTGATTACATTGATTACATTCTGATTACACTGAGCCAACCCAGCTAACACGCAATAATCTTCCTGTGTGCTCTTCAGCAATCTTAATTCCATTGCCACTTTAACCCCTCTGTGGTAGGTAATTGACTAATCTGTCAGTTGGAGTGGGGAACACCCAGCTGAATTGAGTCCGCATGGTTCTGGGCGTGGAAGACTCACGGAAGGAGGCTTGGTGTTGAAATGATATAAAAGGGAAACAAGAAGGAAGGATTTCAGTTGATCTTCCTGGGAAGAGCTTTGTGTGGCTGCTTTTCTTCGGGACAGTCCCAGTGGGTTTGCTTTGAGGGCGCTTTGGCTGCTTTCTTTCTTCAGTAGAGCTTCAATCTTCATCTTCATCTTGGATGCTGTCTCCTGGCTTCCAGTGCAGATGCCTCATCTGGCTCAGATCCTTCAGCCTTTCGGCACAGACACTTCAGCTTCTAGCACTGGCCCCTGGGCCTTTCTGGGGCAGATCCTTTGGAATCTCATCTTGAATCCTTTGGCTTCCTAATAGGGACTTGCACAGGGCATTGCCTTGGGCCCTAAGCCCTTGACTGGATCCTTCAGGTCTGCAGCGCAGACAGACATCTTGCACTCTCCTACATCTGACTCTAGTAAGCACTGACTAATACACCCTCTTTGCCAGCTCAGGTCACATTTGCAGGTTCCAGGGATGAGGACATCTGTTGAGCAGGGACATTATTCTGCCTACCATATGTTAATCTGTTGTTTTCAAAAAGGATCCTAAGCATTTATAACTTGAGCCTTCTTGGCTGTGGCCTGGTGTTAGCACCTGAAAGAGGAGGTTAGTGAAATTCACCTACAAGTTCACCAGGATGCACAGATACATAAGGAGAGCTCTGTTAGAGCAAGCTCATTATCTTAGTTGTTGGTTTTGACAGAACATCCTACACTCTTCAGAATGAACTGAGAGCACCTTCAGAATCCAGGAGGAGGAACAGGAGAAGGAGGACAAAGAGACTATTTGATAAAAATCATGTGAACACTAGACATTTGCATGCATCATTCAATCAAGAGTAAAGCTCCTGTGTTATTTCTGTGGATATTCAAGATACAGAAGGTATTAAATATGAGAAAACCATTTCTACTGCCTGGTGCATAATCATTGGATTTTAAGCTCATAAAACTGTATTGCTTTGGTCACAAGTTTTAAAACACATTGTAGGATACTGATTTCTTCCCAACTCTTGGAAAAGGTAAGAACCAATGCTTCTCAATAATTCCAGATGTCTAATTTGGTCTTACAAGAGGAATCAATGCTCTGAAGACCCTGAGTGAACTTGTGGGAGGTGATACATAATTTGGGGCTGTGGTACAATGAAAGAATATATACCTTAGACTTTGTCCCTAGGTCCTGACATAAAAGCTCCTAAAACTTTGGGAATTTCCTGAGTGATAGGAATGCCTTTGTATTTATAAGATGCTCCTCCCACCTATACCGCATATCATGCTAATAAGTTGACTGTTGGTGGACCCCTAGCTTTAGGGTGGGGGTCGTAGCCAGGGGAGCCAACCATGTAATTAGAGAGCTGGAAAGTTTTGCTCCCTTTCTCCCTCACCCTGGGAGAAAAGATGGATGTCCGGTTCAATTACCAATGGCCAGTAATTTAATCAGTAAGATTATGCAATGAAGCCTCTATAAACCCCCTAAACAATAGGGTTGAGTGAGGGTGGTATAGACAGAGAGGGGTGAGGAAATCCACAGAACCCACTCCTCTCAGAATGTTGCCCTGTGCATCTCTGCATCTGATCACCCTTGAGTTGTTTCCTTTATAATAGCAGTAAAACCAGTGATGGCAAGTAAAGCGGTTTCTTGCATTTTGAGTTATTCTAGTGAATTATTGAGCCTTAAGGGAAGAAGTACGATATTTGTTGGACCTTAGATTTTAAAAGGTATGTATTTCTAGACTGGGGGTATAGCTCAGTGGTTTAGTATTTGAAAAGCCCTGGGTTGGGTTCCCAGCACCAAAAAACAAAAACAAAAGGTACTCACTTTGAAGTTGAACTGGAAAGGGGTGATATATTGAGTAACTACATTGTTATACACAACAAAATGTCATATATATAAATTAGGAACTATGACAATTCATTACTGACTGCAAACTTCTTGAAGGTGTCTTACCTCATACCTCAACTCAGTTGGAACCTTGTCATAAACAGTAGCATGTATCGGGCCCTTGCTATGTAGTGGGCCAAGTAATTCCCAGAAGCTGGTTTGAACTTTATAGCAACTGCAGAATTTAATACTGTTTTACTGTTATTCTTATTTTCAGGATAAGGAAAATGAGGTTTAGAAAGATTATGGGAATTGCCCAAAATGCACAAATAGAAGGGGCAAAGCAGAGACTGTCTGTGATTGGAGGACAATTAATATCAACTATTATGTTTTACTGCTCCACAAAATAAGTCCTAAGTAAAGATGTGGGGACATAAAGGACAAATCAGAATCCCGCATACACACTCATTCATGAATGAGGTAGCTCTGAGACAGTCATACTTAGGCTCTACTTATCTTAACCTACAGATATTATTTTCACATAAATGACCCAGTTTTTTTTTTTTTTTTGGACCCGGGCTTGAACTCGGGTCCTTGCGCTTGCGCAGCAGGTGGCAAAACCACTGAGCTAAATCCCTGGCCCCCCCACTTATTTTAATTTACATTTTATATATAATGTAGCACATGCCTCAATTATTTAAAGCAAAGCTTAATTTTGTTTTTAAGGCAGTGTTGTGCTGGTAAAAGGACTAGCTCAGAAAAAATTACATTACTTGTGTAAATTTCTGTGGTGTAAAAGACTCTCACCATGGCCAATTTCAAACTCACCAAGATGTCGTTGACAATGGTGTTATGGAGAGATGTGTGCAACCAGCCCTTGAAATCCTACAGATATCACTGTAGAGTATTTCTACTCCCCAATTTATTAGTGTCCCACATTAGTATTGTGTTCTTTTCTTCTGTCTTAAAAGTTTGTTCTTTCAATGTTTCACAATTCATTTTCAAAATTAAGTGATGGTTTTAAATAAACAAACACACAAATAAATCAATAAATAATTCATTACATGAGAGAAGTGGAATTTCTTATTGGATTTTTAAATGTAATATCCATACAAACTTGTATATCACCCAAAAGGCAGCATGGAATACTCAAAGATCCTTTTATGGAATTTGCTTGGTTATTTAATGGTGGAAAGATGTAAATGAAAACTCCTCAGGAAATACCTTGGCCTTGGATTTCAAGGATTTCTTGGATAGTCAAAGAAGATTATGAATGTAAAATCATTTTACGAACTACCAAGTTCTATCTGGATTGCAGACTGAGATATTACAGTGGACAGAATGGTAAGAATCATCTTCACAATCAAATGCCTCATAAAATAATAAGATTTCTGAAGAAGGGAATGTGATTTTGCAGTAAAGAATGTGGAGCCTTACATTTTAATCTGATGAGAAATGCATTCGTACTATGTAGAGGAAGTATTCTCTTGCTCCCTGCCATCCAAAGCACTTTTGGACTTTAGAAAATTGCAGGCATGGAAAAGCATATTTCTACTTATATTTAGCACCAGGCTTACCACATACTTTTGATGAAGATCTGTGTATATTTTCTTAGCAGATTTAGGTGGTGTGTATTACCAGTAATTTATTAATGATTTGCAAGGCTTAAAGTAATATGAATTATTCTCGAGTTGAAACATACATACAATTTTTCAAAATTTCAGTTAAAAGAGAGTGTTTATATATTCTAAAGTCAAACATAAAGCCATTTATTTAGACAAGGGGTGGAAGAAACAAATTAATGCTTGTGTGTTCCCTAATAGTATGATGGCCAATAACAATATTTCCTTTATAACAAAAACAAACCTTACATAAAATGCATTGCCAAGATTTATGATAGAAAAATGTGTATTGTTGATAAATAGTTGAGAAAATTAGAGCAATGTGGGCTAATATAACTAATATAAACCAAAATGGCACCGAATTTAGATGCAAATTTGGATAATGAATTATAAACTTAGGAAGATATAAGACTCTCCAAGGAGTATGTGAGAATATGCATATCATTATATATATATTATATATATATATCTTAAAAAATCTGAGGCATACATATATACACACACACATATGTGTGTGTGTATATATGTATGTGTGTGTATATATATATATGTACATATAACCCCAGAGACCAGATAATGCAAAAAGGAAACATTTATTAATTGGAGAGGGTCAATTTTTCCTTCTTTCACTCTCTCAAAGATTTTTCTTAGAAATCATTCTGAAAGTGTAAAAAATTAAAATATTATTAAATTTACAAATAGTGGAAACATCTAGTTATTAAGGTAAATAATTCCTATGAGATGAGGAAGAGAATTTAGAAAATATATTAACTTCTTCATACCCCTTTATAATTTATTTTACTTTATGGGTAAGAAGAAAGTATTATCTTGTAACTTGGAAATATCTTTCATAGAACGGTCTGGACTATGATTAAAAACAGACGCTTTCATACTTTGATCTTCCAAACATAAGGACTACACACTAACATTTACCAGAATAAAAGTTATGCAATTATTTGGAATATTAGGTTTTTGTATTGAAAACTGGTGAAATAAGATGGACTTGTATGATTTCATTTGCCATGTTAAGGCTAAGATCTCTGAGATATAAAGTCTGATTGTTTTGTCTTAAATATGAAATCCAGGAATATAAAGTATGGTTCCTTTATAGTCCCCTGTGATTTGTATGTCTGTAGTTTGAAAAACCATTTGTTTCTTCTGAAAATGGGAGAGTCAAGGCCCTTTCAAAAAGAAAAATACTTGCAATATTAAAGATAAATGTTTAACTAAAGCAAAAGGTACAAAATTGCTTTTAATGAATTTGACCTCTTGCTTTTATAAAGTTTGTTTTTTATGATGTGTGGCTAATATGGTAGTCATGCAGCTAAAAGCATTATCTTCACATCATTATATAGAAATATAACACTGGTAAACTTGAATTTCTCAGTCATGTTTCACTACTTTCAGCAGTTATGTATTTCCTATTGTTACTCTAAATAAGAACTCAAATTGACTTATATGAGAACAAACATTAAGCAATTAAGTAAGATTATTGCTTTGAAAAGGAACCTTGAAAAAAACTCCAGCAGTTTAGACCACCAAGGAGTTCTAATAAATTTAAGGAAATATGAGGTTTCCTTCATGTGACTTCTCTTGAAAAGTTATGCAACAGACTGCTGAAACTTCAAGGTCACATAAAAATTATGATACTTTTAGAATTATTTTCTGAGTAGAGTTTGTATTAACATGATTTATATGTCAATTAAACTTACAATTTACCAAAGTAGCAAAATCAAATTCTTTGAATGTTTGATATTTTCATTAAGCACTATTTTAAAAAATGATCAGATGGAGAATTCTAACAAAACAGCAACACTAAAAGACTAAAATGTAATTGTCCTTTTTTACATTAAAAATCATTCTTGTTCCAAAATATCGTTAGTTACAAATCAATATTTAGGAAACAAACATTTGCTGTGCCTTTGATATCTAAATAAAACAACTCTGGTATAAATTTGATATTTTAAATATTTATACTAATTCTGAATAAAAACAATATATGTTTATATATTTGTGCACCATTGCATCATTACTATTAAATTCTGTAATAATTTAAACCATAAAATTTTTCTAATTCTCTGTTTTCCAGGACCAAGGAAAGTATGATGCTATTTCATTAAGATGGAGTAAATATGGGAACTATGTATTACAGATATCTGTAAGATCTGGAAATAGTTTAAAGATAGGAAAGTGATTTAAAATCAAATAAGATTAATAAGGACTAAAGGAGGACTTGTATTTAATAAGTTTGAAAAAGGAAAAAATCTGAGGCATACATATAATAACCTTCCTTGAGTCCATGAGGACTCACTGTAAGGACAGTGTCCAGCTGTTCACCTTTTCCACAGAAGTTTTGACAACAAGACAGGTTTCAATGGAAAGGTGCCCTGTTCCCTAATCAATAAAATTTTTACTTAAATACCTAGGAATAATATGATTTTAGACCAAAAGGCTGAATTTGGAGGAACTTTTGCTAGTCATGTTGCATATAGTAGCATTCTTATTTAATTGATGGATGAACCAAAGAGTGAAAGACAGTCCAGTGTTTCCTTGTGTGTTCATGATTCAACACATGTAGCAATTCAGACAAAACTGATGGCAATTAATGCTTCCCATTCTAATTCCCAGAACCACTATTCAGAGACAAGTTCTTGGTTCTAAATCATAGGGCAAATGAAGGGTTTATAGCAGTTCTATTTTCTCAACTGCCAACACCCACTCTCTCTAACACCTGCAATGCCATTAACATTTATCTTCACTCACCCGCTGTGCGTGGTCCGAGTCCAGCCTTCCACATATGCCAGTTGCTTCTGCATTGACATGCTTCCCATGTCTGTTTTTTATTGCACCTCATTGACGAGTATGAGCTCAGGGGTTTGCACCTTGGGACCCCCCCCCCCCCCCGTCCTGTTAGCTTTTTGACTTTGGGAAAGTTACTTTGCATCTCTGTGCCTCATTTTATCACTTTTAAATAGGATCTTTCCTGCTCATAAATTGTTGTAAGGAGTTTTGGGGAAAGACTGGGGAATGGGCCCTGACACACTGTTGGTGTTCCAGAAAAGTCACTCATTGTCACTGTGTGCCATGGTTTGCGCTATTGTGTTCTAGTTGGGTAAAGAGATTTTAAAGAAGTATGGCTACAAACAAATGCATAGTTCAATTTTGGAGAGGACTATAAATGAAAAGGATGAGGTGTTATGGGAAGGAATCCCAGGGGAATGTAATACAGTACAGGGGGTCAGGAAGGCCTCCCTGAAGATGTACATACAAGTTCAAACTTCAAGGGTGAGAAGGAACCAGAGGGGGAAAGCAGTTCAGAGAAAGAACCACATGTCCCCTGGAGGCACTTACTGGGTGCTGAGTGTGATTCTCTGGGAGAAGAGGAATGTGAGGGAAGATATAGAAATATGTACACTCTTGCACTCTTGCTCTGTGATTGTGGAGAATTTTGGGTATCTGAGGGCATGTGTAAATATAGTGGAAAGAATGTGGGTTCAATCACATGATTACAGGGTTTGAATCCTTGCTTTGTGACTTACAGGCTGTTTGACTTTGGGAAAATAATCTAACACCCAACCTTAAGGTTTTTTTTCTGTTGTAAAGGCATTATAACTTCTACTTCATGAGGTGCTTTTTTAAAGTGAAAAATACAGAAAGTAAAATTTAAAGTGACAAGCATTCAGCTGGCCCCTGGTCAGTGCTCAGTAATCAGCTCTTTCCTTCCTTGCACTGTGGGATGGGCCTGGTGCTCGTGCCCATGGCAGCAGACAGGAGGAGAGCTATCCTGTGCGTGAGGATCATGTTTATGATGATACCCAGGGATGAATAATCACATATTGTCCTATACTGAATTATCCTATCAGATCCACACTCAAACCAAGATTCCACCCATGAAATATGTAAGGTCAGAAATGATAATTCAGCCGAGTATGGTGGCACATGTCTGTAATGCCAGCACTCAGATGCTGAGGCAGGAGGACTGCCAGGAGTTCAAGGCCAGCCTGGGCTGCATAGTTAGTTCAAGGCCAGCCTGAACTACGAAGTGAGACCTTGACAAAACAAAAAAAGGAGAAATGGTAATTTAATCATTCCTATAGAGTACTTATACTTTTTTCGATTTTGATGGGGAATACCTTTTCTCCTCCACTTTGATGGTTTCAAGTAGAAAACTGCAATGGGTTAAAATGTTTGTTTTTTTCTCATTTGATAACCTTTGTGACAAAGAGACTTTAGGATAAGGGCCTTGGAAGGGGTATTGTCAATAGGACTTAGTCTTCTCATCTATTGCATTTGCAGTAGTTACTTATTTTACTGCATGGCTGGAATTATTTGAATTCAAGCAAAGGAACTAATTTTATAAAGGCATCTCCTTTCTTATATATGAAATTGAAATTTGCATATTTATTTAATTATACAAATTAACAAAGATACTTATGTTTATATTGATATATATTAAGTGTTAATATAAAAAAGAAAATATAAAGGCAAGCACACTAGCAAAATCTACATAGGTATTTTAGAAAATACTAAATAGTTATAAAAGCAAAATTCCAGAAGCAGTAGTTCTCCTCAGCTTAATTGTACATGCAAGAAGTATCAGGATAAACTGCCTTGTTCTGATCTTTCTTCAATATCTCCAAATACAGAATATTTTATCTTTTATGTCATACTCCTAAGCTTGAATAACAGTTATCAGAGACTCAGGAAATGAGAAATCACTCATCAAAATTAATACTCTTCTTAAAAAATGACTTAAAGGATTCTTTCCTACACTTGAAAATTATAAGGCTATGTTGATGTTAATATTAGAAATCTAGCTATCTGGAGATCCACATTTTATTACTGTAAAAATGATGCAGGAAGCCAGGTGTGCTGGAACATGCCTGTAATTTCAGCACTCTGGGATGCTGAGGCAGGAGGATAGCAAGTTCAAGCCCAGCCTGGGCAACATAGTGAGACTGTATCTCAGAAGTAAAAAGAAACTGAAAATAAAAAACAAAATACAAAAAAGGGCTGACAATGTAGCTCATTGTGAAGGCCCTTGGTTCAATCCCCAGGACCACAAAACAAACAAACAAACAAACAAACAAAAAGCAGACAAACAAACAAAAAAGAAAAGTGGGTTTTTTTTCTATTGGAAAACTGGCAATTTTCCATTAATACATGTAAAACTGTCATACTATGAAATATTATTTTGAATAATACTACACATCATTCCAGAATAGTCTAGAAGCAGGAAAGTGGCTTTATCTCAGGAATGCTGGGTTAAATTTGAGTTGGCTAAAACTCATATAAAGTTTTCTCTGAATCAAGCAATTTCCCCATACAAATGTAAATGGAGTCAAAAAAAAATCATGGAAAGTGTAAAGGGAGGTAATTTTTGTTTGGCTGTGACAGTTATTTTGTTTCTGTTGGTTAGAGCTGATAAGACACTGGTCTACCATTTATACAGATTTATTTAAAAATTAATTATTTACTTTGCCTCCTTAAAATAATAAAACAAAACTTTTTGATTTTTATCACCTATAAAATAAGCCCAAATGATTTTGCAAGGAACACAAGACCCTTAAGGTCCTAGGCTCTTTTTCCAGCCTTGACTACTGTCATTCTACCTCAAATTCGTGTCTTTCCAGCTATATTCAACTTCTCCTCAGCTTTAACATCTGATGTCTTTGTTTTTGTTTATTCCTTGCTTGGAAGACCATGCATTTCTACTTTCTCTGGAGAAAAATATTGGTCTTTTAAGACCACACTCCAGCTCTCCTGCCAAGTCCTTCCTGATTCCAGCTTTCAATATGCCTTTCTCTTTCACTCCTAGCACTTTCCATGTTCTCAAGGACACCACACCACTCATTATCATCAGTGTATATCGTACCTACCAGTTTCTCTTTCCCATAAAGAAGAAATCTTGAGTGGAAACCAAATTTTACTATTCTTCAGCTCTATCCAGGCAAAACTTAGCCCAATGGCTAATACTTCCAGGCAGTTAAATATTCATAATCATTACATATATAAACTTAAGATTGTAAGACCTATAGCTCCATTTCATGTATTATGTATATCTTTACTCCTTGCTCTTCTCTTTTAACACATAATTTTATCAAATAAATCATTTAAAAGGGTTTATACAGAAAAAGTGCTAAAGTAAGGCTTCAGCAAAAATAGATTTTTAATGACTTCCACTTGGTATTAGCAAAACAAAGAAGCATTTTGCTAAAAATACATAATAAACAGCTATGAATTGCCTTTCTCTAATGGTATCTAGTAGTGATCTACAAAATATTAGTCTAAAATTAGTTTTCAAGTTGAAAATAAGTCCTAGCAGTTCAGATAGAAATTATTTCCCATTTTAAGTTTTAAGAAATTTTGTTTTACCATGTTCTTCTTTCACTATAAAATGTGTAAAAAAAGAACTGATATAATAGTCCTAGAAAACATCAAGTATTAAGGGATAACACTAGAGATTTTGTTTTTCTTCACAACTACTTGTCTAAAGCTTCACAGCAAAAACACTAATAAAAGTCAGTCATCATTATGATGTCATCTAATAATTTCCTTAGAAGTAATCTAGAAAGTACAAAAAATATTTATAATGTACGACATCATCTATGTGCCTTTCCATTGCTCAAACTCTGGATTTATATTTAGTTAAGTTTCCTGTTTGTTATAAAGAACACCTTTGGTGTGAAATAAAATGGATTCATAAAAGTCCTCTGAAGTCTAACTATCTTTGCAAATCACATGTGCAGGGGTAGTTTAATTCTGATGGATGAAGACAATTGTGTGGCCAAATCCAGCAATTTATGAAAAGATTTTTTCATTTATTTTGTAACCCAAATTCTAGGGCCAGTAGTTCCCTGTCAGTGAATTGGGTATAATATCTACAAGTGCCAAATGATACCCGACTGCCAATAGGACATGAGCCCTAGGTAAGAGTTATAGCACACCAAACTTGTTGGAGAGATGCTCACTTCCACATTGATAGCTATGGTTTGTGGTTTAGATCCATAAAATGTCTTTGGCCTTTATGCAGCCCCAATTTACAAATAATTACAACTTAGAAGAGTAGACTCAGGAGAATTTTTGTATACATGAGGATGAATTTTTCCAGCTTTCCATTCTTACATACAACTTCTTAGATGGTGCCTCTTCTCATTTAACCTATTCTGTAACTACATCTGGCAGAGTTCAGTGATGCCTACCAGTTAACAAAGTTTCTTTGATACTTAACAAGCTCTCCATAATGAAGTGTCTTTTGGAGTATGAAGCTGACAAAGAAAGAGAACAAAAGAGCCTCAAGTTCCTTCAAATACATTCATTAGAGGGTATATCATCCTTTTGCATATGTTCTAGTATTTAGACTCCCAATTTATTATGGCAGAAAAATTAAACTTCTCATTCAGCCAGGATAGGAAAAAAAAAACTTATCTCAGCACAGGTGAGCCTTTTCCCTAAGACTTACATGAATTATGCATTTCACCTATTGGATGCCTGGGACTTTAGAAAAAGTCTAATTAATTCTACAGAAGGACACCCTGTCAACCAAGCTGGGGCTCTTCTAGCAAACCACTCTTAACTTTCTTTACAATCTGTGTTGCCTCTCAAGGCTAAATCAAGAAGAGTTTCTTTTTCTGCCTCGGCAACAAGCTGTTCTAAGGTCAATCCACACTTGAAAACAGAAGTTGACTGGAGCAGGACCACAGTTGCTGCCAAGCTTTGTAGTAGTTTATTATGTAATGCTCATAGAAGACAGCAGAGTTGAAATCAGTGCTGATTCTGGAGCAAAATTTCTTGAAATGTGTTCACAAGCTGGATTTTGGACACTTGCTATGTATGGATTGTGCCTGATGGTTGGAGTCAGACAAAAAAGAATTTTAATCATGATTCTGCCAATTGGTATATATCATTGGGAAGATTACTTAACTTTCCCAAACTTGAGTTTCCTTACCTATAAAGCAGACATTATCATAAGTAGATTATAAGACCATTGCAAAAATTAAATGAGGTATATTTTATGAAGCACCTAAAATGTAGTGGGGTCTCAAAAAGGTGAATTCTTTAAAAAAGTTATGCAGATGAAGTGCTAGGTATCGAATTTAGCCTTGATAATGCCTAGATGACCTACAGGCCAATAACAAGAAGATATCAAATAATTATTAGGTACCTTTAACATCTACAGCACTTGGAACAAATAACTCTTATGGCTTTGCAGTGGGCAAATGATGCCATTGATTATGTAAAAAATGAAGACACAGAAGCACCAGTTTAATCCAGGAAACCTCCACACTCAGCCAAAGGATTGGAAGCTACTGGCTTCTCCTTTTCCATTTAAAGCTCACTGAACTATAAGACACTTAATAAACCTTCATGGTTCTAATTTGGAGATCAAGATGTCCTCTGTGAGGTTGGTAGAACTTGAGCAGGGAGCAGCATTAAGCTTCATACTAGCCTACAGTTAATGTATTAATGCATACTCTATGCCAAAGAATATAGAGAAATGGCTGCATAAAATATAGGTTTGCCAAATACTACATTCAGCCCTTTGATTTGTGGTACCAGCATCATCCACAGGGTCATAATTTACATCATGTAGCAGTTCTTCGTCTTCTTCCCCCAAAGCACTCTCTTTCTCTGAAGCAAAGTTTATAGCAATGTACCTTCTCAGCAGGACACAAACAGAGAATCTTATTAGGACATCCTGGGAGTTACTGCATGGATGGCTGATGTCTGGACAGAGCAGCAGGATTGCCTGTTCTGCTATGAAGTTAAACCAGTGAGAAAGTGACTGGCTCAATCTAACAATTACATAGAGAGACAAAGCTGTGGCATATTATCAAATTTAAATCACCCTTGCCCTGAAGACTTGATAAGCTACTTTAAGCCATTCTGTCATGGAGTCCAAGAGATAAAGAGCAATACCTGGAATGGCAATGATTCATCATGAAATATTTCTTTTAGGTGTCTATGCTTCCATGTTCTCAAAACCTTTTTGTCCCTGTAACTGTTAAGCCGAGACTAAGATCCTCTTGGGAAACTCTGACTACTGCACCCATGCTTTGCTGAGAACACTGTGGCCTTAGGCTGAGCCAGGAAATGGCCCAAATTCTCATTTCTTTTTCCCTCTTTACACTCAGAGTCATCTATGTCTTCAATAACATTTTAATAATTTATATCATCCACAACTTCATCATCTAAACTGTTACTAGAAAAAAATTTAAGTACAGTTTAGTTTGAATAAGCAGAGAGCAAATGTCTATCTAATTCCTTTTAGGAAGATTTTCTATTTTTCCCTTATTTTCAATATTTCTAACATACCTTTAATCTTCCACTGTCCCATCCTAATTCCAATAGCATCTTTAACCCCAAGACACTTTCTTTTTGAGATATTGACGCAATGCTACTCGAGATCACAGATAACAAATTGCCATATTTGAACCACCTTTTATTTTTGAACAACTTTTATGCATTTCTACCAATGAAAAAATAACTTGGTAACATTTACCCCCAAACTGCTTCTGGCTAATTTCCTGGCTCTTAAAATCCCCTTTCTTTAAGTTTGCTGTCATAATAATACTTCTTAAAGCCTCCAGGGAGTACACTGAACTTAATTATATTCTGGCCACTGTAATTTGGCAGGTCAGCCACACTGACTTCCTTAACCAATTCATTCGCTACTCAAGGCGAATCCAAGAGTAACCTCTATGCTTCAGCAACAAACTGTTCCAAGAAAGCAGTTGTTTATAGTATTGAGAAACTGTTCCTCCAAGCCACATCCCAGTGTAATGTTCAGTTGGCAAAAAAGAAGGCTGTATGTTGTTCAACAGGGAAATCTGCCTCATTCGACCACCCAAGAGGGCAGCAAAAATAAGTCACCTAGTAAAGGTGGTCTTTATACAAAGGTCAAACAGAACTTTACTGGAAACTTTGGGTGGACTGGAAAGTCTTGGCTTAATATAGTGAACTGCATAATTTAAAAATGTGCCCAAGTTTTACTGTATAAGCAGAGCATATTACAAGATCGATGCATGCCCATAATGCTTAAAAAACAACCAGTGAATAAAAAGGGAGAACAATGGAACAAGATGGCTCGTGCAAGATATTGCTTTCTAAGCGTGGTACACCCTGAAGTCAGCCCTTTCTTACTCTTTTTCCCCCTTTCTTTTATTGACAATCATCTATAGGGATGGCCACGTGCTTTTGTTGATGACAGAAAGGGGCAGAAGGCACTATTGACATAGGAGAGCAAAAGGAGGGCTGGTCATTGTGCTGCTTCTATCAGACATGAAACCATTAGTCCGAACTATCTGACAGTCATCACTTTTTAACTCACTTTTGTTTTTGGTCATCTCATTGCCATCATCCAGGTCATTTTAATGTCTATTTTATACGTTTTCAAATAGTCAAATATGGTACAGTTAAGGAACTTTTATAATTTTTAAATTACAAAAATTAGGGTGGTCTATGTTTCCATTTGGTCAGACACAATTCTCTTTTATGTTTGGATTAAATTATTCAGGGACTCCTGCATTCTCAAAAATGACTCAATTTTATGATAAATTAAATAGAACCTTTAATACATAATGTGACTATTGAGCTTGGGTAGAAAAGGGAAATTCCAAAAGGATACTTTAAGATATAAATTTCAGTTTTGTAGAGCAAACAATAGGAGAGGCTGCATGCGGGAAAATGACATGGGTGCGGTTCCTCTCCTCCAGGAGCACATGAAGCTCAAAGGAAGGCAATGTCAGAGTGAGGTGATTAGTGCTGAAGAAAATAACTCCTGAAGAGCAGTTCCTGTGCTATCTTGTAATGTTGCAGTTCTACACAGAAAATGTTATATTCTTCTTTGTTGTTGTTGTTACTGAGGATCAAACTCAGGACCTTGAGCTTGTGAGGCAGGCAGTGGAACCACTGAGCTAAATCCTTGGCCCAGAAAATGCTGTAGTCTTAGCAGCACTATACCTGGGGGCCAAGATATTGGGGCTGGGATTTGGGATAAATATACAATTTGTTGTGCTAATGATGGCAGAAATCCTATCAGAGTCATTTAGAGCTGAGAAGAGCAGAATAAAATCAAAAGCACCCCTGTCACTTTCTTTTCACTCGTCTCTTATATGGAATTCTTAAAAAGAATCTTTTATAATGGTGTCCTAAAAATTGCACAACCCTGGGAAATCTAAACCATAAATAATTATGATTTTTTCAAAGGCCAGGTTACCACAAGTAATCTACAGATTCAATGCTATCCCTATTAAAATACAAACAACATTCTTTACAAACTAGAAGAAAATCTTACAATTCAAATGGAAGTGCAGAAGGTCCAGAATAGCCAAGGCAGTTCTGAGCAAAATGAGCAAGGATGAGGTATCACAACACCCTGTTTAAAGTTTCCAATGAAACAGAACAGAAAGGACAGAAATAATCCCATGCACTACAGCCATCCGATTTTTGACAGAGGGGTCCAAAACATGCTAGAGAAAAGAAACCCTCTTTAACAAATAGTGCTGAGAAAACTGGGTATCCATATGCAGAAGATCAAAACTGGGTCCCTTCCTCTCATCCCACACTAAAATCAAATTAGAATGGATCAAAAACTTAGACAGAAGACTGGAACCTTTGAAACTTCTGGAAAAAAACATGGAAATACTGGAAACCAGAGGCACAGACTTCCTGAACAGGACTCCAATAGCACATAAATAATAGGAAGAATCAACAAATGACTGCATCAAATTACAAAGCTTCTGCACAGCAAAGGAAACAACAAAGTGAAGAGACAATCTACAATCTAGCTACCCTTCTGATACAGTATTAATATCCAAAATACATAAAGAACTCTAAAAATTACCCCTTCAAAACAACCCAATCAACAAATAAACTAAATAGACATTTCTCAGGAGATTAAGTACAAATAGGCAATAAGTATATGAAAAAATGTTCAACATCTTTAGTGCCATTAGGGAAATTAAATCAAAACTATATTGAGATTCCATCTCACAACAGTCAGAATGGCTATCATCAAGAATCCAAAAAAAAAAGAGAAACCTGGGGGAGGAGCAGGAGAAAAAGGAATGCTCTTACACCACTGGTGGGAATATAAACTAATAGAACCACTGTGGAAATCAGTGTAATAAATGTACCATTTGACCCAGCTATACAATTCCTTAGTATATTTCTGAAGTAGGTAAAGACAACATTCAATAGTGGTATGTGGATACCCATGTTTATAGTGGTACAATTCACAACATCTGTGCTAGAAACAGTCTAGATCAGTGGTGGCAAACCTGTGGCACATGTGCCCCAGTGGGGTGTTTGCATCACTGAGAGCTCTAAAAGATTCGCCATCACTGGTCTAGATGCTCATCAACCCCATGAATGGATAACGAAAGTGTGGTATATATCCATAATGGAATATTATTCAGCCATAAAGAAGAATGAAATCATGTCATTTACAGGAAAACAGATTGAACTGGAGATCATGTTAAGTAAAATTAGCCAATCTCAGAAAGTTAAATACCATGTTTTCTCTTACATGAACAGTCTTAGTAAATAAATACAGGAGAGATGAAAGGAAATTAGAAGGTGGACATTTAGAGATGGGAAGGGGGTCAGAGGGAGCAGGGAAGGAAGGGAAAAGGAGGTAGTAGGGATGGAAATCAGCAAAATATGCATGTGTGATATGCCAAAGTGAATTGCATTTTGTTATATTACTAATATGCATCGATAAAAAAAGAAAAAACAGGATTCTTTCAGATAGGTCTAAAATGTGTATTTAAAAAATATGCTAAATTTTTCAGAATATCCCTAAGTTCATGAAAATATACTTGTGGAAATATTTAGTGCCTTCAAAGAGTTAAAGCAACATGACTTTTCAGAGGAATGTACTGAGGGCCACTAACTGATCATCCAAATCTACAGTCAGTAAACTTTTTCTTAAAGGGCCCAATAGTAAATGTTTAAGGCCTTGTGCACCATGTAATCTTTATGGCAGTTACTCACCTTTGCTGTTGCAGCACAAAAGTTGCCACAGGTAATATACAAACAAATGGTATGGCTCTGTTCCAATAAAACTTTATTTACAAAGACAAGCAGAGGGCGGATTCAATTTGTACATTGTCAATCCCTAATCTAATTCATTACCACATAGTATGTCTTAAGTATACTTTACTGTGGCCCACAAGGTATAAAACATCCACATATGTGGAAGTAGTTGACATGATTTATTATAAGCTTTAAATTCAACATTTCACTAAAATCATAACTTTGATTTCCAAGAACCATCCATTGTAACCACAATAATCTTTTATTAATTCCTTACCATTTCTAAAACAAAAGGAAAATATTTTAATTAGCCCCTAAAATTGTAAGGCAAAGCTTAACTTTTATATTCATAAACTTCTAAAAAATGTACCACATTTATTCTTTAATTCTTATATAAAAGTGAAGACTGGAACAAAAACCCTAACTCTGGTCATTTATCATAAGTGAGGGATGAAATTAAGAAAACATTTTTGTTTCTATTCAATCTGATCCAAGTTTATTTTAAAAAGAAAATGACAAATACAAGAAGCCTCAGAATTACTGAACAAGAACAGAAAATCCTATCACTTAACAAAGGAGATTGATTCTAGCAGTCATTTCTTTATTGTGGGCTAGGTTATAAAACTAGAAACTCTCTCTTTCTGTGTGTGTGTGGGGGGATAACTGAACCCAGGGCCTTCACACTGAACTGTATCACCAACCCTTTTTATTCTTTGGTTTGAGACAGGGTCTCCTAAATCTCTAAGTTCCAGGCTGGGTATGAATTTGTGATCCTCCTTCCTCAGCCTCCCAGAGTGCTGGGATTACAGGCATGTGCCAGAAATTTTTTTACAGGCCCAAAGCCTCTTAGGTTTTGCCTTTCTCTCCCCACTGAACACTATTTTTTCCTTTCTGACCCAAAGATTCTCAAGCTTTCTGCATATCAAAATCTGTATCTGAAAAAAATGCTGAAATTTACTTCTCACTAAGCCAAAAATACAGTAAGGATAAGAGCTTTCTCAGGAAATCTGCATTTTAATAAAAGCTTGGCTGATGAGCTTTACAATATGTATTATACACACCCTCTCTTTGGTAAATACAATTTTAAGTGGTCCTTAATATCGTACTGTAATTTTTTTTAAAAAAGATCTCATTTGTACTTTCTTTCACTAAATACACTGTCTTTTCATGAAAATTAATCATCAATAGCAGGAATGCTGCTGTTTCATGTCTCTCTTCTCACAGTTGTCTGTTAAGAAAATTTGATTTAATTGAAATATCATTGAGAAGTGAATGCAATCTCATTCCCTCCTTCTCTAACTTGATTTTTAATAGCAGTTTTATGTTCATAGGAAAATTGAGCTGGAGATACAGAGATTTTCCATGTACCCCAGGACCTTGCAGTTCTTTTCTTTTTAACACTGGTATTTTGAAAGAACGAAATAAGATCCAGGGTGAACAGCTTGGCAAAACATGGCGCCCGGTAGATCTTCACTTTTTCATGGGAAAACATTGTTATTTCCTCTGGTATTGCACCCTGAGATGGGTCTGTTAGTCACACTGGGTAACTTGCATAGTAGGTTACGCAGGATTTTGTTTTTGCTTTTATTTTTTTGTACCAGGGATCGAACTTGGGACCTTGTGATTACGAGGCAGGCGGCAGAACCACTGAGCTAAATCCCCAGAGCACGCAGGTTTTTTCTGCTCTGTAAATCTGTTGCTTCCGACTCTGCTGTCAGTTCCCACTTCTCAGTAAATTGAGTCTCTCAGGTGCCTTCTACACTCCCCATACTTCTTTATTTAAAGAAATAATAATTTCTACTGTTCATATGGTTTATTGCAAACACGACACCTTCTTATGTAATCACCATAGGCTTTATAGAAAGCTGTATAATTATAATCTCTAGTTCACAGATAAGGAAATTGACGCATGGAAAAGTGTAGTAACCTGTCCATAGTCACACAGCTCATAAGCAATGAGGCCAGGACTTAGGCAGATGAATTTTAGAGTCTTTGCTTTAACCACCATGCCATACCATGCACTGCAAACAAAACTTAACAGATTTGGTTAAGCCCTCCAATGAACTATTTTCTGATTTCATTCCTTTTCCAGTATTTCCCAGAGAAAACATTAAAGTTATCTGTGTACATTACTCTTATGCATATATAGTTAGGTTACACATTTAGAACTTATTTTTACACTTTTAAATTTATATAAATGTTCTACCATGTATTAGGACCTGGGTTTGATTCCTAGTACCAAAATAAATTTTCAAATCACTCTGGAAGGCTGAGGCAGGAGGGTCACAAATTTGAGCCCAGTCAGGGCAATTTAGCAACTTAGACTCTGTCTCAAAATAAAAAGTTAAAAATGGGCTGGTAATGTAGCTCAGCATGAAGGCCTCACATTCAGTCCCCAATAATGCAAACAAAGACAAAATACAATTTATGTAAATATTAGACTCAATGTGTATTATCCTTAACTATTTTGCAAATTTCTTTTTCTCTCCATCTCATGTTTTTGAGACCCATATGGATCATAAGATAGTTTTGACTTTATTTTCTTCTCATAGTTCTAATCCACTGTTCACTATTGCTCAGAACTCTGATCATCTGGCAAAACAGCAAAACATCATGATACCTTCATGCATCTCTTAAATTATCAATTAATCAAAATATGTAGTTAATGAGGTTCCCACTGCTAGTTACCGATAAATGAAAATCTTATGCATGTTAGTATTTTTCAAGGCAATATTGGGGACAAGATCGTCTCTTACTCTGTAAATAACAAGTAAACGTGGAGACATTTGAACATGGTTAGAAAGTAATCCTGGGACACATATCCAAAAGCTCTCATATCGTCCCTCTTTTTCTCTTTCTAATAGTATAACTCTCTATGTGAATGTTTACAGTTAGTTTATCACAACATTTCCTAGTTCCTCTGGCTCAATTAGAAGATGTCCAATAAACATTTGCTCAATGAATAAATCTACCAATGAGCAAATCAATGAATGGCAGCCCCATAGCCACACTCACCATGGGGAGGCGAGCCTACTGTCTTTGCAGACCAACAAAAGTCAGAGAAAACATTTACTAAGTTCCCACACAGAGACCTTTGGAAAACGAATTATTCCTTTGAGCTGAATCACACAACTTTGTCATCTTTTTGATCAAGCAGAAAGTAGCTTTAAAACCATCTTCTGGTAATAGTGTTCTGGCTGGATTCCACCTGGATCTTCCATGAATGAAAAGCCAGTTTTAAAGAAAAACTCCTTATCATCATTTGAGATGATCATGGGACAGAATGAATACCATGACAAAGAGTCAAGGTGGTGAAATAAAGCAGAAGCGTCAAGTTATTTCGACTTACTCCATGAGCAAATTAAACACTGCTTTTAGAAGGAATGGATATGAAAGACAAGGTTTGATATACACTAAAGAAAACAAGTAAATATTTTTAATAAGGCATCATGAGCACATAGGGATTCTTTTAGGCAGAAAGAACTAAAGGAAAAAACCTGTCATCTACATAATACTATTCCTATTTAAAACTTAAGCCTATAAGACATAAAATGGTTTTCTTTTTCATTAAAAATAAATTCGAGTTTTATTTTTCAATCTTCACTTCATAGACATAGTCAGTGTTAAGTTCAAGAATATGTTTAAATGTGACAAAGACTGTAGTAAGAAAACAAATGACTAAAGATATTTTTTCCTAACTTTTGAGATAAAATAAAATCACATTTTTGGGTATAGTCAGGATTTGTGCTTTTCAAACTGTGTCTTGTTTTCACTTAAGTGAATAAATAAGAACAGATTTTAATATGCATATTAAATATTCAGGAAAGGCACACTAGCAGGCTCATGGGAATATTTTGAAGCATTTTATATATTTCAAAATGTAAAGAAATTATGACCATATTACATTTTAAGTAGTCTACAGCACATTAATTATACTATTATGACTAAAGACAAATTAAAATATGTAATACTTGTTTACCAAAGTTAATTAAATCGCACATAATAGAGCTTAACATCATTGGATGGAAAATGTGAATTTTAAAGCCGCAGGGGACAAATATTCCAAAATTATATGTTACGATAGTACAAAACTTTATCATTAGGTGTTTCATATTCTCTATTAAAGCATTTTGGAGGCAGCTGCCTATATATTTTGTTATTCTTATAGGTTTGGCTACAAACTCTACAGTGACTCACTAATTAATGGATGGAAGTGAAAATGAAATTATACAAAAGTCTTTCAAAATAAGGAGAAGAATGCAAATTGTGGGGATATATTTCACATAAGGCCTACCATATTTTGGGGAGATGGAACTAAAAGCTAGGTCAGTCTTTCGGACCTCATTGTCTCTGGAGATTTAGAAGCATTTCCTATGCATTTAGGGTTATGAATGCATCAGAGATTCCCAGTGTTTCTGGGTCTACATGTCTTAAAATACAAATCAGATAAAATAAGTAAGAAACAAGTGATGTGTGGAGATTAAGACAACACCACCTAATCAGGAATACTATGCCAAATGAAAGCTTCAGTTAGATTGTCCTACAGGCCTCAAAAGTCCCTAAAATGTTTCTTAGAAGAAAACTGAGTAATGAGAAGCATGGGGTGGAAGGAAGGCAGGACTAGTAAGACTCCAAGTCCGTTTCTGCCCAGTAAGTGGTAAATCTCTATTTTTTAGGCTGCCCAGAATCCATTCACTCCTCTCTGGTAACAAGGGCCTAATTTTACCTTGGAGAATTACCCCATCCGTACTGGTGGCTCAGTGCTTTGAGCTCTGTCTCTGGCTCCAGCAAAGAAGATATGACCCAGTCCTGGCCAGTCACGGTAGCATGTTCTGGGACCCATGTGTGGGTGATTAGGGGCCTCCTCCATGAGCCTTGTGTTGGCATCTTGGGGAAAAGCAGCTGTCATTCGCATGGATCTGCTAACCTGGCAGATGTAATCCTGGATCCGTGTGCAGGGAGAAAGACTGCTAAGAATGAAGCCAACACAGGGGAAGTAAAACAGGGAGGTTTTGTGTTTGCTTAAGCCCGTCTACACTGAATTTCTGTTTCTCCTAGAATTTTCTCCCTGTGCAATCATGTCTTGATTCACTTCATAAGCTATCTTGCCCTCCAGTCCGGGAGATACTCCCAAATCGCTTACAAGGGGCAATAGGGCTGTCACAGTAGCTAAATGACATTTGCCTTAAGAAACCAACTGGTCACACAGGACTCTAACACATCACTAGGGCATAGCCATACTGTCCTTGCTGTCTCCCACAGGAAGAAACTCTGAAGCCCTACCAACATAAAATTCTGTATAGGTCCCCCCACCCCACCTTGGGCTCATTTTACATGTTTAGCCTGATCCCAGTCCTTTCTTGATGCTTCCAGCATCACAGGTGCTTTCCTTTTCTCAACCTTAGGAATCATTTCCTAGGTGAGGGACAGCCAGCCATCCTCAGATGGATGGAGTTACCTGTTCTTTTCTTGGGCATCTCCCAAACTAAACTGCAACAACAGAATGTACCAGGTCATTTATATTTTTTCTGCTTCTATTTCTTTTCTCTGTTTGGATTTAAGGTTCTCATTTCCTTGCTGCTTTTCCTGCCCATTGTCCACTTTTTTTTTCCCTGGACAATCAATGCACTCTGATTTTCCTATGGAAAACTACCTTCTACTTCAGGCTCTGTGTTTTAGCCTGGGGCTCCGAGATGGCTTCAGGGATGGGCTCTTTTGGTGCCTATCACATGTAATGAGTGTCTCTCTTGACATAGGTTTGATGGCATCAGAATAGAATGATAATGTGGAACATGCTGCAGTGGTCAAAATCACCAAGTACTTTCATCATTTGAAATTTTTTACAAAATAAAAAGACAAAACACCTAGCTATATCTCAGTAGTATACCAATGACAACTGAGACTTTTGGCAGGGTTACTTTTGGCAGCAAGCAGTATAAGAAGATTTGGATATTAGTGCCTTGATGTGTCATTTATTTTGTTCTGCTGTTTCCAAATTTGTTTCAAGACTTTGAGCTTGGTTGTCATTTTCTCAAGTAAAATCTTCTTAGGGCTATCAAAGATTTATGCCTGCATTCCATATTACTATTACTATTATCTCTCCCAGATCCAAAGACAAATACTGTAATGGAAAAGAGGGAGCATTTTGTGCTAAATTATTTGGAAGCACAAGGCTGTGATTCCCAACACCAGTGTCATGAATTTAATGTCTTCCCCACCAAATAAAGATGTCTCTCATTTGTTGACAACTTGTTTACTATGGGTCCTCCTGGATAGCATTTAAAAACTATACCTAAAACTTCCATCTTTGGGCCAGGGATTTAGCTCAGTGGCACCACACCTGCCTCACAAGTGCAAGGTCCCGAGTTTGATCCCTGGTACAAAAACAAAACAAAAACAAAAACAAAAACAAAACTTCCATCTTGTTTATGTACACTCACAAGCCAGAATCTTTTGTTTATAGGGAAGAATTTGTTGATCTCTTCCTTCCCCCCTGAAAAATTACTGAAGTTACATTACTTGGTTTTATGCCCGCTTATTGGTGATCTCAAAAAGGTTGATATCAAATGTAAAGCTCACACTACCTGGCTTTGCTTATGTTACAATATGAAACATAAACTAAAGTGATTATAGAAATAGGCTACATACGGGCTGGGGATTTAGCTCAGTGGTTCTGGCGCCTGCCTTGCAAGCTGAGGACCCAAGTTCGATCCCAGGTACCAAAAACAAAAAAAAAAAGAAATAGGCTACATTTAGTCTATATATTCATATATCTAAACATTGGCTGGTTAAAAAGTAGGTGTGTAATTTTTTGAAAATGCTTAGCTTTAGTAATATTTCACTCAGTCATACTGTGTTTTATTTATATATATGCTATTTCTTAATCATATGATATACTTACTAACAGTAAAATTAAACTGTGAAATGATTTTCTTTATGCAAGAAAGCAAAATACTGGCCCATTCAATATCAGCTAAAACTAATGAAAAAAATAAAAAAGAAAGAGATAGCTGTGGTAGAGCTGAAACGTAGATATCTGGGTTTGCATGTTACATCCTTATATGGAAAATTAATAATCCTTTGTGTTCTCTAATGTGTAAAAAGCATTGTTTTCCAATACTTTCATCTATTTTTTAATCTAAAACTGAATCTAAATACTTATGTCTGCTAATTCCAAAAAGCTGAATTTAAATTTGTTACTATCCCCCCAAAAGTACCATAAAATCTTTCTCATAATGGAGAAAAAACTGACAAGATTTGTCTTAAATAATTAAATATTTTGTGAAAAATAAATAAATGAATTCTTTTCTTTTTTTTTTTTTTGTTTTGGTACCGGGATCTTGTACTTGCCAGGCGGGCACAGTGCCACTGAGCTAAATCCCCAGCCTAGTAAATGAATTCTGATATGATATCTGATATCATTCATGATTATGGTTCTTATAAATTTTCAAGTGCCACAACAGATTCAAATTAACAAGACTAGAAGGATTAAATTTTCTACAGTGACTTCCAAATGTCACCCAACACAGTCATAATTCAACTATGATCTGTTTTAAATTCCTATTTCTCATTACATGTTTGGTATTTAAATTTAAATTGTAGAAATAAAATGCATACTTGCATGCCCCATCTGGAAATTAAACAAGAAATGTGTGGTCAATGCTGTCTTCTGGTAGAAGAGAGGTCTCTCTTAATATGCTATCCAACAATGCCACTAGCTGCCTCCCAGAAATTTAGAATTAGAGATGTAAAGGTTAGATAAAGTTAAAGGTCACCCCCCACAGGCAAGAGAGGGCCAGCTCCCTGCTCAGTTTCTAGCAGACCTGCTTCCCTAGGGCACATCATAAAAGTAATTTACTGACAACTCACCTTACCAGGGGTCAGCTGGGGCCTCCAGTTTTCTGGAATTCACTTTTAAGAAACATGATTAAGTGGGGACAACTATTGGCCCTAAAGTATTTATGCTAAGAACAAATGTCTGTCAGAATTAAGTTCTCTGTGTGTGGTAGTTTCAGACTTAAAAAGATGTGTGCCCTGATGAAAAGCACATATATTCTATTCACCAAATTAAATCTTAGAGTGAATATTAGTAAATTGATTTATTAGGTTTTAAAAAAATATTCCAGAAACCCAAATAGACAACACAGACTAATAAAAAGAGAATGCATTTACTGAGTTAGTTATATCCTTTTCGATCTTTTGTGTTCCAGTTTTTTTTCCCCCTCACACTGGGGAAAAAAATGCATTCACGTTATTTCAAAGGAAAACGATGGGGCCGGGGATTTAGCTCAGTGGTTTCACCCGCTGCTGCCCAAATGCAAGGACCCGAGTTCAATCCCCGGTACCAAAAAAAAAAAAAAAAAAAAAGAAAGAAAGAAAGAAAATGAAGATGGCACTTAGACCAAGCCAAGAAAGTTGACTTAAAATTATTTTTGTAAGAAAAGCTATTTCCCAATTAAAACAAATCTCCAGCTTTTAGTTTTATAAAAATATTTTTTACATAAAGGATTTGGTTTAATATTAGATAGAGATGGCTTTTGTATATTTCGAAATTGCTGAAAGTTAAAAATGTGTGTGTTGGATAAAATGAAAACAGATTATTTGACACTGTGTGTGGGATACAGCCTAATCTATACAGTAAATGGAAACGAAGCTGGTGCTTTCAATTGTGCAGCACACATCTCAGTAATAACAGGGAATGAAGCAGACAGTTTCAAGGAACACCCACAATGAAAATTATTCTTTTCAAACAGAGAATTGTTTTGGAATAAGTTAGGTTAATTGGCACCATGGGATTTCTCTCAAGGAAACAGAGCACAGAAATCCTTAAATGTGCAAGTAAAATGACCAAGCATTACCCTGTTTCCCGTTTCAATTTTTCACATCTAATTTACTCTATCCACAACCAAATTCACCTGTATAGATTCATGATGCAGGTAAGAGAAATAGAGAGATCTTTGCTAGTTTAACAAACAGCCTAAAACACTGATTTGTTAAATGAGGTTATTTGTTCAAATGCCACGAACAAGGAATCCACTGAGGATACTTGGGAAAAATCTTTTAAGAATGAATGATGAGTACTTTATAAGCAAGGTCATTATTTTATAATTTTAAAAGAAATTTCCTTATAATAACATTTCCATAGCCTCCTTATTTGAGGTCTATATTTTTATATCCTGTTATCATTTTAATCTTCTCTGACTATAGAATACCTGGATTTTGACCACTTCTTTATGCTAAGTCCAAGTACAATCATTCTTTTAAAAAGTAATCATCTGATCCCCTTCCCTCTTTAAATGTGCATTTCCCTAGGAAGAATAGTCTTTGGTTGTGGTTACCATTTTCATGAATTAGCACTTACAACTGGCCTAGAGTGAGCCCTCCTTCTTTACCACAATTGATATTTTCCTATAATTTACAACCTTTTTGAGAGCCCATTAAATATCCTATATTGCTAATGTACTGAGTTTTGAAATTGGGACTTTAAAAGTGTGAGAAAGAAAGTATAAATTCAGGAAATACCATGTGTAAAAATGCTTATGCCAAATAAGGAACATTTCTAAATATTCCTCCTAGTACTGACCCACTGAAAGTTGAAACTGAGAAGAAACTCCAGTATTATTGACCTCTCATTTTACAGGTAAAAAAATTGAGGCTGGGATAGAAAAACAAACAACCACCTGGCTTACAGGCTCAAGGCACCCTTCAATAGAGTTGGAAGTAGAAAATGCTGTTCAATCTATATCCTTGCGCCTGCCCTTGCCCTTCCAAGTCTATACTCACAGCATGGCTGTTTTTGATCATGATGAGAAAGTTTAAGTCAGATCATATCATTCTTCTGCTCAAAACTCTCCAGTGAGTCCCCATTTCGTGCTGAGTAAAAGCCAGAGACAGTGGCAGAATCTCTAAGATTCTCCAGAATCTGATGCACACTTCCTGCCCGCCCCTCAACAGCTGCCCAACTGCAAATTCATCTCCTGTCACTCCCCACTCTCCCTCCATTCAGCTCTGGGCTGTCCCTTCCTGCAGCAAAACGAGCAAAACCCAAGTTTGGAAAATCATTACGCCATTATCCCCATACATTCAAAACATTATCTTTCCACTGACTAAACCCCAAGTCCCAGAACATGCTGAGTTACTGTAGGTTTGACAGGTTTAACTGGGGCAGGGATGACCACAGTGTCATAAGGTGGAAGATGTTGTCTGGGTTTCTGGATCACGACAAAAGTGAAGAACTAACTAAATAAAATCAAAATAAAGCAAAGTGAGCCTGGGCAGGCAGGGAGTGATCTGACCACTTCTCTTGACCATAATTCTCTCAGAAACCATCCAAAAACTGATTTTGAATTGTACAGAGTTTTAGAGCCAGGAAAATACAAGGTATCTCTTATTTTAGTCCTCTGACTTCAAAGGTAAGGATTCAGAGGCCCCAGAAGGATAAATGCATTGCTCCACATCATATAACTGCTTTGAGGCAACAGAGGCACCGCTGTCTTGGTAGTGGTGGGTACAACTGGACTGGATGGCTTCTCACACAAACCTGACCGAGCTGCAGCAGGAGTGGGAGCCATCAGGGCTTAGAGACAATGAGAACTGATGTTGCCACCAGAAGTTTTACTTAGCTGCACTTCTAGTGATTCTTCTCAAGGGAAAAAGCTCATCTAGTCATGTCTGGAAGGCTTGGCTTTTTTGTTAATTTTGCCCATAAATTTTATATGCATTGACATTTAATCAAAGCAAAAATTTTAATAACAACAAACGTCCTTGGCCACAGAGACCATATCTGTTGGTTGTAATTAAAGTCTGATGTTAACTGTAGGGCAAAGCCCTTTGGCAGAACAAAGCACTTTACAGCAAGGCACAGAAGTGTAAGATCAGCCCCAGGGTGATGTACAGAGAAGCCTCGGGAGTAAATATATTATTAATGTCCTGGGGTCATCTGATCCTCCAAATCCATAGACATGAAAACAGAAGCCTTCGTGGTGACACAGGGAGAAACCACAAAAAGAATGAGGTGCATGACTTTTTCAACCTCAGGTCACAGGCTTGAGTCCAGACTCAAGTAGTCTCTGATAACTTATGACAGCTGTTTGGGAACGCCTGTGTGGGGCAGGCTGGCTCAAGTTCTGGCTCACTTCTCCTGGATAGGTGTATCCACACACACCCACAACGATGTTTGCGCCGTGGGAGACTCACTGCCCAAATCTCTCACGGGCAGTCTGAGAATTTAATGGGAATCTTTTTATCCTTTGAAGAGTAGCTCTTTCCCAATATTTCCTCCAACCTTATATTTTCCTTTTTTTACTGTGCATGCAGGCTTTTTTTAAAAGAAATTCTTCTGAACATTTTCAAACTGTGGCTAAGGGTTGTGTGGAGCTGATAAACTCCTCTACCTACAAAGAATCCGAGGACAGATGTTGTCTTTTTTAATGTTGTGATCCATTTGGATCATAAGTGCTTTGGGCTATGAGACTGGTTTAGAAATAGTTTATTAGAATTAAAAAAAAATGTTTTAGCCATTTTTAAAGAGAAAGCCAGAATATTTGATAATTGAATATTTGAAAGGAATGTTCTTTTCTCAAGAATTTTGTGGCCATCCATAAAACTTTAAGATCTCTTTTCATGTTTTATTTTTGTGTTACCTGTAGTTTTCTAGATTCAGTTCTATAATCAGATTAAATAATCTCAACTGCTAGCAATGATGGGAATAGTTTAGATAAAATTCATTAATAGTCTCTTTTGTCCTAGCCCTACTATTTATAGGTATAATAGAGTAGCTAGCACCTACTTATCATAGTAAATTATTTTTAAATAGTTTTTCTAATGTTTTGAAATTTAGGTCTATATAATATTTAAATGAGTTAATGGACGAACTTATGATTAATTGTATGTGGCACACTAAGAGTAAAATGGAAATTTGTTAAATAAAATATTTAAAATTTTACCTATTTTTTAGTGATAATTCCTGAGCACCAATGTGACCCTATGCATTGTCACTTAGTATCACAAAGTTAGACAAGGCTAGAAAATTACAGGATTTAGAAATAAAAATTCTCAAGCTTTTCACACACATTTCAGAATAGTCTTGATAAATAGAATCTTATTTTTCAAAGCATTTTTTTACTGAAAAGTGCAAAGATGATTTTAGTTTCTAACCAATGATTGAGTTTTTAAAAACACTTTATATATCCCTAGTTCTGACCACTTAGATATGATAGTTTGACAAAATTACAGACTTTACAGGCTTTAAAATAACTGTCAATTGATGAATAGTACCAACAATACCAACAAATAAATTAAAATGTATTATAGTAGCTGATAATATATTTTTGTACATGTTCACTGTATATGAATACTATAGATTCCATACTGACAATTATGTACAGAGATGAAGGAACTCTGTTGAAAACCATATGCTATACTGTATTATCAAACTCCCAAAGTTAGTCACAGAAAAGCAGACCCAAACCAAAGAGTAAATTTGCTTACTGATTTGGAAGACTGTCTATCAATTTCCGAGTCAGGATGACAGGAAGAAGGTATTTTGTGGCCTGAGGGCTAAAGGGGGGTTAGCTGAGCTGATTCCACTTAGCTATTCTTACACCTGACCTTCAGCACATTTCACCAAGTTTACTGATGTTGCCTTACTGATTAACTTTAGAATTTTTAAAGATTTTTTTCTCCTCTGACTTCATACTGTTTCACCAGTCTTTTTTAAAAAAATAATTTGAGTAATGCACTGTCTGTAACACAACATTACATATTAACTTTATAGCGAGTTTACCCATTTGCCCTCCTTCCAACTTCTGACATTCTAAATCAGTGTTTTGAGCAATAGCTACTCATGGGCAAAAAATATGTGCCTTCTTAGTTTTCAGTCCCAGTATATTTCCTTTGCAAATCCTACAATTTATTAACTCCATGGCAGATTGACACAAACCATGTTCCAAAATAAACACAAAAAAGACCTACATTACTAGAATATCCAGGTTGAGAAAAACTACTATGAAAGCAAGCAAATTCTGATGAAAGGTTGCTGCCATACTCAGGGGTTGGCTGCCCTGTGCTTAATCACCATAAGGCATGTGCCCTGAGAAACTCCAGAACGGGAGGCTTTGGCATCATGAGGTAGGTAGCAACATCACAGACCTAATCACAATAGATGGGGTTGTGGAGTTGAAGGTGTTATTTTTCTCTAGAGACATATTTAAATAGCAAATGGCATGGCCTAGGTTTATCTTTTTGAGATAAAGCAAACTCCACATGCATCAGTGAACTTTGTTTCCGTGGGACAACCATATTGTTTAGGGGCAAACACAGTCACGGTTTTCCTATAAGTGAAGGGGGTCTGTTTGAATATCAGGTAAGAGAACTGCCTGGTCACTAGAGCTTGTGGGTTGTGCAGAAGAGTGCTGAGCATTTTCCCTTTCTTTCCTCTCCTTTTCATGTATGATCTTAGATGACCATAACAGCTGAGGCTTACAAAGCACTTCCCACTTATAGGACATCACGCACACAAAGTGTTAGGTGCCACTGTTTATTATCTATTCAACAGATGAAAAAACTAAGCCTAAGGAGGCGAAATTAATTCCCTCAGGGTCAAACCATCAGTACATGGTACAGGTGTTGCGTGGCTAGAACCCAGGTCTGTAGGCTGGTCTTGTCTCTAGATCCTACGCCCTCAGCCTCTGCTGAGCAACTCTCAGTAATCTAGTTGGCTTCTCTTCCTTTTCTATCCTTTTTTTCTTTTTTGTGGTACTGGAGATTGAGCCGAGGGACTCAGATATATCAGGAAAGTGCTCTAGCACTGAGCTCCTTCCCAGCCCTTTCCATCTTCTATTTTGAGACATGGTCTTGCTTAGTTGTCCAGGTTGGGCTCAAACTTAGGACCCTTCTGCCTCAGCCCCTCAAGTAGCTGGGATCACAGGTGCGCACCATGTCCCAGCCCAGCACCATGGTATGATTGAGAACACAGTTCTCGGACAATCAGCATTTGAAATCTGGCTGTAGCATTTGGAGCTGTGTTATCTCAGGCAGTTTATTTATCTGGGCCTTGGTCTCCTTATCCGTGAAATGGCACATTAATACCTACCCTACAGGGTATCTGCAGGATTACAGAGATGATCTATGCAATAAATTGGCAAAGTAGGTGCTTACAAACTGGTGGCTATGATAATAAGAAAGACCACAGGATCCCTGCACCAACAGGGTTTGTCTGCAGACTGCAGTACTGGACTATATTGTATACTTGCTATTTGCTAAGAGGGTAAATCTTAAGTATACACGCACACACGCGTGCACACACAAGTGCGCATGCACACACACACACACCAGGAAAAAAAGCTACTAGAGATCTTTCACAGGGAATGTTGTGCTACCCTCTACCTCTTGAAGGTAATTTTGTGATCTCTGATGTTTTCTCTTCCTGAGGGAATGTTGCCATTGGTAAGCCATGACAATCATCTTCACCAAAGGGCCCTCTTTGGTCTTCTGGTTGATGGGTCTCTAGGAGATGGTGGACATAGCAGAGAAAACTTTTCAAGATGACAAGCCTTGTTTTAAGGTCCAGATTTCTTGGTATTCTGCTTGCTTGACACGATTACCATAGAATTTCTCAGATTTATAGCCTCTATTTCCTTTGCCCTTTGAGTCTTCAATAACTAAATAGACATTAACATAAGAACTTTCCTTGTTTCACCTAAGACATAGGACTTGACATGTAGAAAAAGGAGGCCTTTTTCTACTCAGTTGTTTGGACATAGAGCACTACTCACGGTTAAAATAAAATGCATGATTGAAGACAACTTAACAGGTGAAGCTGTCTATATACACATATATACTTTTATTTATCAAAAAGGTTCTATCAATAGAATATCAAATTATAAAGTAATGAAAGAATAACAGAAGAGAAAACTTAACACAACAGAAAATTACACCTAGATTTTTTTCACATTACAGGTCAAGTATCCCTTACCCAAAATACTTGGGACCAGAAGTATTTGGGTTTTAAATTTTTTTGAATTTTGAAATATTTCCATCTATGTGATGGGATTTCCATAGATGGTTTGGGGTGGGACCCAAATCTGAAAATGAAAGTTCATTTCTGTTTTACATATACCTCATGGATATAGCTTGAAGATAATTTTATACAATATTTTTAATAATTTTGTACATGAAACAAAGTTTCATGATGCAGAATTTTCTACTGGTGGTGTCACGTCGGTGCTCAAAAACCTTTGGATTTTTGAAGCACTTTAGATTTCTGATTTTGGGATTAGGGATATATAACTGTAGTAAGGGACTTTTTACTTTCTAAAAAATAATTTTTCTCTGTGGGCATTAACAGTGGATTCAAAATGAGATAAATCTCATTTAAAAATTAAAAATGATTTTTCACAGTGGAAGCATTTTGATGTAATATATCAACAGCACTCAATAAAATATTTAGATATTTAAAATATTAAAAAATCACTACTACCTTGATATTAAAAATGACTGCACTCAAACATTTTTAACACAGATCTACATGTTAACTGAATGTTATGGAATCAGAATTCTAAACTACCCCCCCAAAAGGAGTACATTATAAGATTGCAGCTATAAGATTGCAAAATATGTTCGGACTTAAAATTTTTTATTGCAGCTATAAGATTGCAAAGTAGTAACTTCTAAGCAGTAATTTGATATGTCAACAATTTTTTAAATGGCACATAGTTTACAAAAATTTTCCAGAATGGTAATTCTTCTATTGTAATGTTTAACAAACATAATTTGCTGCTTTCTTTCAATTGAACATATGCTTTCTTTCAACTCAAACCATGCTTCAATTCAGAGTTCTAACAATCTTTCTAAGGAAGCATTTTATATGTGGTCCAGTCATCACCATATGATACATCGATGCATGCTATGCACTTTTGAAAAGTAAATTCGTTCTCATTTCTGCTTTGACTCATTTCCCTCAAGCAAAAACACAGCAACATTTCATGGCAGCTATAAGATTGCAAGTCAAAAGCAAGGAAAAGCACGAAAGGTTAGGTCCCTGACAATGTTCAGAGAAATGGAACATCCCACCCCATTTAATGGCTTATGGCACTTCGATTTTGCTGAACTTTCAAAGCTCATAGTAATGCCTGTAATTTACAAGCTTGTGAACTCAGATGCTACCCAGGAAGGACTTGCCCTGGTAGACCCTATGTTTTCCTCCTGGGACTGTCAGGCACCCACACTGCTGTCTCTCAAGAGTTCCCCCTCAATGGGTTTATTCACCCGGACAATCAGCACTTTCAGCCTTACGTCCTCTCCTCCTCCAGTAAAAAGACTGCTTCAAAAGGCATCTTTTGAAGTGAGGATCCAAGTAGATAGGGAGGAAAGGGTCCAGTGACACTTGTCTCAGTGATAGAGAAGTCTTTCAGCTGTGTCTGCTGCACAATGCAAGCTGGGGGCTGCTGAGGGCATGAGCCTCTCCAACCTCTGACCACTGGGGAGAGCTAAGTGACAGAGGACGATGCCCGCCAGTCTCCTGCAGAGGCCACCCTGTAGGTGACAGGTGCAGGCCTGTCCTGCCTTCTGCACACATGCAACGCTAAGGCTGGCTTTCAGGTTTCTGGTAGTCAAAGGAGCTTTGGTGAGATTTCACTAAGGACACCTCCTGGAGTCCTGGTCCTTTAAACAAGGGTTTGCAGACAGAAGGGAAAACTACGTATTTTAGGAATAGGAACAATAATAATTTTGCCAGCTAACTGAGCACCAGATTCTAACATGAGAAAATAAATAAGTAAAATAAAAACAGGAGAAGGTGGAGTAGGTAAAGCAATTTCCCAATTAGAATTAACTATTAAAATATCATTTTCAGAACTTTATATCAAGTACCTTCACATTATCACAGTTAACTTATCTTCTCAAACTGGACAAGTAATATGTGTAGACCAGCTACATAACAAAAGGTATGGGGCAAATGACAACTGGGGTCCAGCCACGTGCTCTCAAGGGTCCCATCAGTAATAGGCAGAGAAAATGTGTCTCATTCTTTATGTAACTGATCTAAATGCTTGTTAGCTCAGTCTCAACAAGAGGTTTTCAAACTGACTACACATTGAAATTACCTGGGAAAACTTTATGCCTGGCTCCCAATACTAGATACTCTGATTTAATTTGAGTATTGCCATTTTTGGAAACTCCCAAGTGATTTTGATAAGATGAAGCTAGTTCTACTTGCCAGATATTCTGATTTAAAATTCAGATAAAAGCTAATCACCAAGTACCTTAAAGACTTCCCCTAGAGATATTACAGTTTTTGTAATTTCCCCCTTGGGGATGAAAAAAAAAAAGAATGTATATGTACACACACACATACACACACACATACACACACACACACACGAAATGAAGATTCTAGTGTCTTCTCACCAGAATGACACTTGGGCCATTCTATGATGTTAGTGATTCCCTTGCACAATCTACTGTCACCAAAAATTTATCAAATTACTATATATTTTAAAAATATATTTCTGATTTACTCTTTAATCTCAACCCCACAACTTTCTTCCCATGGCAAAATGAAGTCAGTTCTTTAGTTTGTGTTTTGCATGTAGCTTTTTGGAGATAACTTTTCCCATGTGAATTGTGTACAATTAAACCTCCAGTATATTACAATCTCCTGCAAATTAGGCAGCCCAAACTGGCCATTTAAAAAATCATCTTTTTATCTTTGGTCAAGACCCAAGTAGGAAAGAGTTGTCCAAATTCTTTAATGATTGGCTCTTGCCAATGGCTTTCCTCTAAAGCAGTCAGAAGAATCAAGGCTGGGAGAAGTTTAAGATCAACTAAGTCCAGCTCCTTGCCACAAAAAAATATCTGCCTTTATCACGTGACAGAAATCACTGTCAATTCTTAATAGATAATTAGTGGAGAATGTATTCCAGATTTTTTCATCACCAGCATTAGCTTTCAGAAATTATTACAATCAGGAATTCCTCTTATTTCTTTTCTTTTCTTTTTTTTGGTACCGTAGATCAAACTCGGGACCTTGTGCTTGCGAGGCAGGCGGTTGAGCCACTGAGCTCAATCCCCGGCCCTTGGATTTTGAAATTTATTTTAAGCTCCCAAAGACCTGCAGCTCTTTTGGAAAAGAGGATGCCATATTCTACAAGATTTTCTGCAAGTTTGGCCAAGTTATGCAGAATTTCTAGAGGCTCACAGTACAAACATGGAACTGTTATATCCTGGTTTGTACCATTTCATTGTGTGATGAAATATTTCCAGGTCAGAACAGAATATCCAAATGAATCTTTCATTCAATGTCCAAATGAGTGGATGTAAACTGAAATAGAGAAACTTCAAAGTAACACAGTTTTAAGGGTGGCCAGACAGCCATTCTTTAGACAGAAATTGAAATAGAAATATTATCAGTTCTATTATTTCTCACCACTAAATTTCCCAGTATTGTAAGCCTTTTCTACATCTAATTTTATCATATATGTATTTTATAATACCAACACTTTTACTCAATATTTGAAAACTATACATTGTTTCCTCAAATATTTAAAAATATACTTTAAAGCAAATTGGCAATATGTATTATGGTATTTATTCTTCAACTCAGTAATGTTCTTTTTATGAATAAATATTAAGGAAATAATCTACCAACCAAGTTAATTAATATGTGCAAGGATGGTAAGTAACATTATTTACAATGATAAAAACAAAATATTGGAGTCATTCTTAATGTCTCATAATAAGAAAATGGAACATCCAAAAGGTTTAAAAAATAAGTCTTTAAGAAAAGTTTCTAAATATGGGGCAAGTCTTTAAGACATATGGTTAAGTGAAGAAAAGGATTAAAGAATATATATATATATATATATATATACACACACACACAGATATATGTATATATATACACACACATATGTATGATTTGATTTTAATTTTATTTCAAAGTTGACTGGGAAAAAGTTTTAAAATGTTTCTTGCCTGTTTTCACATTTATTAACATGGACCTGTATTATCTGTGTAGTAAGAAAAAAATTCATTTAATTTTGATGTGAAAACCAGGAGAAAGTATATCAAAACTTTAATAGTGGTTTTGTTTAACCAATGAGATCACAGAGGATGATTTAAAACTATTTTTCCCCATTTTCCTTTTACAGAGAGTATGGTTAACTTTTATGGGAAGGAGCAGTGCCCTGAGCATGAGTAACATATTTGCTGCTGTTGCTTTCACTCTCCTCATCAATCCCCCTGGGAGGAGTTTCAGTTTGGAGGTTATTTATTACATACTGATATGCAAAACACTAAAGCTGCATTTTCATTATTTGCTGTAGATTTTAATGAAAAGTTTTATTGGGAGAGAAATGAAACCACTGAGTTAAAAAGGCTTTTCCAAATGAGCCGTGTCTTGGTGCTAAAGTCCTTTTTCACAAAAAGGTTCACTTCTCTTAGGAGCATGTCTTGGGGCCGTCACACCATGAGCCTGAGGCTGGGTGATCTTGACTACCTGGCATACTTGTGTTCTAACTGACTCATTCTAATTCTTTTTAACCTGGTAGGTATTAAATAGATATCCAGAATATAACTTTTTTTTTTCTCACTTGTTTCTTTCAGTTTGGGTGGTCTTACCTTTGAGTAGCATAGGAGAGTAAGAAGTTCCTTTTTATACAAGTAGAAGAATGCCAACCTTTCTTGTTGTTTTTCCAGTTAAGAAGTGAAAAGGATAACCTGATCTGGCCAAGTTATACTATTACTTTGTTTCTTTCTAAAATAGGCATCAACTGTTAAATGACTTAATTTTAGAATTCCAGTATTTGCTTTATACTCTCCTATTGCTAATTTGTACTGTGTTACCCAGATGAAACAAACTTGACAATAGTTTTATTTGCGTACCTAGATTATTTAACCTGAGAATTCAAATTAGAGAAGTGGGAAAGAAGGGAATAGGCATGCTTATACATTACACAGATGATATATTACAGGTAAAAATATCTGACTTACCTGTAAAAACATTGTACAAGGAAGTCATAGTCTAAGAAGTGTTTTTTTGACACAGACACAAAAATAGATATGGTGAAAGAATGATTTGCGATTAAAAAATACAGGGCCTTTGTATCTAACAGGAAACACTGATATACAATCCCATTATGCCTGTTAAGAAATATTTAGAGAAACACTGTATAAAACCAAAAATTATTTCAAATGTGAAAATTACATGGGGAAAGCATATCAAAGTATCAGTCTGATTGCATTGCTCAGTAGCCAGCAAATAACAGAAAAATTCAATGTCATTGCCTCATTAAATTGCCATAGTAACATAGCCCTTCTGTGGCGTCTACATTTTCTCCTTATTCTTTCTTTTATTATGAAGAAATATCTTGGTATTTAAGTGTTACATTTATAACATTTATATAATAAAATATAAACATATTTATATTTTAGTGGTAGAAGATAACACTAAAATCAACATAGCCAGAGCAAAGGGAAATAAAATTTTAAAAGCCAACCTTTATTCCACTTTGAACGAGTTTGTGAATGTCCAAATAAGGCTCCTTGAATATTTCTCCTTCAGGGGTGAGTATCTTCACGTAGCCTTCCTTTTCCAGGATGAAGAGCCGGTGTGAGCCATCCCCGCTGTGCATAGCCCCAACAGGCTGCCGTAGCCCACTCACAACCTCCTGGACACAGAAGCAGTTGTGTTTGTGTTTTCTAAACAAATTAAGGAAAAGCAGTAAGTTTTTCTTGAGATGAAGTAGGACAAGGACGCCCTCAGTATCCTTTTCAAAATGTATTTCCCCTGGAATCAATAGTTGTGAGAAGCAAGAAGTATTGCTAAACCAAGTACCATAACGAGCCTTTTCAGTGATTCATTTAAAGTCTTTTCAATGGAAAAAAATAAAACAGCCTTCTGCCAGAAAGTAAAAGTGAGAGCCCAAACATGTATATGTTTTCAATTTTTATAAGTTCATTATCTCATCTTTCAGTAACTGTAATTAAAACTAGCTTTTACTCCCAATAACGAAACCTGACAAGAAGGCACTCAGAAAGTTCTAAGATCTATTTATAAGAAGGTTGACTTCTTTTATGGAGCACGTCTTGTCTGATTTGCCAGTAACAGTTGTGTAGAGTACTTCCACAGCACCATAAGCTAACAACAATCATAAAATTCAAGTTTAAAACTATACCCATAAAATTCGGATGAGTCATAGAGAAACCAAGCTTGTAACACAGAATTAGTAAACTAAGCATTCAAAACATTTAAGCTATGATTGTAGAGAAGCAAAGTACCAAAAAGAAAAAGAATCAAGCATCTGGAGGACTTAGCTCCTGAAGATAACACAGGCAGATGAGTCACTGTCAAAACCACAAGATTTGTCATTTTTTAAGATTAAAGAGTATTTATCTGTGTGGACCTGCTGATCTCTTCCACTTTGTTATATTCTTCCATCTGGTCCAAGGAGTTAGATGCTGGTCCTCTCATTTGTTTTCTTGGAAAATCTGGAAAGCACAACCCGCCATCTTTTCTTGCGTAGTAAGAGCAAAACTCATCAGCAGTTGTTTGAAGAAAACCTTTTTCAAAAGTAAAAAGGTTCATTAGAAACATTTAGGGTCCTAGCAAAATCTTCTCACTCAAAAGACATAGGGAAAAAGAGAATTTTTAGGAATTATGTTAATATTCTAGGAAAAACCTAGGCTAAAATAAAAAGAAAGGGAAAAATGTGTGTGAGAGGGAGTTGGGGTTCTTATTTTTTTCTTTAATCAAAATTTTAAAATGTCAGTAACAGTGAAATAATGGTGTGCTGAATATTTTAAAGGCTTGTATAGAATACCTGTGACACAAATCTAGCATTAACCTTGATCTCGCATTTCCTCTTTGGAAGCTTCCTCAGTGGATGTACACTCTACTTGTGACCTTACCTCATCATTAATTAGCATTTTTTGCTATAGTACTAAATAACCTCCTGAAAAATATAAATTAGAATCGAGAAAGATGACAGGCAATCAGGTACCAGTTTGGATGATTTCACAAGTCTTAATTTAGTGCCACTTACATATTATTAAATAATAAATCTAATGGATATTGCCATGATAAATGACTGACTGCGCAATATTCAAGCAATGAATTGATGTTACTAACAAAGCTTCTAGTTTCAATCACATAGGTGCCTTTTCCCCACACTTTATTCACAGGTGATAATAATTATTTTGTAATACAAAAATTATCTTTAAATTACACCACCTCTCTTCTTAACCAGAAAAGTTCACACACCATCCAGTCCAAGCAAAAATACAAAACAGACTGACTTAATGGGATGTAAAAAAAGATGCTTTTTCTTTTCTTACATATTAAGAATTTTTATCAAACAGACACAGCTATCTTTGAATACAAAAGAAAGACTTCATGAAAAATTTTGGACACTACTCTTACTATTGAGTCATAAAGTATTGGCTTTTTGTGCATATTAATAATACTTCTATATTTCAATTCTCAAAATATGATGTTACCAGAGGTTCTAAATTACTGTACTACTTCTACCAAATTAGATGATCATACTCTATTAATTTTGTGATAAAGGCACTAGGTGACTTATCTGAAGTTTAGAAGCTATATAACAAATTCAGGCTTAGCAAATATTTCTAAGAACAAGATTTTGGTGTCAGCAACACGAGGCTTATCAATGATGACAGAAAGACTCTTAAGAGTTCATTTCTGTGAGCTTGACCTAGGTCTCTTCAAACCAAAAACCAACCTTAGGATGTGAGGGTATCGGGTAATTAGAGTTTAATGCACATTTTGACCTAACTTTTGGGGGAAATTGTGTCACCACCCTTAAATTTCTGAGAAAGACTCCCTCAGAGCAATTTCCAGTTAGGCTATTAGGAAAGCTACTGCTTTTGGAAGTGGGCAAGGAAGAGCAAGGGAGAGTGTACATCCTGTGGCAGAGGGCAAAAGACAAGGGTGGCCCAGGGGAGGGACAAGCCACTGACAGATTATTTTTTCTTTGGAAAATTCAAGCATTAGAAATTGGGAAGAGGAATGAAGGCCCCAGCAGCATTTATTCATTTTCAGCAATTCACTGCTGGCAAAAGATAACTTTTCTCCTCTCAAGGCGAGGGACTCAGGTGAGAACTGCCCAATACTGTTAAACTGAGAAGGAAAACTGAATTGCTGAGTCCAACTTTTTGCAAAGTCTTGGGCTAGCCTTATTTTGGAGAGAAACACACATGCACATGCATGTATCCCATCTTTGAAGTATTTACCATCAGGCAGTGAGATATTCATGCCAATATTAGGCATGCAGGAAGACTGTCATGCTATGGATATATTTATAACTGAATGGTGTCAGTGAAGAATGTTGTTTTAATGTGATGCTTGTCTACAGGGTCACAGAAAGATGTCAAAATGCAATTCATAAGAAAATTCAAGTTTGCTTAAAAAGAAACGAAAAAGAAAATCATGTGTATATCGCAGCATTACAGTCTGCAAACCATCTTAAAGGGAAAAAAATGAACAATGCTGGTGGCTGGTTCCCTTTTATAAGGACTTATTAGCTAAGGATAAACACAAAGAAATGAAAAACCATTTTCAAATGGAGTACCTTAAGATTAATGAGTGCCTATTCTTAAATGTTGTGGCTTCAGAGGCACAATACTTTTGGCAAATTAAAAGATAATACAGAATGTTAACAGTGCATTTCTCCTAGTGTCTAGGAAAAACTAGGCAAAATGTGGAAGTATGAAGGAAGGAGCCAGCTCATGAGAATTTTACATAAAAATATGGGCCTTTTTTAGTCATGATATATGAATTGAAGTATCTAATACTTTCTCTATTACTTTCCTTAAAATGATCTGATTTTGCTGTAGAGCATGATGAATAAGACATACTTTGTTGTAAAAAGCGAAAAGGTCTTGAATCCAGGGCATTGGTTGACATTTACTGCAAGGGAAGATACAATTTACACAATGGTGCTCTTTTGTTTGGAAGAATACACTGATCCGCATTTCACTGCAAGCTTATGCTTAGCTTATCCTGGTCAATTCTACTATCTATGGACAAACCCTGAGTCTTTCAGAAGATTTTTTTTTTAAACTCTTGATAATTTATCAAGTATCCTGGGCCAGTAACCATTCTCTCAGATAGTGAATTGAGTCCTGCTATAGCATGGAACACCCTGTAAAATACTGACACAAAACAAATACTCCCTGTGGAGTACTCTTGAGTTCTCACTTTTTTTCTCAGCATGTATTCAAGGGAGGTTATTTTTCTTCATTATATGTGCATTCATCACAATAAGGAAAAAAAGAAAAAGAGCTCCAAATTCCCTGGCAGGAAAGCCTACACTAAAGAGCATATTCTGGTAGATGTAGTAGATTTTCTTGTGTCTGTCAAACCCCACTGGTTTTCTCTCCTTGGGCCTAATAAGACACATATGTAAGGTATCTGATGGAGCTAGGAGCAGCTGTGGACTAGAAAACTCAATGGATTCATACCCTTGACCTTGGCCTCATTAGCAACAGGATTAAACCAATTGTACTAATTGTGTGCAGACCTTTCACACTACAATAACGGGCTGCTGAGGAGATGACCAAGAGTGATAACGTCATTATGATAACAGGTATAGAGAAAGAAGTCAAAAGTCCACTGACATGCCCTCCACAGTGTATTATGCCATCTTTTAGAGAACAGCAAATTATCACTCCACTCATTCATGCAAAAAAAGATTTGCAGGTGTGGGCAAACATTCTCTGTGTTTTTCAAATGTAATTTTGGCAGTTTCAGAAATTTTAAAAATTGACCTCCCTAAGAAAGGTAGGGTATGCTTGTTTATATTGCTTTTTAATTTCTTGTCCCTTATTTAGGAAAATAAATTGACCATGACTATTTCTGAATTAAAATTTTTAGAATGAGCTATTTCTGCGGTTATACGAATATTCTAAGATGGTCATGCTTTTTTTAAGTCATGAAGGTGAGGCAAAGAGTTAGTTTATACATTTATTTCTTCATTGTTAGGCAATAAGGGAAAAATAAAGATGTCTCTCAATTTACTTTCTCTCCCCTAATCTCTTTTAGCATTTTCCTTGTTTTAGCAAAATGCATCCCTCAGGGTACCTTTCTCCTAAAGTTTTTGATTTGTAGAAAGATTAAGGTGATTAAAGAGGAGGGTTATGCTTTGTTGGCTAGATTTTTCTATACAAAAGAACCCCAAAGAAGCTGTTTTCCACAATTTTGAACTTTAGGGAAATGTGGACCATATCATTAAATCCACTAAAGAAGGCAAAACTACTACAAATTTGCCTTTGTAGCCATTTCTAAAAATTCACGTTCAGAAAACCTAGACATTTCTGTGTTTGGCAGCAGGAGCTGAAGGAAGGATTCTCATCTTATCGATCCCACTTTAAGAAATGGTAACCTATGTGCCAACACTCAGTCCAGCTAACAGCTCGATTCACGTTAAGTGAGGCAGAGTGTGTTATTATAGCTCACTTTGGGGACAGGTATTTAAAATGAGTATTAGCATGTGGCGTAGGAAGGAGCAGCCCCTCTGCTTGTTGTTTAGGTCTCCCCAGTCTCTGAAAAGCAACCTTTTGCTTCATTCACCAAGAGTGGGGCTTTCGTCAGGTTATCTTTCAAAGCAGCCTGGGTGGCCCCCAAAAGCACTTCACATCTTGACGCACTTCAGCAGATTTACATATACACAAACTGTGTAGAAAAATAAATTTTTCATTCATCACTACAAATGTAGACCTGGGGAGTGAGGGGTGCATGAAGTTTTTGGATGCTAAAATAACTTTAAATACAGAAAGACCCCCACAGATGGGTCTGCAAATTTAGCATGTTGTATTTCTCTAAAGGAGATAAAGGTAAATGAAAATGCTAAGTGTTGATATCACTTTCAGCATATGGTCATAAAGGCAAACCTTCAAGACTTGAAGTCTGCAGCAAACCTTTATGGTTTTTAATCTGTTAACACCTCTCTGTGGCCATCTAGACAACCATGACCTCTTCCACTTTGCTTTGGGAAATGTGATAAAGAGGAAGAAACGGCTGGTTTAAGAAAAGTCTTAGGAACACAGATAGGGTTTATAAAGACAACAGCATTATTTTTACATTAAGTGGGTACATGTTATGCTATATACAAAGGGAGCAAGCAACCCTAGTCAAATGTTTCTTTAGGTTGAGTTCTATTAAAAAATACAAAATTCTTTTCTGGCTTGGAAAAGAGGTAAAATGTGGATAGCAGTTTAAAAAATTACCTAAGTGCATCCTGCAGTTCTTCAGCATATCTTTTTCCTTAAATATCATTTAGTTTTTTGGGGGTTATTTGTTTTGCTTTTTTGAGACATGGTCTCACTATGTAGTCTAGTATGGCTTCGAACTCATGATGATCCTTCTGCCTCAGCCTGCCGAATTACCATTTAGTTTTATAATCTGCTAACTTCAGTAGAATTGTATGTGACTGCCTAGCTAAACAGATTCTGTATCATCAAATTCTTTGATTCCTCTAAGTTGACTCTTCCAATTAAAACAACAATCACCCAAGTTTACAAACTTTTGATGATAAATTTATTCAATGCCCAAGAATCTATGTCTATTAAGGTCTGAAATATGATTGTGACCAGGTGTCTTTGTGATACTGTATACCTCAGAACTTCTGTATCCATCCTATCACCTTCTCATTTTATAATTTTGCATAAGGCATATCACTTCTCCTGGGACAGTTTTCCTCATTTGTCCAATGGAGAGAACTCTACTGTTGCTACTTCACGGGGTTTTTGAGGAGCAAATCACTCATTTTATGTGAAAGTACTTTGTAAGATGTTACTTCTTGGGACTCCTAGTTATATTTTATTGAAAGGAGTATCTTAAGTATCAGTGTACATTCTCCATCAGGCACCAGCTGTGTAGAATAGGCTGCCTTCATACTGATGCTGTCAGGTAAAGAAAACTCCAACAAGAAATTCGTACTGGGGCTGAGGTTGAAGCCCAATGGTAGAGCACGTGCTTAGAATGTGCAAGGGCCTGGGTTCCATCCCAGCACCACATTAAAAAGTTTGTACTGATAACCTTATGTGTATTAAAATACCACCTGTTTTGTAGACTAAAATTATAACACTTCTTTTCATCTCAATAAAACTTACGACTTTGGGAAAGCTAATTGTGAAGTAAAATGGGATTCTGAAAAGTGAGATGCATTTTTACATCTCTTATAAAAGAGCATTTAAAAGTAGGTACCTTGTGAGGATATTTATTTAACTGATGCATTTTCTTTTGTTACCTGGAATGTGGCTCCGGCAGGTGTAAAAGAGTTCTTTGCAATAGTCTTTGCAGAGGAAGGGAAGTACTAGATCTCTTTCCAGGACTTCTCTCTCAGGTGAGTGGAAAAGGCTCTGGGAATGTGGAGAGCAAAATGCACATTTGATTTCTTCCAATAACTTCTCACATTCTGTGTTGTTGGTAACAGAAAATATCTGAAAGACATAAATCAGAAACAAACATCTTTTTAGTTATGTGAAGTTAGATTTGTTTGTATTTTTTTGCAATCCTTTAAGTAGCAAAATCTCCAGCAGCCAAGGAAGTTTCCTGAAAAGAATTACTGTGTCACAAATCAGAGGGCCTTCATAAGGATACAAGTTGTCTCAGGGACCGAGACAGGAAAACAAAAGTTGGAAATGTATAAAAGTGCTTCTTACTCTCACAAGTCAGTCTATGAATCTTTCAGGTGTGAAAAATTTAAAAAACACTTATATGTAGATTGTTTAATGCTCTATCACTTTATTTTGCTTCAAAGTAGCTACAGAATCAGGATGACATTTAATTTTTAAAAATTCTTAATACCTTTATCCAACTTCATGCAAAACACAATTTTTAAAGAGATAACTTATTTGTGTCTTAGGTAAAAATCTATTTCATTCCTGAAATTTCTAATATGACAGTCTCAAAAATGTACCTGAATAACATTTTTAAAAATTTTGGTTGATTTTCAATCTATAGACTGGGTAAGGAAAGTTTTCTAAACTGTCTTTCATATTCTATAAAAGTACTCTAAACTGAATCAAACAGATTTAAGACCAGTCTTTATTATTCATTATATCTCAGCCAGAAAAAACTTTCTAACTAGCTTCTCGGCTATGTTATATGCATGATTAAACACAAGAGTTTAATAAAAGTGCTTTTGCATAATAGTAAGTTTTAATGAAAAAAAGTACATTTTTATTACTATTTTTATAATGATACACCTTTTCTTTCAGTAAGACGAATTTGGGACTTACTGATTCATTGCTAGAATAGGTTTTGGTATCTGGTACAACTTTTAAAAACTGACTTAAGGAACTCTTGATAATATTAACACAATATTTGGGACATGAAATGTGCTATAGAAATCAAACATTGATTTTTTTTTATATTAAAAGCACCACAATATGAATGAATTATACTTTCCCAACTATCTGACTGTATTTCTTTTGAACTATGTGCTAAAACAAAGATTTAAAACTCTATATCATTGTTTAAAGCAAATATTTCATTCCCGAGCTGAGCTTCCAACTTTAGTAAATCACAGCCTCTAGTTTTCAAGATTATTATATTATAGCTGATTACCAAGAACTGGATCTGGAGGAGCAAAGTAACAAAAAAAATCATTGAGCCGAGGAGTTAGCTCAGTGGTTCCGCCACCTGCCTTGAAAGCACAAGGTCCCGAGTTTGATCCCCAGTACCAAAAAAAAATTATTTAATAAAAGCATGCTAAAATTTAGGCATTCAGTATTTAAGTCAATCGGAGTTATGCTTTGACAGGAAACATAAGTAGTAACTATGTAATATTTAGAAAAATTACTAATCATAATTATATTTACATTTTATTTTTATCAATTTATTTAAATGACATCTGCTTAAATGGTTAAAGTTTTCTAAAAGGAAACATACACCAGACACTTAGAATTTGCATTCCAAGAATGTTTTAAATGTCTTTTATTGTCCACACTCTGGCAGACCTCTCTAGGTCTATTCAATATTACTAGTGCTCAACTTAGTCCTGTTTACCATACAGCAGCCCACTAAACACAAAGCAATTGCAGGACACTAAAGCCACCTCTTTTCCTGGCTAAAAACCTGGGTTGCAAATACCTCTGGGTTTTATGGAGAATATGCATGCTTCCACTTTTTATAGCTGAGATAGAATGATCCCCATACACTCTCCCAGCTGCTATCCAGGAAGAGCTTGAGTTTTAGTGCCTCAAGAATTTTGTCTTTTCCAATTTTTGGAATGTGTCCTGGCCACAGGATCTCTCATCAAAAGTTTCAGAAGTAGGATTCAATAAATTATCTGAAATCAAGTATAATATTATTCTTTTTAAAGTTTCATGCTGTTCCGGCCCAGCAGGATGGTAACAGTTTGCTCTGTGTGAGGTCTGCAGTGTAAATACCTATTTGAAGATAGATAGAGCCATCATTCTGGCTTTGGTCTCAATGAACCAATAGTCTTACTGAAGTCAATTAAACCCACCCAGCCAAAGCTGCAACACTGGTTTAGACAGATGAGTACTGGTATGTGCAGGGTGATTTTTTTCTTTTCTTTTTCTTTCTTATTTTTTTGCCTATGTGTCTGTGTCCATATAGGTCCTTAACTTGATGTCTGACAGTGCCATCAATCTTAAGAAGAAATTTAAGCTAATTTCCTGTTTTGATTTTTAAAAACCATTTATACAAAACCATCAAATTACAGTGGTCTAAACTATGTATACTTTGGAAATCATGTAAAACTTCGAAACATTATCACAGCATGCCTAGTAATGATTGTGGCTGTTGCTGACTAATTTGTAACATCTGGTAGGTCATCCTTTAATCTGTGGCCACATGAAAGTGAAATCCACAGAGGAAAGTTCAGATAAATACTGGAATACAGAGTAAAGTGTGTCCTATAACTATAGCTTATCAACAAACAGTAAAATGGGTGACAGAGACCTTCTGTATTTCTCTTTATTTATCAACTAACTAAACAAAGAGGGTAAAAAGGCACCCACGTGGGTTGAATGAAGGGACAAAAGGAGAAAATACATGACAGTATATTAAGATGTCGCCTTAAGATCACTTGGTACACAAAATGTTATTTCTAAAAATCATATGCCTACAAGGTTGTTCAGCTGTTGTGTAGAACACATGTGTCTCTGGACTATAGTGCTGGATTATGTCATTAAAGAGTTCAGTTTCAATTTTAGGCTAATATGTAAATAGATCATTGTACTAAGGCAGCTGTTAAAGGGACCCTAGGATGAGTTATTTGTTTAGTTGGATGTGTTCAACAATAGCCTTTGTCCCTGAAAGAGCCAGAGCAAACAAATGATTGTAAAAGGGCACACTTGAAAACAATTACTTTTCACCCATTCCTTGACAGCTTTGGCTGTGAAACCACCCAAGGTAGAGTGAACTTGTGCCACTGTGGCTCCAAGTTTTAGAAATAAGGGCATTTTAGTTGGTTGTGGATTCATTTCAGCTAATGGGAATTAGATCTTTTTGGCATGCTATATTCAGGAGCTACAAAAATATTGCTGAGATAATCTAGCTTCCTAAGTTTTGGCAGTACTGACTTGGAATGGTAGTTAACAATCTTATTACAATATACATTATTAAAATGTACCAAGAATTAAAATATAAAAACATAATATGGCACTCAATGCTAGTTTATTAAAGAAAATTTGTTAGTCTGGAAACTGTACTCAATTGCATAGCTGTGCATTTTCAATATTCTTCCCTGTTTGTTACTATCTGTCTAAGAAATTTCTTCCCTGAGGAAAAAGCTGGTATCTTAGTTTCTTGAAAAACTGCAGAAATCTTTCTTGGGGACTTTTTAAAAATTTGTAAACAAAAAAGGGCCCTCTCAAATTGCCGTTATCGCTCCTATATGTACATTGTGAAATAAGACTCTGACATATATTATAATCCAGGAAGGGCTTATGAGAAAAAGAGAAACACTGAAGTTTATTATAAAATAACATGTTTTAAAAACTATTAAAACTTGAGAAGTCACATAGGTCAAGAATGTGTATGCATAGCTATATCAAATTGCTGTTTTGAACAATTTGAGTATTGTTGCTTTATAAACCACTTGCAATGGAACCAGTAAAGTCTAATGTACCCAACTTAATTCAGACACATTTTTCAAATGAGTAGGGATTGCTAGAGATTGGAAGCACTTACATCAGAAAGGAATGTGGATAGCTAAGGTGGCCGATTGCTTCCTGAGTAATTTTTAAAAAAATTTTAATATAGCCCCTTTTAAGAGTTATAACTCCTTTCCTAAGGGTTGTAAGTCCCACCTCCCTTCTGCCTAATATATTTAATGAAGAAATTAATTAATTTTCATTCCACATGTTCCTGGAAGAGGTCAGTATAGCTAGATCATCCCTATACTTGCACTGTACATAGCACACAGGGACATTCAATGGCAAACATTTCTAAACCTTTCTCTGAATTTCCTGGTTCTTTGGGCTCCGGGTAAAACCTTTAAAATGATCTGAATGCAACTTAATTCAATTATGACACTGGCGCTTAATGACATTGTTTTGAATAAAATGCTGGAATATCTGTTCCCTGAATTTCAGACTACTGCTGCATATGGTAAGAATAAAGAGTGAGTTGTAGCTGAAAACCTGCAGCAAGACAGTTCTCACTCATCTGGGAGTTGGACAAATGCTCCCTCAAAAGGCATGAACATTTGGACAGAGCTGGGGACTGAAAGAGAATGATGTTCTCTAGTTTCACCCATTAGTGAACCAACTAACAAATACAATGGTGTTGTTGTTATTCTTTTGCCATAAGCAACAGGACTCTGTGTGTGGGCAGCAGTTTAGTGGGGAGGAGGATAAGTCGACCCCTTTTTGTCCTATTGATTTTTTCCTATTTGCATGACTTGAGCAAATTAAATGATGCAATATGGCTTTTTGTTACAAAACAAAGTGAGAGATACCACCCAGACACATATGTTGATTCGTAGGAGCTGTTTACATGAGAATAGAGTGAAATCTACCGTGAACTGAGCATAAAAATTAGATTCAGCCTGGGTATTTTTTTTTAATGCCTGGGCCAGCAAGACTGAAGCCCAAGTTTTCCACGTCTCTCAGACCTTGACAACTGCAGGGGTGTAACAGAAGAATTCTTAATTAAACCTACAAAGGGGAAAGGGGGGAGCAAGGACACCTGATGGTTTATTTCATTTGCAGTGATTGTTAATGACGATGTGACCCGACCCAGTAGTCCTTCCTTGGACTAAAGTAGACAGCACACATTACAGCATCTCAAGGCAAGAATGATATTGCAAACTCAGAAATAAGCATGTCTCTGCACGGAACCAACACTATTTGCTTATCTGGTTAAATTTATCAACACAAGGGAAATGTAAATGCCACTGTTCTTTAAACAAATTCCTAGAGAAAATCTTCCGAGACAACTCACTGAAAAGCCTTAATTTACAATGCTACAAAATGATGGAGAATCATCTCGGTTTTAGGGGATAAATACGTTCCAGCGAAATCTCTGGCCAGTTTTTCTAGGTTCTTAACTGTAGGTGCCAGGAGTTGCTGTTAGCTGGTTTAACTATCGTAATTCAAGACACCCCCTCTGACGGGCTGGGGAACCTAAACCAAGCATGCTTCGAGATCCTTCCTGTTTCAATCCTCCCAACAGAGCACGTGGAGAAAAACTGCACCAATCTTTTTACCCTGGACAAATACGCCGGAAACCACGGCCACCTTAATTTACAGTTTCACAACAGCCAGTGCCCAGTTTGATCCCAAAACACTCAGTGGATCGCCGTTCTTGTAAGATATTAACCCAGCCCAGGATGCAGGTACCACAGAGGAGACGTCTCTCTTCTGGGACAGGCGAGTTTGCACAGCATCCGGACCGCGGACTCTGGGGAACCCAGTGGAACACACGACGGAATCACGTTAGCGCTTTACAAAAAGTTATCAGAAGAGCTCCCCCAAGAAGTTTCGCCCTTCTTCCAGCTCCCAGAGCCACAGGGACCCCCCCCCCAGCCGGCGTGCCAAGTTCGCGTGCGTGAGGCCGACAGCGCCTACCTTGTTCTCCAGGCGCCCCAGCCCCGGGCTGTCACTTCGCAGGCAGCAGGACAGCCGAGGGTAGAAGCCCCCACACGGCACCTCTCCGCCACTCAGCAGCTCCAGCTGGGACATCATCCGCCTGTCTCTCCTCTTCAGGCGCTTTGGGGGGTTCCCGTTTAGGCATCTCCTCCTCCTCACTCCGCTCCCTTCGCTTCTTTCCCCAAACTTAGCATCTCCTTCGAAGAAGCCCAGAGCCATGGCCAGCAGCAGCAGCTTAAAGGACAGCATCTTCAGCATCGCCTGCCGGGAGCGGCAGGGGGGCGCGGTAGGGTGGGGGACCCGCTGCCCACGGGGCCACTAGGGCGCAGCTCCCGGGGGAAGCTGCGGGGCGCTAGGACACTCGGGAGGCGGGCGGGGGGAGGTGGCGGGGGGAAATATGTAGAGCGATGCAACTTTGCAAAAAAAAAAAATAATAATAATAAAATAATAAAACAAAAGACGAGGCGATGGGTCCAGTGCCTTGGAGGAGCCGGAGCAGCCAGATAAAGTTGTGCTGATGACACCGTCCGCAGTTGTGCCAGTGTCAGCTGGGTTAGGGGCTTTCCGCGGAGCCCGGGAAGTGGGAGGAGGAGAACGAGTTGGAAGAGAAGAAAGAAGAGGAGACGTTCACAGAGGTTCACTTGTCCCTGCACCGGGAGCTGTTTAGGTGCGACAGTAGCAGGCACAGAGGCGGCGGCGGCGGGGCAGGCGAAGGCCGGGAGGGCGCGGGGCTCTGGATGATGCTGAGGTCTCCTCTGCCGGCGGCTGCAGCTTCTCACACAGCCTCTCATGTTTCGCTCCCTCTTTTCTTCTTCTTTTTAACTAGCGCGCGGGGAGGTGCTGCCACCGCGCGCCCCTTGACGTCACCGCTGCTCGTGCGTCCCGGGTCCGGGAGGAGGGAGGGCGGGGAGGGGCTGAGCGCGCGCCCTGGGGGCCCCCGGCGGCCACGGGCCCCGGCAGGGAGGGGACGGACGGGGACGCCCGGGTGCCGAGGCCGCCGAGCCCCCGAGCCAGCCGCGAGGGTGCCTCCTCGAAGTTCCGGGGCTGCCTGGCGGCGGCTCGCTCTCCTACACGCAGCCCCCGCGCGCTGCCCAGGCTGAGGCTGCGAGAGAAAGCAAGAGTGGGCCGTGGGAGGTGAGAAAAGGGGGCCCCTGCCAGGGCGACCCCTGCCTGGCTCCTAGTCTGGGGGTGGGTGGGCAAGAGGGAGTTTTCGACCTCTTTCCCTTTCGCAGACGCACCGAGAGACCCCCCTGGTCCCCGCAGATCCTGGAGATCTGACTTAGAGGCGAAGTGGGGAGAGGGGTTTGGAGACTTTTGAGAAGAGCCACCCAACCCTCGCGGAAAGTCCGGCAGCCACTGAAGGGCCAGAGACCCGTGCGGGTGGCTAGGGTGGGGAGGAGACGGAGAGCAGGTTGAGTCTTCCGCTAGAGGCTTCACCTGGGTTTGCGAAGGCTGGCGCCAGGAACCCCTTTCCAGGCCCCCTGAGCCCGGATCCGAGGCAGCCCCGCAGATGCCGGTAGGCAAACTCAGGTTCCTGTGCCCTAGGTGGGCAGAAAGAAGCAGGCTGGAAAATCAACTTTCCTTCTAAATTACACACACACACACACGCACACACACGCACTCCCTGGGTTGTTAATGCAGAGGTGTTAGTTCTGGAGCAAGAATTAGATGCAGGTGTGTCCAGAAAGAGTGCACCCTCCGCCCTCATGTATACAAACACATTAACCTTTCCCCTGGCCAGACGAAGACTGTGAAGTATTTCTAAAAAATTGGGTGTCCTCGTTACCAAGAGCTGTGGCTTGATGTTTATTTCGTCCCTGAAAGTTGGCAAAGGGACAAACCTTTACGGGGTTGCACACAAAATGTGCTTTTGCCCATTTGGGTATTTAACAGGGGAGCTGATGTTCTGGTGGATGGGTTTTGATGAGGAGATAAGGGCAGCTTCCCATTTTGGCAGTGGAGGAATGTTCACCATATTTGGATTTGCTTCACTTCTTGGACACAGATTCCCAAAGCTCATGTGAACGTTGGTGATGGTTCAGGTGGGTAGCTGATTAAACCAACTCTAAAGTGGTGTTAGTGGCTACATAAACTCTCTGGGCTGGGATTTACTGGTGGAGCTAGGGTTTTACCAAAAGAAGTGAGCAGACTAGAGTGGCTGAGAAGAACCAGCTGGAACGTTTGACCCAGTCCAGATCGTAAGGTAGGGCCCTGAGTAGGTACTTCACATTTCTCCCAGGGGAAGAGCCAGGGGTGTGGTATCCACTTGCCTGCGACTATAAATGCTCCACAGATTGTTTTATCTGACATTTTTCCTGCTTGGAGAACCGCTAACATAAATCACTGTAAGGCCTTCAAGACTTTAGACTCTGATTTAATAGATCTTGAGATGAATCCCATCAAGGTTAAATCATTTGCACAATTCCATCTAGTTAGGTAGTTTGAAAACCAGGACCTAGGAGCTCAGTCTAGGTGTTTTCCACTATTCTTACACACCCATGCCAAGTGATTAATTCATGTTAGTGGTTTAGGGACAGCCCTTCTTTATGGGTGTGTTTCAAGACCAAGGACACTTAAAGTAACTTAAAACTGTTTTTAAAACATTGTATGTCTTTTACAACCTGTGACACTAAGATTCAAGATATAGAGCATTTATAAAAGATTACCAAAACAAGACATGATCTTTCTTTCCTTTTACTTTCCAGATTGGGGATGAAATCCATAGACTTCAGACTGAAGTACATCCCCAGTCCTTTCTACACTTTTTATTTTTGAGACAGGGTCTCTCTCACTAAGTCACTACACTGTTCAAGTTGGGCTCCTCCTGCTTCAGCCACCCAGAGTACTGGGAGACATGGGACCAAGAATTTTTCCTGTCTACTGTTTATGGAAGTCAAATAACTACACCACTTATGAGATAGCTAAGCTTATTCTTAGTGCCATGATAAAATTTCCAAATAGTCGTTAAGAAGTGTGTAATAGTCATTACCCAAGTGAACTAACTTCTGATTTGTTTTTTTTCCAGAGAGAAAATTGCAGGCCTCACCCACAGCCTTGACAGCGTAGTTTCTTGGAATCAAGAGTCAACACTGGGCTATTTCCAAAGATTAAATCTTGAAAGCTCGGTGGGAGGCTGTAGCAGGAGGGCAGAGATGTCCACACACTCAGATATGAAAAATGGTCTTCCACTAGGAAGTCTTCCTCTTCAGCTAAGGCCCTGGAAGTAGTGAAGAGAAAGGGGCCCTTTCTGACCATGCTCACAGGGATGGATTAAACAGGCCCTATTTTTGCAAGAAATGGAGCTGCACAGGGTGGCCAGCTCATCATCAGCTGCTCATGTCACCCTGTTGGGGGCTGTCACCTGTATGTGGGTCAGGCCCAGCCCAGGGCACGCAGAGTGGAAGCTGCAATGCTGCCCTCCTTCACTCGCCAAGCAGTATGTATTGGGTGTCACCATGGCCACCTAGACTATCTGACTCCTCCTTCTAATCTGCACCAAGGTGCCTTGTATGGGCAATGCCAGTACTGACTGTCCCACCCTGTTCCCCATGCCTGTCCAGAGTTACTGTCCTGACTTTGGGTGAATTAACAATGCTCATGAACTAATTATGTTTAATGTAAAAGATGAGCTATTTTATCTCAATTTTAGATAATTTTATAGATGAACATAAAAATATTACCATTTATGTGAAGTATGCATGTATATATAAAAGTGTGTGTATATATAGATATATAGATAGTTGGATATACATTTTTATGTATCAGAAGTTAGGACAACTTTAAAAAATAAAAGAAGTCAAGATGATTTAAATTTGGTAACTTTAAAATAAAAAAAGCTGTTCTGCAGTTTGGAATCAGTTTTATATATGGATTTCTGGGCTTCACAGAAATATGTACTATTTGATTCCATTTCAGCAGATAGCCATGAAGTGCCAGTCACTGTACTAAACAATATGTATAGAGTAAAGAAAAATGATGCAAACACCCTGTGTCTACCTAGTAATCTAGTAAGGCAGGCAAATGATAAGGTCCCAAATAGATTTGCAGCTGTAAATTATGATGAGAACTATGAGAGAAATGCTAAGATGGAGAATAACAAAGCAGATCTATTTCAGATTATGTGACTGGTAAAATCCTCAAGTGAAACCCGAGGAGTGAGTTGGAAGGAGTTTATGAAGTGAGTCCATTCTGCCATTTAAAGTATAGAAGCATTTGAGTTCAGAATAAAATTTGATGTGTTTAAGAGAAAGTATAAAATAAAGCCGATAACAAAGAAAAGAGAGGCCAGTGGCCAAATCCATAGTGTTTTAGTTTGTAAACTGCAAGTAACTAATGATGTTACACCTGTGTATTCGCCATTTGCTTTTGCAAGTGTCCTTTCTTCTTTCCTCCCTCATCCTCATCCATCTTTGTCTCTTCCTTTAAATCCTGGCTCAACGCTCAGTCTTTTCTAGGAATTTTTCTAGTTGGAACACCCCTTCAGCCATGGTTCTTCATTTGCTGAGTATGTGTGTACTATGTTTATTTTCCTATGTGTTTTGTTGATAACATCAGCCTTCACTCTCATATGTGTGAGTTGAGTATCCATGGAATTGTAAATGCAGGGGATCACAAGGGCAGGAATTACATTTCCTTCTCTGGTCTGGCTAAGTCTAGTTGAGTCTCACTGTATGGTGGCCAACCTCTCAATAAATGCTGGTACCTGGGTGATCTTGTTTGACTTGACGTTTTTTAAAGGTTTAAAGAGGAAGAAATACATATATTATAAAAACCTTTCATTGTTAAGCAGATGGGAACACCCAGTGCACCATCCCGAAGGGAGTTCAGGAGACCTTCGCACTGCAGTGTGATACCATGGAGCTTGAAGGGCAGCCGACAAACTCAAAGAATAAATATACATCTTTTAAAAATTAAAGATTGGTTGTAGTTTTAGCCTACCCACACATACCAGCTGCTGATAGGAGTTTATCCATAGTTCTTCAGTCTTTCTTTCCAAAGTCAGCACTTGCTGTGTGCCAGAACCTGCTCTGGGTGCTGGGGATAGAGCGGTGAACAAAACTTCTCTCATGGAACTAGTTTTCCTGGAGGGGCGAGAGAATAAGTTGTTACTGAGTGTGGCTGATAGCAGTTAGTGCTGTCAGAAGAGGAATCTTAGGGAAAGGTACAGGGGTTGGGAGAAATACAGTAGTACCTCAGTACTTATTTATTCTAGGAATGCAATGAGCACCAAAAATGACAAGAACCAAGCACATTGTTTTGGCTGGAAAGGGTAATGAGTCACATGGCATATGACACTGACAAGTTCTAGCTTGCAAGGCAAGTATCAATCAAAACTAGGACAGAAAGGGGCCAGGGATTTAGCTCAGTGGCTCTGGTGCCTCCCTTGCAAGTGTAAGGTCCCAAGTTCGATCTCTGGTACAAAAAAAACCCAAACAAACTAGGACAGAAGTTTTGTGTCAAAATGCGTCCAGTACCAAATTCCATGAGTCTTAAAGCAATCATTTATAAACATTGCCAAGAAAGGTGTCTACTGAGTAGACATTTGGGCATACATGAAGCAAGCGAGCAGGCAGATATCTGTAAGCACAGGGAGCAGCAAGTCAGGCTAAGAAGAAAGCATGCTTGGTATGTTCAAGGATTAGCAAAGAGACACACATGGCTGGAACAGGATGGGTGACCAAGAAAATGCCAAGAATGAGGGCAGAGAAGTAGCCAGGGCTCAGATTGTGTAGGATCTTGAAAGGTATACTATGGACTTGAGCTTTCACTCTGACTGAGATTGTTTTCAGTTAGGGGTCCTCTGGCTGACCTATAAACTGTTAACTATTGTCACAGGGTGAATTAAATGGAAGGAATTGGTTAAATGGGTAACAAGAATCACAGGAAGCTGCTCCCATCCCTAACTTCTGGGGAGCCAGAAAAATTGAAGATGGTACAAGCGGAAGCTTCTGGGGAGCCCCTGAGGACCTGTGGAGACACTTGCTGTCCAGTTGCTTCTGGTCCCTGAGGTGCTGATGTGGAGTTAATGGTAGGAGGCCTGAGAAAGCTGGGTGCTAGAACCATGTGATGTACCTCGAGGGGAAGCATCCCTTCCTGAGGGTGGCCTAACAAATACCACAGAACTAGATGGTTGAAAACAACAGAAATCCACTGTCTTATAGGTGTGGAGGTTAAAAATCTCAAATTAGGTGATTTTTTTTTTTTTTTTTTTTTTTTTTTCCTGAGGGATAGAAGGGAGACTGTCTGGGCCTTCTAGCTTCTAGTAGCCTCCACCATTGATATGTAGGTAGGGTTCTCTCCACTTCTCCCATGGATGTGTCTGCCTTCATGTGCAAATTTACCTTGTTGAAAGGACAACAGCCGGATTAGGATGCAGCCTAATGACTTCCTCTTAATTAGCTGCAAAGCCCCTATTCCCAAATAAGGTTAAATCCACAGATATTGGCAATTAGGACGTCAGCATCATCCATAACACAAGACAAGAGGTTAGAAAGGAACACATGCTAAGGTAAGGGGAAAAAGCAGGTCACTTCTCTCTTCTTTTTGCCTTCTAGCTTTTTTATACTATTTTCTTAAGCTAGGCATTTCTTTCTTAGTACTGCTTTAGCTATATCTCACAGATTTTGAAATGTTTTCTCTTCATTTTCATTCAGTTGACATACTTTCTAACTCCCTCTCGAGTTCTTCTTTGACCCATAGGTTATTGAGAGCTCTTACTTAGCTTCCAAATAACTGGGGACTTTTTCTGAACACTTTCTGTCATTGACTCTAACCCAATTCCATTGTAATTAGGGTGTTGTCTTAGTATCAACAGAGCTCTGGAGACTGGAGAACCTACCTAAGATGTGGGGCTGGACTTCCAAAAGAGGCTATCTTGGTATTGGCAGGTGACAGTGCCTGCACCTGTAGCCAGGTATGTGAATGCTACTGATAAAAGATTGATCATGTTTCAGACATGACTAAAAACCAACTGTAAGACTGTCTGTAAGGAAACTCAGGAAGGTGCCATCTGATGTTCTAGGGATTTTATACCTAGCAATAAATGTTTTTAGTTAAATAAGTAAATGTAATGTGTGTAGGATCATGAATAAGATATAATTAATATGTAGTATTTAAGTGTTTTTATAATGAATTAATTATAAACTAAGTACAATGAATTATGAATGAATCGAATCTAAACAATACATCAATTATAGAATTATATACAGCTAGAATTTTTCTTTAGTAAATGTCGATTTCCTATAATTCCTGAATCAGCCACAGTACTATCAGTTTTGAATACATTTTCCTTCGATGGAATTGGAGGGTGAGCTAATGGGACCAGAGTGTGTGCAGAAATATCACCAAATCGCAAAATAATGGAAAACAGTCTACATCACGAATTACCCCATAAACAGAATGATCACAGGTGAGATGATTCAGTAATTAATGTTTACATCAATTGAATTAACTCATTTGTATCTCAGCTCTATGTAAATGACATGAGAAAGTATAATACCTTACCAATGTAAACAGTGAATAAAATATGGAAAACATGCTAAGTTCACAGAATTGAAGCCCACATAACTATAAATTAATTACTTTCATGTGCATTAGGTGTTTTGGAAACTCAAGATTAATTTCCTGACTTTGACTCATTAAGACCACCCTGTAGAAAAGTTTAATTCCTCCGTGAATATCTATTTATTAATTAGCTAAATGTGGGGCAACTAAGCCACCAGAGCAGAATATGTTAGTGAGTATTTATTTATGATTGAATGAAACTGATTTTTACATACTAGAGCTTCATTTCTAGATGTTTTAAATTATAGAATAATGTAAAACTATTAAGACTTGTTTATTCAAAACAGGCTACCTTAATCAAGATAGAGAATTAATCCTCAAAGATACTAAGCTGTGGACAATTTTGGCAATTTGACAACCTAGCAAAACACGAAATGGGCAAGATAAGTATAAAACAAATCTAGTTAGATCGAATTAAAATACATGATCATTTAAACATTGTCAAGTGAACATTTAAAGTGTCACCTAGAAATGTTCTGAAGAAAATACTATATTATAAAAGTCTTTATTTTGTAGCTTAAAATGTGGATTTGCAAGTATATTTGGCTGTTTGGTCTGGAAGAGCACATATATTTCTGAACATGTGTTCTGACAAACTAAAACAAAAAAAATTAGCCTTTAAAATTTTGGACCAAAGAAATTGTTAAATTTATGGCAACACAATGTCTGATTTCATACAATATGATATAGTTTAAAATTTATTTGTATGATGTGGTTCAAGATAAGAAATTCTGCCTTATTCTAAAATTCATGAATTGCACATAATTCTTTAACTTTCAAAATGTGTGGTTTACTCATAAAGAAATTCTTCAGTTATTTTGTTGGAAAGAGGTCAAAATTTTATGTTCTGCCCAAGGGCATGAAGTTCTGCAAACACTTTCATTTATTAATGCTTGCAAACACCTGGGAATTTTGTAGACATTACAGATATTTTTATGTGGATAAATTCAGAATAAATGTTGAATATATGGGAAGGCTTTCTAACTTTAAAATCTATTTGTGTTTCACAAGACCAGAAATTCATTGAGATTCAAGCTTTTGATGTTTGGGTTGGTTTACCTTACATTATATGTGGGTTTTTTTCCTATTTAAAATATCAGAAAAAAATATATATTCAAACATGACATAGTTCTCAACGTACATTTGGATAGTTATAAATTATCCTATGTTAGGATTCCATATCCTTTAAGATGGAATTTTTATCTTCTTGTCAAAGGGATGAAGAATTACATTGTGAGTTTTTCCTTTTGAGTATAAACCAAAAATATATTAAGCCAGACTTTATTTTTCTTGTATTTGTGTAAAATTATAAGCATGTTAGGGAAAATGGTACAAAAACAAGGTATATGTTACTCTTAATACCAGAGCAAAGTTTCTCTACAGTTCTTTTGATTTTTGTTTTGTTTTTGTTTTTTGGTACTGGGGATCGAACTCGGGATCTTTCTACAGTTCTTTTGAGAAAATCGGTTTAGAGATCTGATTCCATAACAATTAGCAACTCTTCAAAAGTATATTGATGCCTATCATCATTCATAATGAATGATGAAAGATTTTTAATTTTATATTCTAATTTTTAAAAAGAGCACTGTCAAAAGCGATGATTTGAGGAAAAAAATAGAAAAATAATTCTGTCCTAATTACCATATATGCATTATTTATTGCTTTTAAAAGATCTCTTAAAATGATTAATAAGCACCTGCAGAATAATTTTATTTTCTTCTTGAAAAAATGGCCATCTGAACATGAGGCCCAGCCCAAAGCCAGCACTACAGCTGGAGACATGACATAGTTCTGAAACAGTCTTTAGTCACAACTGGGAGAAAAAGACCTTTCTAAAATGTGCCAATCTTGTGAGGAATGGATGTCAATTTAGTGTCTCCTGGAAAGGGGGAGAATGAGATCATATTTCTGAATTTTAGTGTTGCATTCTGTAAGTTTGTACTCATGCCTTTTCTCCCTTCTTTACAATTGGGGTTTTCCACTTCATTCTTTTGGGACATAGTGAACTCTCAGTTTCTATTGTGTTATTCTACTTACATGGCTGATGGCTTCTTTTCTTTGTTCTTGTTTTTCAATTTCTTCTAAGCACTTTCTCTCTTGAATCTGTTTAATCAATTGTTTTTGTGAAACAAGTTTCTCCAGTGAAAATCCTGCAGGAAGAACTGTACTTGAGGTTTTACTTTATCCTAGATATAGTGATGTGTTTTACAGCTATGATCTCACTTAAACATTTGCAGCAACTACAATGAAATTTTATAGATAAGAAACAGAAACTCAGTGAGATTAAAAAAACTTCTTATGGTCATGTAGCTAGTAAGTCACAGAGCTATGTATAAACACAAACATGTTCAAAGACCAAACTCAATCTGTTTACTATGGTGTTTCCAAAGAGCTGGCCTATGATGAGTACTTAATCCTAAACACAGATGTCTTACTATTGTTCTCATGCTCTGATTATCAGTCTACTGCTATATCTTTCTTTTTTTGTCTCTTATTAGTGTATGTCTGTAATACATAATAGTTACGTTCATTGTGGAGAATTGGTACATACATATAACATCTTGATTGTTTTCAATCCTTTTATCTTCTTTTCCCAGATGCCCCATCTTCTTTCCTATTTCCAAAAAAGACTGTCTTCTTGTTTCCTACCACCTTTCCTTTATCTTATTTATTTATATTTTAGATTTCTCATACAAGAGAAACCATGTGCTATTTAACTTTCTGTGTCTTATTTAATTTCTTTTTTTTTAATTCACTCAACATTATGGTCTCAACATCCATCCATTTTCCTGCAAATGACATGATTTCACTCTTCTTTATGGTTAATATTCATATATATCTATGAAATACATTCATATGTATATATATATAATTTTCTTTGTCCATTCATATGTTGACAGGCATCTGGCTGTTTCCATGGCTTAGCTATTATGAATCATCATGCTGTAAACATGGGTATGTGTGGGTGACTAAAATCACTATAGTATAACATTTCCAGTTCTTTTGGGAATATATCCAGGGGAGGTATAGCTGGGCCAGATGAAATTTCTATTTTTTGCTTTTTGAGGAATCTCATACTTATTTCTTTTCTTTTTTTTTTTTTTGTTACCGGGGATTGAACTCGGATCCTTGTGCTTGTGGGGCAGGCGTCTCATACTTGTTTCTGTGATGGTAGTAGTTTACATTCCCACCAGCAATGTAGAAGTCTTTCTTTTCCTCACATTCTCACCAACATTTGTTGTTTTTGTGATCTTGATAATTGCCATTCTAACTGGATTAAGATGGAATCCCAGGGTAATTTCAATTTGCATTTCCCTGGTGGGTAAAGATGAACAGTTTTTCATGTACTTAATTGGTCATGTGTATTTCTCCTTTTCAGAAATGTCTGTTCAGTTCATTTTGCCATTTATTACTTGAGTCATTTATTTTTGGGGGGTCAAGTTTTTTGAGTTCTTTATATATTCTAAGTATTAGTCCTCTATCAGAATAATTGGCAACTTTTTTTCCCAATTCTATGGGCTATCTTTACACTGCTGATTGTTTCCTTTGCTGTGGAGAAGTTTTTAATTTTCTATAATCTCTCTCTCTCTCTCTCTCTCTCTCTCTCTCTCTCTCTCTCTCTCTCTCTCTCTCTTTGTTTTTGGTATTGGGGATCAAACTCAGGACCTTGTACTTGTGATGCAGGCTCGGTGCCACTGAGCTAAATCCCCAGTCCTCTGTTGATTCTTGATATTAGCTCCTCTGCTACTGAAGCTCGGTTCAGAATGTTCTTGCCTGTGCCTTTGGCTTTAAGTATTTTCTCCTATAATATCTTCTGGGACTTTCAAAGCTTGCTTGTATATATAGGTATTTGGTCAATTTTGATTTGATTATTGTACAGGGTAAGAGATAAGGATGTAGTTTCAATCTTTTGCATTTGGGTAACCAGTTTTCCTAGCACGGTTTGCTGTAGGGGTTGTCTTTTCTCCAGTGTGTGGTTTAGCCCCTTTGTCAAAGGTCAGATGGCTGTAGGTGCATAGATTTGTTTCTCTGACTGACTATATTTTCTGCATTCATTATGTGCTTTGTAATGATACTACAAAAACTAATGGGACTTTAAAACAAAACATGTTCATTTTCTCACAATGTCAATGAATTAGAGATACAGACTTCGGTTTGGAGACTCTCAATTTGCTCTACAGGTGTTGAGTGGGCTTCAGTCTCAGCCAAGGTGAGAATGGTGAAGGATCCCCTCCTAAGCTCATATGGTTGTTGGCAGCACTCAGTTTCATGCAGCTGTAGGACTGAAACATTTTGTTTCTAGTTGGCTGCTATCCAGAGAGATCTTCAGTTGCTTGTTACATGGCCCATAACATAGGCTGGCTCGCAACCTGACAGTTTGCTTCTTCAAAGCCAGCAAAGGAGACTTCTTTCAAGATGCCCCTTACAGTCTTACATGATATTGTCCTGTGTGTGCGATCATGTACATCTCATTCCCTTTGATATATTCAATTGACAAGTCACAGGTCCTGGCCACAAATCAGCACCAGGAGTGCCAGGAGGTGGGCTTCTTGGGAGTACCCTAATGTCTGCCTACTACATCTTCCTGTATTTCAAGGCTTCCTGTTTAACTATTTCTGCCATGCCTATTCTTGTACCTCATGTTTCTGTCTAGGCTGCTGATCTCTCTTCCTTTTCCTGATCTGTCAGTCTCCTCCTGACTTCACACTTTTCATTGTCCTCCTTAGACTGTCTTTGTCATTTTCAATAATAGACAATAGTAGTTGTTTTTTTCATCCCTTTCACAATCTGACTTCTTTTTCTTTAAAATTCATTAAGTTTATTGGTACATATTAGGTATACAATATGATGACATTCATCATTGGGAATTTGCACCTTTACATGATGTATCTTGGTTCTTATTTTTTCCCCATTCCCCTGCCCTCCCTTCAACCCCTCCGCCCCTCCTTATTTACAAAGACTTTGTTTCCATTTTTTTTTCTTTTCTCATATTTTTTCATTTCCCTTCTGGGAAACAATGTGACTTCGTAAAAGAGGTGTGAACACCAACATTCGCTTTTACATTCCTTTCTCTGGGTTGTCAATCCACCCCAATCAGCCTTCTAACTCCAATGTTCCACTGAAATGGTTCCTGCTAATCTCACCAATGGTTGCCATGTCCAAGTATTATAACCAAATAATACTTTTCAATTCTCATGTTATTTAACCACTCAGCAACATTCAATAAAGTTGAACACTGTGGTCTTAAAATATTCTTTTCCTTTTTTTGCATATCAAGACACATTCCACATTCCTATTCTTCTGATTGCCTCTTCTCAATCTTAGGTAGATTCTCCTTCTCTATGAAACTATTAAGTGTTGTGATGCCTGTCAATTCTGCCCAGTTTCCTCTATTACACTCATTTACAGTGCACTCTGTCTAGGCAATCCTTATCTCCTCCTATATGACTTGCACTTCTATCACTATGTCAAATAACTCCAAATTTAAATATGTAGATCTGCTGTCTCACAGAGCACCAGAATCACAGTTTTTGGATATCTCTACTTTAATATTTCATGAACATTTCAAATTCAATATTTTCAAGTTTAAATGAATAATCTTCATTACATAGACCCTTGCTTTTGTTGTTCTATTCCTCAGACAAATAGCACTATTATTTATTGGTGACCTGCTCAAGTCAGAAATCTATGAATGATCCTGATCATTGTTCTTCCTTATTCTCTATTTTTATCAGTTATCAAATCCTATTCTATATACCTTTTAACTAATCTCTCTACTCCTTGTGTTCACTGAAATCATATGAATTTGTCACATCACTGAAAACTCTTCCCCACCTGAACTATTGTGTCATTCCTAACCTGTCTTTTAGTGTATGTACTTTTCCTTTTCTAATCCATCTTCTACATTATAACTGGAGCAATCTGAAAAATACAGACCTAATCAGTTGCTTCCTTGCTTTAAGGAACTCTAATACTAACAGTTCTTTATTGTCAAAGGTGGAGGGGGTGAAGGGAGGGCTAGGAATGGGGAAAAAATAAGAACCAAGATGCATTATATAAAGGTACAATTCCCAATGAGAAATGTAATTGTGTTGTATACCTACAATGTACCAATAAAAGAATTTAATACAAAAAAATAGTTCTTTATTGTCCTTATAACATCAAATTCCTTAGCATAGCTGATAGGGAAAGTCAGATCCATGAGGGCTGAGTCTAGTGTTTTGCTGTTTCTCTAATGCCTCCTAGGTACAATACCTAATATGTAGTTGGTGCTTCATAAATATTGAATGAATTAATTATAACTATAAGAGTCCATGTATTCTGTGCTCTGTTTATGTCAGTTAGCTTTTTGCTATGTAGCAAATCATCTCAAAATTTAATAGCTTAAAATAAAAACTTATTTGCCCATAATTGGCTAGGTCAGCACATTTCTTGTCTGGGCTGTTTTGCTGGGTCTATGGGATTACCTAGGTGCCTTGCTGGAGATGGTCTCTCTCATATTGTTATTGGAGTCCTAGGTCAGAGGGCTGACTCTTGGAGGTCCCAAAAGACCGGATTCAGCCATTTGCTGTGACAATCCAATTAAGAGAGATAAGTGGTGGTGAAGCAGGAAAAAAAAAATTAATTTTAGTGTGGCTACTCCAGGAAGGAACAGAGGTTTTAAGAGGTTCTAAGCCCAGTCTTGGGGTACTGACAATGCCTAAAGAATTTCATAGAGGGCAGGGGACAAAACAGTTGCATAATTAAGCTGTTTTGTTCCAACTGTACTATGGTTGAACATTATCTCAAGTCTGGTTCTGCTGGGTCCTGTGGGCTCGGGGGAAATTGTTCTTTCTTGAGTGGAGCAATCTGGTTGCAATCATGAGATGTTTACTTCCTTTTGATGGGTGAAGCATGGAGTGAACAGTTTGATTGGTCATAGGATGACCTTTTGGAGACCCTGGAAAGAGACCTTTGTCCATCATAAAGTCATTGCCTACAGGGCTCCCTGATTTTGGAACTTAAACTAAGGAACAGAAATAACTCAAAGCATATATCAGAGGAACAAAATGGAGTCCTGGAACAAAACTGGGTTCCTTCTTCAGGGTTGAGCAAAGGACAGTTTCAAAGGAGCCCCTGATACAATATATCTGGCTATTGCAGGCTGGTTGGTTTAACAGGGCCCAGGATGGGCAGTATATTTCTGGTCCAGTTGGGCTGTCATTCTCCAGTGTTATGGCCTGTGTCTAGATGTCCTCCCAAAGCCTCATGTAGACATAGGTGGGGCTTTTTCAGAGGTGGCTGGATCTAGAATGTGTGACCCTGAGATTGATTTATGGTGCAACACTAGGATCAAGGGTACTAGGATTAAGGGTGTGAGTGCTTCTTACCCTAAGCAGCCTGGATAAGATGTAAGGGAGAGAAAGAGCCGTGGATATTCCTTACTTGCTTTGCTACCTTCTGCCTGCCACGAACTGTTTCTCCTCTGCAATGCCCATCTGCCATGTGCCACCCTGCCTTGGAGCCAGCCAACTATGGACTGAAACCTCTATCATCTGTGAGCCAAATAAACCTTCCCCCTCTTTAACTTTTGGTGATGAGTATTTTGTCTCAGAAATGAGAAAAGTAACTAAGACATCCAGTAAGTTCAGGCTTATTCACAAGTGGTGATGTTAGGGTTCCAAAATGCAAAATGAGAGTAAAACCTTTTTGAGACATTGTTAACACTGTATCTGGTATTTTCTTATCGATCAAAGCAAGTCACATGGTCAAGGTACCCAAAAGTGTGAACAAATTGAGAGCTTGTTTTAAGTCACTTTCTTTATTGGGGACAAAATACCTAACACTCACAAGGAGGAAAGGATTATTTTGGCTCACAGTTTGGAGAGGTTTCAGTCCATGGTTGGCTGGCTCCAAGTTAAAATGCCATGGCACAGAAGCATAGCAGAAGAGAAGCTGCTTGTAGCATGGCAGCAGAGAAGCAGAGAACAAAGGATGAGCTGGTGAGGGAGATATACCCTCCTGGGCCATATCACCAATGACCCCCTCTTCCGACCTGACTCCACCTCCTAAAGTCAGGCAAGCTATACCACCTCCTAATCCAATCACCTTCCAAAGGTCCTGCGTATGATCATATGAAAAAGACCAAATCCAAAATCTTCTCTGAAACTGAAGGCAAACTCTTAGCTGTGAGCCCCTGTAATATCAAAAGGAAGTTAAACACTGTGGACATTCAATAGCACAAGATAAATATTCCCCTTCCAAAAGGTAGAAATAGGAGGAAAAAAACCAGTGGAACCAAAGCAAGACCAAGACCAAAATCCAGCAAGACAAACGCTAAATCCCATTGTTCCATGTCTAGCACCTGGGGTAATCTGTGATGAGATGTGAGTGCCAAAGGCCTTGCAAGACCCTAACTCTACAGCATTGCTGGTATTTGCAATTCTTATGGCTTCTTTCTTGGGCTGGCTTTGTTCTCTCCTTGCAGCTTTCCTCATTCAGACATTTAATGTACCTGGCATCTCCAACTTTCCATGGCCTCTACTCCACTTTTGGCTTTACTTTCCCAGCTTAACACACTCCCCTCTCAGGGGCACACTGTCTGGCCTCCCAGGTCTTCTGAAAGCTAGGTGGAAGTCTTCCTGACCCCAAAACTCTTGAATTCTGCATGCTTATAAAACCAGCACCATGTGGATGATATTAAGGTCTGCTGTCAGCTTGAGCAGTAACAAGGCTCTCTTAAATGTGGCTGTACTGGCCTCTAAGTGCCTGGATGGCTGAGCACTTTGAACTGAATCCTTAGGATAATCAACGTTATAAGTTGTTAGTCTCTGCCTAGGAGCTCACTGCCTGGGGCTCTCTTCTGAAAGAAGTCTTTTACTTTTGCAACTTCAAGCCTGCAAAGGGAGGGGTCCTACTGGTTCCTATGATGCCCTCAAGCCATCTTTTCTATTGTCCTATTGTAAAGTACTTGGCTTCTTTTTATTGCTAATCTTTTTAGCCACCAAACTCTCCTTCTGGTAAAAGTGAAAACTTTTTAAATGAATTTTTTGTTCCTGATTTTCAGTGTAAATCTGGCTAAAAGGAGCAAGCAGTATCCATGCTACAGCCTGAATATTAGACTGGCTTGAAATTTTCTCTGCCACATTAAGTAGTCTGCCACCCTTAATCAATCTCCTACAAAGTCTCAGGATATGAGAACAAAGTTGAAAAATTTTCTACCAGAACATAACACAAGTGGCCTGGAATCCAACTGCCAATCCATCCTTGTTTCCAACTGAAACCTCCAAGTGTCTAGATAGACTTTACCAACTGCAATACTTTCAGCATTCTGTCTTCTGAGGTTTGACTAGAATCTTCCATCCAACTCAGTTTACAGCATCCTAGAGCTTCTCTAGCCTACATCTCCAAATCTTTCCAAACTACTCCCATGAATCAGTTCCAAAAGCTTCTAAGCCACATGGTAAGGCAGTGACCCCACTCCTGATACCAAAATCTGTCTTAGTCACCTTATTGCTGTGTAAAAATACCTGCCACCCATAATTTAAAGGAAGATAGGTTTATTTTGGTTCACAGTTTGCAGAGGTTTCAGTCCATAGTCAGCTAGCTGCCTCCATGGCATGGAAGAGAAGAAGCTCCTCATGGCATGGTGAGAGGGAAGCAAAGAGCATCAAGGGAGGAGGTGGGGAAGCCAATGAACCCTTCCAAGCCATTCCCCCAGTGACCCACCTCTTCTGATCACACCCACCTTCTAACATCAAGCCAGCTATGCCACCCCACAATCCAGTCACCTTCCAAAGGTTCTGCCTATGATCACATGGAGTTTTAGGGGAGATCTATAAAGTATAATAGGACCATTACTATAACAACAACCTCCTATGCTACCTTTGTTGCTTCATCTTGATGAAGCTACCCTTTTTTATTTCCACACCAGTTGTACAATTTATTTCCTTTGAATAAACTTTGTGAAATTATAAACCAGTGGATCTGAAACAATTTTTGCACCATTAATAATTGAAACATAACTTTTTAGGTATTTTGAGGTATTTACTATTAACTAAATTTAGATTTTGGGTTCACTCTAAGTGTAGTAAACATTGGAGTCGGTGGGATTTTCTGTAGATTTTACTTTAGGTGAATATAAAACAGTTTGCAGTCTTTATTGTAATGACAATACTGCTCGAGTGCAAACCCTGAAACAATACAGCTTTTAAACTTAAAACTTTTTGGTAAACTATCGCTGAGTTTTTTTCTGTTGCCAATAGGAAACTGCTTTCCATTAATGGAGAATTCATGCCTTTCAAATATTTTAAATATGATAATATTTATAAATGTGGTTTGGAGAAATTGTTTAAATTCTATTTCCTAATTTTCTTTCTCCAGAATAGAGTCTTTCAACAAGTAATTTGTAGTAATGACTGTGCTGACTTCAATTTTGGAGTATAGAAGTTATGTTAAAGATTAACTATTTTGGCCCGGGGATTTAGCTCAGTGGTTCTGGCGCCTGCCTTGTAAGCCCAAGTTTTCGAGTTTGATCCCCGGTACCAAAAAAAAAAAAAAAAAAGATTAACTGTTTGGTCGTATTGAAGCCAACACATAACTTGCTGCTGTACTTTCTTTCTTCAGTGATAAATAAAATACTCACAGAATTAAAAGAAAAAAAAACTTTGCAAAAATTATCTACTTGATTTGCTGTTCTCTTCTTCTGGCTTAGCCTGTTTCCTCAAGAAAGTGTTAAAATATGTGTCCACATGTGTAAAATGGAACAAAAATAGCAGTGGTTTAAATAAGATTGAGTTTTTTACTCTTTCTAAGCTGATGTGGTTGCTATGCTCTGAATATCTGCAGAGGCCTGACTTATTTTTACTCTCCATAGAGTTTTCCTTATCTTTGGGATGTCTTATCACCATGATTGCATTCCAGCCCCTAGAAAGTGAGGAATGGAAAGTATTTCATTTGCTAAAAATTATTTGTATGACTCAATTTAGCTGCAAAAAAGAAGACAGCCTTTATTCTAAATAAATATATATCAAGGTCAAATACTATTATTGTGGAATAAAGGGAAAACCAATATTGGAGGCCAACTGGCATTACATTTAACTTAAGCATAATTTCTTCTACAGAAACTTTCCTAAAGCCTCGGTCAAGATCAGTTCTTCCTTGTGGAATTCCATAACAGCATTGCATATTTCTCCACAGAGCCCTTTATTCTTGGTTGTTATCAATCAATAGCACTTATTCTTCTTAGCCCATAGGTAGACCAGAGGAAACATTCTTCTTATTTACATCATTATTTTCTTAGTTCCTAGAATAAGTCTGACACACTGTAGGTAATTGGTGCATATTGGTTGTAGAATAACTGTAGGCAGGGCAAGAGCAATTTCATATTGGTCCAGGAGAAAAGAAGACTGATTGTTTTTATAATTTTATTGTCTACCATGTGTTTCTAAATTTTAAATGAAGAAAATATAAAAAACATTGACCAAAAGTTAATATTTGGTTAATTGCAAGTAAGAAGCTGTTGAAAATAAATGATATTCCGTTTCTATTAACTGTAATTAAAAATAATTCTTGGACATATGGTTCAATAGAACTGAATATTTCAACAGCATAGGTAACCAACCAAACAAAAACATTGTCAAGTAATTTTCCTTTAAACTGTATGAAGTAGAGCTAACTTCCAAATTGTGGAGTAAATCTGAATAATCCAAAATCCCATGTCTTTTGGCAGCAATTTTGTAACAGGTATTATTATTCAGGGAAATTGAAAGCAAGTTCTTAATATTTTAAATCTTTCAAACGTGATCACTATAAAACTCATTCAATGGTAAATATTTTCACTATTTAAAAATGGTTTGGGAAGTATTCTTTCTGTTTTTTTTTTCAAGGTACTCTTATTTGAGGAACCAAGAAACTTATAGGTCCATGTTCATTTCTCTCATTTTGTTAAACTCACAAAGTAATCACATAGTAATGTTGAACTAAAAATACATGAACTATAGATTTAAAAAAATTGTCTCTACCTTAGGAATCAAGTTATTGCTAACCTCATAATATGGGCTTGGAAGTATTCCCTGTAGTTCATGTTTTGGAAGACTTGAGACAGTATTAGTGATATATCTTTGAATGTTTGGTAGAATTTCACCATGAAGCCATCTGGTCCTTTGCTTTTTTGTTGGAAGGCTTTAAAATTACTTCTTCAATCTCCTCATTTGTTGCCTATTCAAGCTTTCTATTTCTTTCCAATTCAATCTTAATAGGTTGCCTTTTTCTAGAAATTTATCCATTTCCTCTTGGTTACCCAGTCTGTTGGTGTGTAATTGTTTATAATCATCTCTTATGATCCTTTTAATTCCTGAGGCATCTGTTGTAATGTCCTAACTTTTATTTCTGATTTTATTTATTTGAGTCTTCTTTCTTTTTTTTCTTAGTCTAACTATGGGCTTGATAATTTTGTTTACTTTTTCAAAGAAATAATTTGATTTTATTGACTTTTCTATGGTTTTTCTGTTCTCTATTTGATTTATATCTGTTCTGATCTTTATTAGTTCCTTCCTTCTTCTAACTTTAGCTTTAGTTTGCTTTTTTTTTTAGCTCCTTAAGGAGTAATACTAAGCTTTTGATCTAGATCTTTTTAATGAAGGCATTTATTGCTATGAATGTCTGTCTTAGAATTTCTTTAACCATATTTCACAGGCTTTGATATGTTGCATTTTCATTGTCAATTATATCGAGATATTTTAAAATTTCTCTTGTGATTTCTTCTTTGACCCATTAGTCATTCTGGAGCATATTGTTTAATTCACACATATCAATGTCTTCAAAAATCTTCAGTAAAATATAAATGAAGTCAACATCATATCAAAAAGATCATACATCATGATCAGGTGGGATCTATTACTGATCTAGAAAACTGGTTTAAAAATATGCAAATAAAACAATGTGATATGTCATATTAACAAGATGAAAGATAAAAACCACATGATCATTGCTGATACAGGAAAAAATATTTGACAAAGTACAGCATCTTTTCTTGATAAAATCCTTAATGTTTAGATATAGAAGGAAATTTCCTTAATGTAAGAATGTACATTTATTGAACAAAAACCTACAACTGACATATAGTTAATGGTGAAAAACTGAAAACATTTTTACTAAGATTTGGTTTTAGGTGAGGATGCCAATTTGTACCCCTTGTATTCAGCATAGTACTGGAGTTACTAGCAAGAACAATTAGACAAGAAAAAGAAAAAAAGACACCTAAATTGGAAGATAAGAAAAAAATTGTAGAATTGTAAAATTGTAGAATACAAAATCAACAGATAAAAATCAGTAATAAGTCTACACATGAAAAACTATGAATAAACCTAATCAAGGAGGTAAAAGATCTGTACACTGAAACTATAAAATGTTGGTGAATGAGATTGAAGAAAACGCAAATAAATGGAAGGATATCATATGCTCATGGATCAGAAGAATTAATACTGTTAAACTGTCCATACCACCAAAACTATATACAGATTTGATACAGTTTCTGTCAAAATTTTGATAACATCCTTCACATAGAGAAAACAATTCTAAAATTTATATAGAACCACAAAAGATTCTGAGTAGCCCAAACAATTCTGAGCAAGAAAAACAAAGTCAGAGACATTGCATTTCCTGAATTAAAATTATATTGCAAAGCTTCAATAGTCAAAATAACACAGTATGGCATGAAAACAGACACACAGACCAATGATATAGAATAGAGAGCTGATATGTATGAGAACATACATAGCCAACTATTTTTAACAAGGGCATAAAGAGACACAAAGACAAAGAAGAGTATTTTCAATAAATGATGTTAAGAAAACCTGATTTCCATATGCAAAAATTAGCCACCTACACAAAAATTAACTCAAAATTGATTAAAAACCCTAATGTAAGGCTTTAAACAATAAAAATTCCAAAAGAGTACATAGAGGAAAATCTCCTAAACACTGGCTTTGACGACAATTTTTTTTTAATATCAGACCAAGAGTTCAGGCTACAAAAATTTTTACAGAGTAGGACTATCTCAAACTAGGAATCTCTACACAACAAAGAAAATAAGCAATGAAATAAGATGCAAACTATGGACTGGAAAATATATTAGCAAACCATATATCTGTTAAGATATTTATAAAGAACTCTTATAATTCAATAAAAGGAAAATAATCCAATTAAAATGAGCAATTGACTTGAACAGATGTTTCTCTAAAGAAGACAAAAAAATGACCAATATGTATATAAAAATCAAATCACTAATCATCAGGAAAACTCAAACTAAGAGCACTGTGCTATCACCTCATAATGATGGCTATTATAAAATATCAGTAAATGGTGAGGGTATGGAGAAAGGGAATTCTAGTATGCTATTGTTGAAATCCCCATCTTGAAAAGATATGTACCCTCACTCCCATGTTTAGCACTATTCATAGTAGCTAAGATAAGGAAATAATGTAAATTCTCATGGATAAATGGCATATAAATGTGATACATAAATATATAAATTAATTTATATTTATACCTGTACCTATCTGTATCTGTATCTATATTGACTCTCAGTAAAGCATTTCTCCTATCAATGTGATCATAGCTCAATCAGTGAAGTAGAAGGCTCCTAACAGACAGCTCAGGCAAATTTATTGGATTAGTTTTCTCTAGTGACCAGGACATTTTTTTGAAATCAATAATACTGTGAATATCAAAAATTACCCCATCAGAATCTTGGCTTTGTGACTGAAGGAGTGATTTCTAGGTATTCTGTCTTCTTAACTTTTAATAATACTTTTATAAGGAAATGGTCCCATGGTGGATATACCTTATATTTTCTTCATTTTTTATACATAAATATTTACATTTAGGTAATAAGATCTATTAATAAAGATATAGGGAAGTGAGGGAACCTTGAAACTTGTGCATTGTGAAAGAGGCTACTGACTAATAGTTTCTTAAATGATACCATGTCGTGCTTTCTGTTTACATGGACGTTAATGTCCATGCACATAAAGAAAAAAAGATGGAAGTGAGTTGCCCTAAAAGTATATTAATGAAGTGAAGCTCAGTAGCCAGTGTCTAAAAAAGAACATGAGAACATTTCTGTCTTATTTCTGCTTCATTATTGAATTAATATCCACTGACGAGATCAGGTGTCACTGATACTACAACCTATTTTAGAGGGCAAGGTCTTGGCTCACAAATTTAGAGAAACATGCATATTGATCCCTCAAGTGTTCCTTTTGGAATTCGGGGAAAACTATGAAAACCAGGAAGATCTAATTTTTAACTGTTATTCATTAATATATGACAGTTAAAAGTCAGGTTTTATATTATTTCATGAACCAGCAGAGTCAATGTCAGTAGGGATACAGAAGAAAGTCCTTGGAGCAGTTAAGAAGTTGATTTTCTTAAATTACATTGTGAGCACATAGAATAATTTGTGATGGATAATCATGTAAAAAGAAACTTAAAAACCAGTAACATAAAGCTTAGTCTTAAGTGGCGTGAGTGACATGACTGAATGTGAGAAATAAATGTGATGAGTATTTTTTGTTTGTCTAGAAGTAAATTTTATTGTGTATATTTGAGGTTTACAATGTGATGTTATGAGATACATATAAATAGTAAGATGATTTTTATAGTAAAGTACATAAACATCATTATCTTACATCATTAATGTTTTGTATGATAAAAGCAGCTAAAATCTGCTTGTTTAACAAAAATCCCAAATGCAACACAATTTTATTAACTTCAGTTTTTGTATTCTACATTAACTGCCAAACTTTTCATCTTTTCAGATCCTTTGTGTTATGAAAGCCCCACGTGTGCATTTCTCTAAATGAAAGTCTCCTGAACTTAAACCCATGGACATTTTAAAGAAAATGCAGTAAGCCAATGCTTCCTTGGCTAAAAACGTGTCTGTGCTCTGCAAACAATGAACAGAACCCAGGAAGGGAGATGCAGACCGCCTGCTGAGCCAGTCCTAGTTCTCTTCCCTGGAAATCTTGTCCTTGCACAGAACTTCTGGAAACCAATAAAAGAAAACTAATGTGCTACCCAGAGCAGAGAAAATGGAAATCTGCTGAGTTAATATTGTGGGTCATAAAAGTCACTCAAAGAGAATTCTTTCAATAAGGTGCCTACCATAGTGGTTATATAATTCTTCCATGAAACTTACTTTTCTCTTTCTGAAAAGAAGTTTTGTTTTTTCTCTCAAAGAATAATGGTACTGCTTAACATCCCCAGAACACAATGTGAATGAGCTTTTAAAATTTTATTCTAATTACAAGAGAAATATATTCTGAGTATAGAAGATGAGGAACATAGAGAAAACCCTGAAGGAATCAAACAACCCTATTGTGAGATAAAACTCAGGTAACATTTTGGGATATTTAACAATGTCTATTGCCTTGACGCCAAAAAGTCGGCATTATTGTCGAACATTATTATTATTAAAGTTTGGATGTATTTCATTTGAATGATGGCTATAAATAAATTTTAAGCAGAAAGCAAAAATGACTTTTCTTTTGATTCCAGGGCCTTCTCATTAAACTACATCCTCAATCCTTTCTTGTTTTCTTATTTTGAGTCAGAGCCTTGCTAAACTGCCATGCTGTTTAAATTGGACTCAAAACATGCAATCCTCCTGCCTTACCCTTCCAAAATATTGGAATTACAGGCATGCATTGGAATCACAGGCATTTAAATTTTAAAACAGATACAGCAACACCTGTAAAGAACAGTTGGGCATTATGCTCTTGAAATTTTTGAAAAACTAGATGCTTAGTTAATGCTTCCTTTACTTAAAATATTTTAGTCTCTGTGTTGGAATTGCCCTCAAAACTGGTATATGAGCCAAAACACAAAAGCATCTTGTCATTTTATAGCCTAAATGCTTCTTTAAAACCAGTTCTTTTTCTTGTCCTTCCCTACTCCCTCTTTTACATATTTGATTTGTTTTTCAGGTCATCTTCACCTGGAGAAGCAAAGCAGAGCTATTTTCAGATCAGTTGTGAAGATAGGCTCAGCTTCAGCTATTTCTACTGATGGGAAATGCTATCTTGCATAAATATTCCATAATTATATGCTAGTCATTGTATCCAGACTGTGCAGTATGTCTGTTCCTCTCACATTTGCAGAAGAGCAGCTCAGCAGCTACAAAACTGACAAATTCAAAATGTAGTTTTTAGTAACCTAATGATGGAGGTAAACTTTTCACCTTCAGCTTTTTCTCCTTTGGAGGTTAGTCATTTCAAGCACAGAAGTTGCAAGATTTCTTTGGAAGACTGAAGATGCAGGGAAGTGCATCAGCAAGTGTCACTGGCTCAGTCCCAGCTGACAGTGACAGGGAAAGATGTGATGTGTATGGGGTGAATTATAGAATGTCCCTAATCACGATGTGCCCTAGTAACCAGTGGATGTGATGGTAAGGAACAGGTGATGAGTTGTAAACTTCTGTCTCCTACTAATTGTAGAGATGAGACTGATAGACACAGGAGACTAGAACACTCTGCAAAAAGAAGCCATGAGCATTTGACACTTGTGATTATTGCCATGCTGAAAGTTGCCCATTCTGGTTCTTTTCTTACATCTTTGGTTACTTCTAAGTAAAATTGTATCACCCGGATCAGTAATACTTATTGATTTTCCTGAGGAATGTTCAGTAGTGAAGCTTCTCCCTGCCACGTGCAAAGCGCTGTTACATGGTCTCCCTGTTCTGTGGTCAGATGGGAATGGAGGTAGAAAGAGCTATGATTTTAAATGACAGAAGACTGAAGATGGAGACTCCCACTTTGTTACTTGCTCTCTCACCCGACAGGAAGGAAACTATTACTTTTCTTAAGGTAAGATCACTTCACCCACTCCTTAGTAATTGATGGAGAGATTTCTTCTCTGGGATTAGTAGCTAGACCTAAGACTAAGAAACCCTCACCTAGAATGCAATCACCACATTTACCACCACACACATTTCAGGGGCACACTCGTGGACATGTGATTCATCTTAATTCTCTGTCATGCCACTGAGAGAACAGCATGTTTAGATGAGATAGTGAAGGGTGGGGTGGGGTGAGGGCAGAAACAGTGAATCAACAACAACCTAGAGAATAACATGAATCCAGATGGTGAGGCTCACATAGTGTCGTTTGTACTCTGGGACTGGTTGTTCCTGTCCCATCTGACCTCTTGGCTAACCACTTCATGGGGGACACGTTCTTCACTGTCAGGAGTTTTCATCCTTACCTAAGAAGAGGAATAAGTCAGTGAAGCCCAGAGAAATAAGGTTTCTTCTCCTGCACTCCCAAACCCAGAGTAGCGGGTTACTTGTAGGCCTGCTTGTTGTGCACCTGCCATGGCCTCATTAGGTGTCCAGCATCACAGCTCTACCCAGACTCAGCACAATAACCCAGCAACTCCCTAAAAGCCAAACTATCAGGAGGCCTGCCTCATTACTGTGACAGTGAGAAAGCCACACTTGAATTTAACGAGATGTTGGAGCCCCACAAATAAAATAGAACAGCAGGGCTGGGGATTTAGCTCAGTGGTTCCGCCGCCTGTTTTGCAAGCGCAAGGACCCGAATTTGATCCCCGGTACCAAAAAAAAAAAAAAGTTAAAATAGAACAGCAGCAGTTTCACAGATTGTCAGGACTAAGTGAGACTATGCCAGTGAAAATTCCCTGTGACTCTGATGTAGCATGCTAATTTAAATCTCTCTCATTCCTTCAATAGCTTCTTCCTTGGTAAACCATATTTACGAAGGTAAATAATTTCTGTCTATTGGTAAACCTAACCAAAATTTAGTTTTTAAAATTCTTATATGTCTATGGTTTCTCTCTGGAACAGGTTTGCTATTTCATTGAAGATAGTCTGTGAATGTCTATAAGGCCAACTCTATATCACATACAATAAGTGATTGCTATATAGTAGTCTTTTGATTTTCTCTGTTTACATTTGTCATTGCTGTTATGAATGGACCTGCTCTTATAATTTATAGCTGCTGCGGCATCTGGAAAAATGATAATCAATTGCAACCAGCTGTTTTCTCTCTCTTGACTACGACTCAATCTGATGCTGTCATCATTCCCATTAGTAGCCAGTCCACATGACACAAAGGAAAGGATGGCAACGAATCTCCCAACATGACCTAAAAGCAAAGATAGTACAATAAATCAAAACTTGCACTAAAACTACAAAGGAAAAGTGGCGATTCTGAGAAAGAGGTCCAGCCTCTCACAATTTATTTTAATTACCGTCAGCCTCATCGCTAGTGTTTTAGGCCATCAGAAGGTGTTTTCTGAATGGAAGAACAGTGGGGCTGAGACGGCCTTGGGGAGTGATGCTTGTGGACTATGTTACGGTAATGTCACTGCTGTGTGTCGGTCTGCTGCAGTCCTCTTTGGAAATTGTGATGCCATTAGCCAAGAATCTGCTAATAATGCAAGAATGCTGTGTGTGGGGTAGGTCCTGTTGTTTAAATTACCAACTCCCTGAAAAAACTAGATTACTTTATGACTGAAATGATTGGCAACCACAAGTATTTCTGGTTTACACTTAACTCTTTCAAAAGATGGATCATTGAGTTTCTTTATTAAATGAACCCTAAATCATCCATCAATTTAATACTAACACTCATATGCATTACCAAGGTGAAACCTTAATTTTTCTTTTCCGGTTTCCTTTAATATACAAAGAGAAACTTCAATCTTGCAGTCAGAAGTCACATTCTGGAGAAGCCATTTTATTTAATTACTTTTAATTTTGCTCCCTTGAAATTTTTTATAGTTTATTCACACAATACGAACCACTTCTGCTTTTCCTTTGATGCTTTCTAAGGATAATGAGTATTTGTTTTCTTTCCTGAAGTATTAGCATGAGTTTGGGATTCTGTCCTTTGTGCTGTCACTTTTTCCACAGTGATTGTGCCTCTCACATTGTTTTTCAATTTTGTTTGTATCCCTTCTTCAAATGAAAGGGAGTGACCATATTATGTTTTAGTTTTTCATATTTTCAGTGACGAGAATAATTCTTGTCAGTTTTCACTTAAAACTTCTTTTACAAGCTAGAGGGAAGGGAAATAACGCTTACCTTCTTCATTGTCTAATAGAGGTTAGGGACTCAGGGTATGATTAAGACCCTGCTATAACTGGGACAGGTGCTAGGTAAGAATTTGGAAAAAGGAGCCATGGAAATATTAACTAACACCGAAAATGCCATCTTTGCACCCCGTGATGAGGTATTCAGAGAGCTCAGGGAAAAACAGCCCAAAAGGACCACCGAGTGCTATAAGTTTGGAGTGAGGATGGGGAAGAAGAAAGTCTTCGAGTGACTATACACTTACAGTAACCCCAATCCCTCAGATTTAGCACCATCATGCAACTTCTCTTCCCGCGTCAGCCATGTTGTGTCCCACGTGACTGGGACAGACAAGTGGGAGGACAGAAGGGAGTGGAATATGTCTCAGCCAAGCTGGGCCAGGCCAGTTCTCTATTACTGGAGTTGGAAATTTGGACTCAGAGGCAAGAGTGCTAGTCTCTGAAGGGGCTGGATGTGAAGTGGTATAAGTTGGGGAGCTTTGGGAAGCCATCTTCTTATCCTGAGAAGGATGAGAAAAAGATGGTGAGTTGGTGATGAGAAAAGAAAGAAGAGAACAATTTCCAAGATTCTGAAAATTTCCCAGTTCCTGATTTTTAGCTCTTTAAAAGACTACAACTCCTGGGTTCTACAAAAGGTATTTATCTCATTTCATAGATGGATCAAGATTTTGGATTAGGCTGTCTTCATTTGGAGTCTTAACTAAGAAAAAGGGGGAGGATTGCCATGCTACTACCTGTCCAGAATGAAAAGACTGGAGTCTAATCCCTTCTTGTAGTAACTGTTTTTTGTTGGCTCTTTGTTCTGTATTCATTTAGCATTCGTAGAATCAGTTCATAATGTGCCAATTTTTCATTATTATTTCCATAACTATTTTTAAGCCATATTTTATTGCAGGGATATTTTGTAGACTGCTGTGTCTTGTGCATAATGCTAGTTTTTGAACTTCATACCAAACATGTTAATTGCCTCTGTGGGCTGAAGTCTACTGTTGTTACTCTGAGTCTCTTGTTATCTGAAAGAGGCACAGACTTATGAGAATGATGAAGAAATAAGAGTTTGGAATCTTGTCCCAAACCTGTCCCTTTCTTGAGAAAGGCCAAACTCAGTCTTTGGCAGGACTGCATCTCAAGTTTGGATAAGAGGAAGTGACAAATAAAAGGAAGTTACTTGTTAGTAAGGATAAGTACAGATAAAGATCCTAGGAACTAGCACTGGGATGGTTAAAAAATTTTCTTTTACATATCTGAAAGAAAAATGAAGTAAATGATAAGATCTCTAGGTTTGAAGATGACACAAAGTTTTTATAGACAAGAAATACTAAGTTGGAGCATGATAACTTTCAGGTCTACACGTTCTAGCATGGAAAAAGAAATTTGGTCAAAAGTATCTTTTAATTCTAAGGCTCTGAGCTCTCAATTATAACTCAGGAGAAAGATCTAGAAGTGTTTTGTCCTGAATGGAATTAGACACATTTCTAAACTCAGGTTCAGATTTGCTTATGTTTTTGTTAGTAGCTGATAGTGCATTCTCTCTGTATGCCATTCTGTGTGCTAAATGCATAATCTTACCTCATTCAGGAGACAATCCAGGTGAATAAGGTACAGCCAGTGCCTACATTTTATTCAATAAGGTTGATTAACTCATTTGAGTTCCTACAGCTTGTATATGTTGGAGGACACAAAAAGCTAAATGAATGAAACTATATTCAACTATTCATCATTCAGCAAATTCAAATGAATAGTATCTTAATAGACATAGTCTAGAATATGTCAATGAACAAAACAAAAAAGATCCCTCCACTTATATTGGTTACATTTCAGTAAGAGGATAAAGAAAATAAATAATAGATATGTTAAAATTAACATCTTAGATGGCATATTGGAAGGCAGTAAGAAAAAGATTTTTTTAAAAGTAAAGAAAAATATAGTAAGTCAAGAGTAACGAGAGCCCAAGGGGATAGAGGCTGTGAGTAGTGATTATTAAATAAAGTGGTAAGAGTAAGTCTCAAGGAGAAAGTATCAGTAGGGCCAAAGCCTTAAAGAAGTGAAGGGTTGCCAAGGAAGGTGTCTGGGGGAACAACAACGTGAGTATATATGACAGCAGTACCAAGCTCCAAGGCAAGAACTTGCCTTGTGTGTTAAAAGAAAAATGGAAATGTTGGTGAGGCTGGCCTGGAATGAATTCAGAGCTGGTGGCAGCACGTAGTGGTTTGGGGCAGGTGGTGAGCTATGGCAGGCTACTGTAAGACTTTTAGGTTATATTTGAGTGAAATGGAGAGGTCACTACAGAACCTGAAAATTATGCTTTTTTGCCTCAACCATTGCTTTCTAACCTTCTGATGATATATACATAGAAAGAGGAACAGGTTGGAAGAATAATTGTGATACAAAGCAATGAAAATCCTCTCTCCTATCTCTACCCACCTTTTATAGTGAGTATTTTTATGTTAGGGACATTTTTCTTCCACAATTTGAATAATTAAAAGCGTAGGTTTATAAAATCATCTTGATATGCAAATAACACTTTGAGACTGTCACTTTTTGTGTGTCACTTTTTGAGAATCACTACACTTATCTAATAAGATTAGTCTCTTTTTACATCTAGTTGACACATACTTTTTGTTACGGCTTGTGTCTGGATGTCCCCTCAAAGCCTCATGTGCTCATAGGTGAGGCTTCTAGGAGGTGGCTGGATCATTGGTTTGTGATGGTGGATACTGGGATTAAGGGTATGTGGTACAAGATCAGTCCACTGACTGGTTAGGATTGTTCTGGGTGTGGGTAATAGGCAGGCCCATCCTGGCTGTGGGTGGCCCCAACCATTAGGTGTATATCCTGAATGGAATAAAAGGGAAACATGGAAGGCAGGCTGCTGCCCTCTTGCCTGCTCTGCCACGGACTCTCTCTCCTCTGGGATGCTCCTCTGCTATGCCACCTTGCCTTGGAGTCAGCCAACTATGGACTGAAACCTCTACAAACTGTGAGCTGTAATAAACCTTTCCTCCTTTAACTCGTGTGTCAAGAATTTTGTTTCAGCAATGAGAAAATTAACTAAGACATTATCTTTTTTCCAGTAGCAGGGATCAAACTCAGGACCTTTCCCTTGTAAAGCAGGAGCGGTGCCACTGAGCAAAATCTCCAGCCCTTCCTTACTTATTCTTAATTGACAATGACTCTGCTACAAGATATATTGCAGGTCATCACCTCTGAAGAACAATATTGTGTTAATTCTCTGGAAATATTTCTAAAATAATATATTCCTAAATAATTAATCTTAACAATGTTATATCAACAATTCTTGGTTTTCAACTAGGTATAAATACTGAGGTTACAGTGAGTTTAGTGGCGCTTGCCTCTAATCCCGGTACTCAGGAGACTGAGCCAGGAGGATAGCTTCGAGTTCCAGGCCGGTCTGGGATACACAGTGAGACTCTGTCTCAAAAAAAATGTTTAAATAGATAATATAAGATTCTTTATAGCAGACAAAAGGTAGCAGCTACTCAGTAGAGTCACTGAAATTGCTGATGTAAATCTGAATTACATTCAATCACTTTGTCACTTTACAATAAGATAGTGGTGGGTAAGGACTCTGGAGCCTGATTGAGCTAGATACCAATTGCCACTGAGTATGTGTGTGAATTTGGAAAGTTACTCATCTCCACATGCCTCACATTCTTTTCTTCTTCTTCTTTTTTAAGTAAATGTTCATAACAACAGTATCTTCCTAAGGAGATTGGTAGGAGGCTATATAAATTAATATAGGGGAGGAAAAATAACATCTTTTCCTCACCTATCACAAGGTCCAGGGCTGAAACACCTATAACACAAGACAGCTTAACAAGAGAAAAGGTTAACACATTTCTTCAACCAGTGTTTTACATGGCAGAGAGCCTTCCAAAATTAAGTTCCAATGATCTAGGGAAAGTTATATATAATTTTTTTTCTTTTTTTTTTTGCTTAAGTTTGATGAGGAGTGCAGTTGTGTTGAAATATGGTTAGACAAAAATGATGACATCTAATGAAAATAAGCTAGTGAGAAGAACCTGGGAGACCTATTAGTTCAGCTTCTTAGCCTCTGGGCATAGGGCAGCACTCTTCTGGCTCAAGGATTTTATGACCTACTTTCACACAAGGTAGTTCAGAGAATTTTCATGTCCAGCCAGGGAATAGAGCAATGAGGGAAGGTCAGAGTGACCTTCCTACTTCTGAGGCCCTCCTAGTCTCCTTCAGGTCAAATACTCTGGAGTAGTGTTTGATGAGCATGGACACTAACAGCTGTCAAATACTGTAGTTTAAGCAGTACTGCCACATAGTAGCTATTAAATAGAGGCTAGGCACTAAAGACCAGTCAACTAAAATTGCTATTTTATTTATATTTACTTAGTCTCATTTCCATCAACTGTAAACTGATGAGGTTTTATTCTTGGACCTTACATCTGACTTACTATGTACTCCAGGCAATTTTAATTTTAATTGATTTAGTCCACATTTGAAAACATTGAAATTAGCTACTCAGCACTTGGAACCTCAATTCTCTCCAGTTGTGCTAAATCATCTGCTAAGTCCCTCATTTCAGTCCAATTGGATTAAAAGTGTATAATCTTTTAAACATATACGGAAGTAGTCATTTTTTTCAAATCATAGAGTTTTTGTTTTGTTTTTATTTGTTTTTAATCTTTCCCTCTTTTGTGACATCAAAATAAAGACACAGAATGCATGAAAACTGAGATCTGTATTCATTGAATTTTGGTTAATTTATTTTATTGTTAATGATTTATATACATAAATATAGTAGAAAAATTGGTTAAATATTTTTGTTATAGTCTTCTATTGGTAATAAAAGAAAAGTAATATTTTAATTCACTCTGTTTTTTAACGGTAAGTGTATTATGTATGCTTTCTTCCTGGGCATGGAGAAGGGTTAGATATACAAAGTGGTTGTATTTCAGTTTAAGAAGAGAAGTGGTGTTTTCTTTCCATACTAAAATGAAGGTGAAAAAAGAAATGAAGGTGGCTGGAAGTGTGCAAATTAGGAGGGAGAGGCAGAAGAGCAGAGCCCATAGGTGTGGCAAGAGTTTGGTCCTTAGAACGAGAAAAGGTGATAGGGAGGCTAAAGAGCCTTGGAGAACAGAATGGCCAATAGTGAAACAAGAAGCCATGATGGTGGCTAGAAGGCACTAGTGGTAATGTGAATGTAGTGTTACCCAGTGGTCAATGAAGTTTAAGGGTATAATAGGTGTACTATGTGTTGGCTAAATGTCCTCCTATGGCTCATGTGTTAGTCCCCAACTGGTGGTACTATGGAGAATTGATGGGACCTTTAAAACTGGGGCCTTGTGGTAGGTCATAGGTCACTGGGGCATGCCCTGAGAGGGGATTGTAGGATGCCAGTCTCTTCTCTCTTTCCTGGCAGCCATGAGGTGTACAGTTTACTCTGCCACATAATCCTGTTATAATGTCTGTTTCACCACTCCCAACAGAGCAATGTGCCTGACTGACCAGGGACTGAAACCCCCAAAACTGTGAACTAAAAAACCCTTCACTCTTATAAGGTATTTTGTTATAGTAATGAAAAGCTGACTAATACATACATAGACATAAGTGCATACACATAATATGTATACACATATATTTACGTATATAAATCCTAAAATATCCACGTGATGAGTGTGCCTTTGTTCAGCTTTTAATATTTTAATAGGATATATGGTTAGGGATCCAAAATTTCATCCATGTGATCTTGGTATTATGCCTACTTGTGAGAAGAGGAAAATTAATTTTACCTCCTATTTATTTCACTGTGTAAAAACATTCAGAGTGAACTATAAAAAGATAAATGCACAAGAAATCAACAGACCTGAAACGTAGGACCTCTGCTATACTTTTAAGTAACATAAAATAATTTCACAATCAATGTATACTGAATGTCAACTTGAAGCTAGGTGGTAGTCTAACCTCTCTGGAGATGATGATGAACAAAGAAAATCTCATCTCTTAGAGCTTTTATTTTAGGAGAAAAGAGGCAGACAATAAGCAATAAACATGATTAGTTATATACTTAGAATATTATAGAGTCTTGGAAAAGAAAAAAATTGGGATTGGTAAAGAGTGGTTGCAAGTGTTGGTAATAAGGGTGGCTTGGTGATAATACAAAATAGAGGGTCCTGGGTAGCTTTTACGAGAAGACATACATGCAATACTTTGAAGGAGGTAAAGGAATCAGTCTTATAGAAATTTGGAGAAGAGGAGGGACCACCCAGTGGAGAGACCCCAAGGTGGAAGTGTTACTGGCCCATTAAAGGGATGAAAGAAGGAAGTCGTCAATTTTCTCTAGATTTTAGTAGTGGATTCTGATTGGATTTGAAGATGCTGGGGGCTTTGGGAAATATCCGCTGGTCACTGTTGTTAGAGCCAATGGGATGGGCTGTAGTCTCCCCAGTCTCTGATTAAGACAAAGGAGCTTGCTTTTTATGTGTTTCATGTATTTCGGTTTTGTATATGACACCATTTAAAGAGAGATTTTCAGTTCCCGAAAAGAAAAAGAAAAGTTTTACACCACCACACCAGATGCTTCCTGAAGTCTCTCCCAGTTGTAGCCTTCTGGTTTTCTTTAGGGGAAGTATGCCTGCTTCTATGAAGAGTACAGTGGGAGTCAGGGTGTGCTGGAACAACAGTGCTATGTTATCTCCTTCTGTTATCACAGACTCAGCTTGGTCCTGAAATGCAGCAGAGACTTGTCAAGCAAAAGTCTATTCCAGAAGCAGTCACAGCCGAGCTTTACATCCATCATGAGGGCTGCATCAAAGTATAAACTCTTCACGATATTTTCAAGCGGATCAAAATACTTGGATGAGAAATGCTGGGAAATTTTAGAAGGGAAATGCTACTTGAAGAATATTTAAAATGCTGTTTATGGAAACATTTTACATATTTGGGGTTAGAAGAATTTTTTAAAAAATAAGTTTTATTGAAGCATGATATGTATGAAGTCAAATGCACTCATGTTAAGCTATTTAAGCTCAGTGAGTTTTAACAGATGTATACATCTATACAGCTATGATTACAATCAGATATAGACTATTTCCTTCACTCCCCGAAGTTCCCTTTCCTCCTCACTCCTTTTCTAATTAATTATCTCCCTGTTCTGTGCTCCAGGCAAAACTGGTCTGCTTTCTGTCATTGTAAATCAATGTCTTTTTTAGAACAGTATATTTAAGTAAAATCAAAGAATACCTGCTCTTTTGCGTCTGACTTTTTTCATTTAGTATAATGTTTTTGAGATTCACCTGACCTCTGTATTATCAAAAGTTATTGCTGGGTAGTATTTAATTATATGGATTTATGATAGTTTATTCACTTGTTGGTGGACTTAGGTTAATTCAAGTTGTAGCTATTATGAATAGACCTACTCTGAAGAATCATACACAAGTCTTTGTGTGGATGTATACTTTCATCCTTTGTGAGTAAATACTTGAGTGTGAATAGCTGAGTCATGTGATAAATCCACATTTGACTTTTTATGAAACATTTCCAAAGTAGTTATAAATTTTATTTCCCCATCAGCAATATGAGAGTTCCAGTTGCTCTTCTACCTGTCACTACTTATTCTCAGTCCTTTCATTTTAGCTTTTGCAGTGGGAGTATAGTATTATCTCATTGTGGTTTTATTTATTTATTTTTTTTGGTAGCGGGGATCAAACTTGAGACCTTGCGCTTGCGAGGCAGGTGGTGGAACCACTGAGCTAAATCCCCGGCCCCTCATTGTGGTTTTAATGCACACTTCTCTGATTCTTACAGCTAAGCTGACTTCTTTACATTAATTCTATCCTTATGATTTGGCTTATTTCCCTGATTATTTGTCATCGCATAGATTATGAATGTTTACTTTTGTTGGCTAGTGTAGATAATCTTCCAGTTCAACTTTTTAAAATGTCTCCATTTATTTTACTTCTGTTTTTCAACAAATTACTTCCATTTTCATGATGTAAAAGCCTATGGTATTGTATATATTGAAATCTATTTGTGTCACAATTTCTAAGATCACTGCAATCAATGAATTTTTGAATTTAAATGACATTATTTATATAATAACACTGTTGTGAAGATATTCTTAAAGAAACAAAGTTTTCTGACATGAGAAAAAATCTTTTGTACATGTTAAATATTTTAAATATTTCTATTCTTGAGATTTGAACTCATTTTGAGTTGCTTTCTCTTTAGTTTAGTGGGTTTATTGAAGACAAAAGAAAAATAATGTTCCATGCTTGTTTAAACATATGTTGTTTAGATAAATTATGTATTTATTTTACAGTTATTTGATGAAATCATACATCAGCTAGTTCCTTGTAATTATTCAATTACATGACTTTCAATTGTTTTTATTTGCCATATATTTAGAAGATGTATACACTATGACTCTGTGATATAATTTATTAGAGATATTTCTTCTTTAGAATTTTTTATGTATATAAAATATAAAACATTTATTCATTGGATCAGCAAGTATAATCATTATGGTATGCATCTTTATAATATTATAAAATTATTCTGTCATCTACATTGTAAATATTTAATTTTAATTTTTGTGGTGTTGAGGATGAAACCCAAGGCCTTGTACATGCTAAACAAGTGCTCTACCATTGAGGTACATCTTCTGCCCTTCTATATAGTAAAATAAATCTTAAACATCATAGCTTAAAGTCAGGATATTGAGAGACTATTTCCTAAATTTTTACTGATTTGTAATTATAACAGGAACAATAATCATTAAGCAGGGCATGAAGCTGGCTGTAAAATAAATCATGATTATTTTGGTGATAGCACACTTAAGAGAAATTCCACAAAATCTCTCCTTTTAAGTAATTTTGATTTCAAATCCACTATATTTCACAAGCAAGCCAACTGCAAAAGTGAGCTTCTCATCTACTATGTTTCATATTTCATCCAGAGTTTTGCATAACACTAGAAGGAAAATGGTGTTTACTAAGAGCTAGTCTCTTACACTACAAGTATATGTGTGGGACTGTGTATATTTTCTGAACTTGTCCAGAGCAGGCTGAGATTTGGGAGCATGTGTGTAGCATGGTCAAGTCTCGACATCATCCAAACCTCTGCACATTGGCTGTCCCATGAGTTTGCCAGAACCACTTTGTGAAACAACATAGCATGTGACAGCTCACTCTAAAAATAATAATGTCTCATAAGGTAACAGACAAATACATCAATCCAGAGGAGGGGGTGGTGGCCGTCAAGACTCTGCTGTCTACTACCATGCCATTGGAATGTTTTGCAGTGTGGACATATTTTTTTTTTTCAGGAATTATTCTTTAGTGTAAGTCTCTGGCTTTTATTTCATCTTTTAAATTTCTATAAGCTATCTCATTAATCGTATTTTTCCCAAGTTTATGACACTCTTTGTAAAACTTCTGTGTATTAAGAGACCTGAAATGGTAATTTGCATTTCATAACCTAGTCTAGTCATCACATTCTTCTAGAATGAGGAATTTTATATTTTTCTTCTACATCTGTCCAAGAGAAATTGCACTATTAACTATTTTTTGATGTAATATGAAGTGTCCGGCTCAAAAGAGAAAAATTTCATTATTCTGCCAAGTTGGAAGCATATGCCATGTTTTCTTTATACAAAATATACACGCTCTTATAAAAAAATAATGTAAATCTCTTTTCAGTAAAGGTCACTCAATAATGATGTATATTTAAGGAAATTTTTTATTGAAGAGTAATATGTATGTAGAAATCTTAAGGGTATATCTTAATGAATATCATTGTGTGGATACATCTTGTGTAATTAGCACTTTGAACAAGAAATAAAATATCAGCATACCAAAAACTCTTCTGTGGCATCTTTCAATTATTCTTTCTCTATTCTTGTAAAAAACTGTAACTCTGATTTCTAACATCACAGATCAGTTTTGCTTATTGAAACATATATACAAGATTTCATGCAGAAATTATTTTTTGGCATTGGGCTATTTTGCTCAGCATTTTGTTTCCCACATTCACCATTATTACTCTTTTAGCAGTAGTTTGATCATGTCTATTATTATATGACATTCCAGCGCTGCAAAACAATGTTTTGGTTAACAGTGGACTTATATATAATGGTGGTCCCATAAAATTATAATTGAGCTGAAAACTTCCTACTGCCTACTGGTGTCATAGTCATTAAATGTCATGGTGTAATATGTTACTCATGTATTTGATGTGATGTTGGAGTAGATAAACCTATGGCACTGTAAATCATCTAAAAGTATAGCACATGCAGAGATAGGAAGTACACAATACATGATAATGATAATAAATGACTCTTACTGCTTTATGTATTTAATATATTATACTTTGTATCCCTGTTTCAGAGTATACACATTCTACTCATAAAGAAAAGTTTATTGTAGAACAGCATGCATTATTAAATCTCATGCTTACCACCTCCCTTGATTGCATTAAGTGATTAACCTCTACTATTTAGATTTGTATAAGTATATTCTATGATGTTCCCACAATTATGAAATTGACTGATGACATGTCTCTGGATGTGCCCTCATCATTATGAGATAATGACCATATGCATTTACCATTATTTATTGATTGATTCTATTGATTTAGGTTCTTTGCAGTTTTAGCTATTCTAAATCATGGTGCTATGAATATTCTTGTACATGTTTTTTAAACCTATATATGAATTTCTGTTGGGTATGTATCTAAACTAGAATTGAGCTATAGCATATGGGTATGTCAACTGTTAACAAATCTTATTAAAATGGTTTTCTAAAGTGATGGTAATAATTTACATGCTATATGACACTTGAAGTTGCTCTTCATCTCTAATTTTCAGTTTGTCAGAAAGCTGGTGACTACTAAAGTTGAACACTTTTTCATAGTTATTGATCAGTTAGATATTTGCATGTGAATTTCCTGTTCAGAATGCTTTTGAGTTTTTCTACTGAATTATTTTCCTATTTCAAGCTGATTCTGGATATGGACCATTTGGGTGCTGTAAACATCTTCTTCAACTACAGGGACTATTTTCTCACTCTTAGTGATATCTTCTTTGATTAGTGTCACGACTCATTGGGGAGAGGCAATTCAAAGCCACAAGGAGACATCATGGCACACCTGTGAAGATGGTTCTTACTGAAAAGACAAAAATGTAGATGAGAACATCAGGAAGTTGGAGCTCCTGTACGTTTTTGGTAAGTATGAAAAATGATCCAGCTGCAATACAAAGCAGAATGAACATTTTTCAAAAAATTAAAATAGAATTACTATATTATTCAGCAACCCAATTTCTGGATATTTATCCAAAAGAATTAAAATCAGGATCTTGACAAGTTATTTGCACTCCTATGTAGGACTATAGTGGGACTAATCATGATAGTCAAAATGTGGAAATAACCCAAATACCCATTAATAAATCAGTGGATGAAGAAAGTATAATGTACACATCCAATGGATATTATTCAGCCTTCAAAAAAGAAGATAATTCTGCTATATGTGGCAATGTGGATTGACCTCTTAATGATATCTTTTGATGAAGAAGAGTCCTGGATTTTAATGAGTCCCTATGTGTCTATATCTTGCTTTATGACTGGGACACATGGAAAATATTATGGAAGATAGAATTTGAGATCTGATTGATGAGACTTTGGAACACCATGCTGAGGAGTTTACATGGCATTGCTGTAAGCAGTAACAAGCTTTTGAAGACCTTTTCCCACACTGAAGTAACTTGACCAATAAAAAAGATTATACTAGCAGTGACAGGTACAATGGATTGAAAGACTGAAATTTCCTATAATCTTACTATCAGTTAGAAGTTCTTACAGTAGTCAGGGGAGAAAAATAAGATCCTGAGCTATGCTGATTGTCACAGAAACAGAATGAGTGGGTATAGGAAATATTCAAAAGAGCAATGGAAACTACTTGATTTTCTCTGCCATGATATTCCACAGGCTCACAGCAGTGAATTAGCTGACAATGAACTGAACTCTGAAGCCATGAACCAAAATAAACTTTTCCTTCTTTAAATCATTTGTTTTGTGTTTTGGTCACTGCAATGAAAAGGTGACTAACACATCCAGGTACATCATACCTCACCATACCTGAGATATGCCCATTCCCCTTTAAGTCTTAAAAAAAATACCACTGTATCTCTGAAGTGTCCCTAGCCACACTTGACAATTTCAAGGTTTCTTCTCTGGGTATTTTCTTCACTGGCCCTCGAAAGTGGCGATATTATTGTACCCTGGTAGCTTGCAAGAGCTAAAAGTTTGGTGGTGCCATTTACAATACTATGGAAGTCAGGAAGACCTGTCTTGAGTTCAGTTGTGCTGTGTTTGAGACTTTGAAAGGACATCTGGCCAGAGATTTGCGGCAGGCAGGTGGAAAGTGGAAGTATAGGTGAGATGTTAGATTCGAGGATTACATATCACGTGGAGGACCTTTCAGATTATGACTGTGTGAGTTTATTAGAGGAAGAATATAAGACAGACAAGACTGGAAGACCTCTATTTAGCACTTTTTGGAATAGAACTTGCATATATACATGTGTGTAATCTGCAACAACTCTTGTAATTTCAAATATCTTTATATAATGTTAAATTATGATGATAATGACACATAACATACTTGTAGAACATTGGAAAATATAAAAAAGAGAATAAAGACTTATAATTCTAACACTCAGAAATAGCTTTCGTAACATTTCTTTCTAATACCTTTATTAAACAAGTATATTTTCATTACAAAATTAGAGTCATTGTGCTCCAAAGTCTTTGTCTTGATTTTTGAATAGTTATATGAGGGTTGAGTTAATGTCTCAGTATGTGGTCTACTATGAATACTGACCTGTGTAATGCTTATCTATCTATCTATCTATCTATCTATCTATCTATCTATCTATCGTCCATCTAACCATCCACTCACTCATTCATCATCAGTCCATTCATCTATCCAATCTATTATATTCTTCTTTAGTTCCTTATTGCCTTCTTATTAGAGATAAATACCTTAATATAATTGATGGGGTTTTCTTTTGGTACTGGGAATTAAACTCAGGACCTCATGCTTGTCGGGCAGGTGCTGTACCACTGAGCTACATCCCCGGCCACCTTAATATAAATGACACACATAATTTTTCTTTGTAAATGTTCTTTGAAAAGTATTCTGTGTTCATTTGACTTTTATTCTGAAATAATCATAGATTTACAACAAGTTGCAAAAAATGCTTATGAAAGTCCCAATAGTCTGTTACTCAGCCAATTACAAAGCCATGTTCACTGCCATAGTACTCTATAACCAGTGTACCATCTAATCCAGAAAATTGGATATTGGTACAGTCTACAGAACTTACTCAGATTTCAGAGATGGATACCTGGATTTTCTCCAATCCCTTGCTGTTACCAATAAGACAAAAGTAAATATTATTGTTCATTCCACTTAAGTTATATATAAAAATGTCTCTGGCATACTCACTCCCAAGAATGAGATTACTGGCTTACTGGGATGTGTATACTTAATTTGACTAAGTCTTGACAGTTTGCACTCACTGTTCTCCTCTCTCACCAGCAGCACACAAGGGTTCCTGTATTTGTATATGTTATAATTTGGATATGGACTGTGCCCACAACGCTCTTCTGTTGAAGGCTGGGATCCCACCAGGAGGGATCATGGGGAGGTGGCTGAAACTTTAGGGTGGGACCTACTCGGAAGAAGGTCTTCACTAGAGGTATGCTTTAGAAGGATATGCTTTGTTCCTGGACCCTCCTTCTTGCTGTCTTGGCTTCCCATCTGCCATGAGATGAGCAGCCTCCTCTGGCACACATTCCTGTCACCATATTGCTCTGCTTTACCATCAGCCCATGGGAATAGAGACAGCCAACCATGAACAGAAACTTTGGAACTGTGAGCCAAAATTAATCTTTCCTCTTGTAAATTGCTTTTCCAGGTATTTTTGCACAGCAACAAAAAGCTGACTAACATACCACATCTCTCACATAATCAGTTATTATAACATTTTCTAGTTTTTGCCAAAATTACAGGTATAAAGTGATATCTCATTGTCATTTGTATTTGAATTTCTGTAATTTATTAAAGATTTTGAATATCTGTTCTTTTGGCTTATCTCTTCTTGGAATGTTTTTTAACCATTCCTCCTTTTATATTATGGTCTGTATTTGTTGTTTGTTTTGTAAGACTTCTTTATGTATTTTAAATACTACTTGCTAATTTTAGAAATTTCAAGTAATGTCTCTTAAACATTTATCTATTTGCTAACTTTCCCCACAGTATTCTTTTAAATGAGCTTCTTAATATCAATGTAAACAAAGTCTTGGAGCAGCTGTGTGGCCCAGACTGGTGCAGCTGCAGGCAGATCCCAGCCAGGGGTTTCCCCCAACACCAGAGGCTCTGGCAACCTCCCCCCACCAGCCCAGGCCAGGAGCCTGCCCAGAGAGCACCTGCACGGGCATGCGGGTTCCTGCTGGAGGCCCACCATTCCATCCCTAACTCGGGCAGATCCTGGGGAGCAGCTGTGTGGCCCAGACCAGCACAGCTGTGGATGGATCCCAGCCAGGGCTCCTCCCTGAATCGAGAGGCTTGGGGACACCCACCCAAGCCAAAGGCCCACCTAGAAAGGGGCTGCACAGGCACATGGGCTTCAGCCAGGGGCGCACCATACCATCGGCCACAGCCAGGAATCCACCTGGAGAAGAGCTGTACAGGCACACAAGCAATACCCAGAGGCTCACCCTGATGCCATTAATAAGTTTGAGGAGACCCTAGCGAAAGCTTGTGCAGACAAGAGAAACTGGGGTGCAGAGCTCCCAACCAAAAGCCCTCTGAGACAATAGCTACATAGGGGCCCCAGCAAGAGGCATGCCTAGATACCATCCCAAGTGTGCTCAGATCCCAGCCAGAAGCCTGCCCAGACAACAGGTCAGCTCTGGGATCTAGAAGGCCGCAATTCTGAACCCAGGAATTCATGTAATGGTGAGCAGCAGAGTAAAGGCTGCTTGGTGGCTTTCTGAGAATTCAAGAGCACTGGGTGAGCAAACTGTCACCTCAACAAAGACACAGCAGGCTGCATCTGTTGAAATGAGAAGACACATAAATAAGTTCCAAAACCAGACTTCCAGATCACCTAAGGGAACCCCAAAGGGAAACAAGATGGAACAATCTGATACTCAACCACCTGGACTCCCTGAACTGGCAACAAAAGGGGACCTGGAAAAAATGAAATCAGAAATAATTTCTCAGATAATAGCAGAGATTATGCCCACAGTAAAAGACATGATTAATAAATCCAGAGCAGACACAGATAAAAAAAATAGAGGAGCTGAGGAATATAATGGAATCCCAACATAGGAAACAAATGGAATCTTTAAAATGGATGCAAACAGATTTCCAGGACATTAAAAATTCCATTGAAAGTTTATGCAGCAGAATGAGCCAAGGTGAGGATAGAATTTCAGATATACAAGATAAAATTGCAATTAGTGAGCAGGAAAAGAAAAATTTCTTAAAAATAGTAAGGGACCACAAGCAGCAGCTGCTACATGATGTAAAGAAGAATAACATCTGAGTGGCTAGAGTCAAGAAAGAAATGGGAGAGAGTGCAGATGACATAAAAAAACTGTTCACAGAAATAATGACAGAAAACTTCCCCAAAAGGGGAAAAGACTTTGACACAGAGATAAGTGAGGCATATAGGACTCCAGCTAGCCTTAATCAGAAAAATCTACACATAGGCATAAAATATTTAAGATTCCAGAAACCCAACGGAAGAACAAAATTCTACAAGTAGTTAGAGAAAAGAAACAAATCACATACAAAGCAAAGCCCATCAGAATCACAGCAGACTTCTCAATGCAAACACTCAAGGCAAGAAGAGTTTGGAGTGACATATTTCAAGCCCTAAAGGAAAACAGCCTCCTACCCAGATTGATGTACCCTGCAAAAGTATCTTTCAAAAATGAGGGAGATATAAGATACTTTCATGACAAAGAGCAACTTAGGAACTTCACGAACACAAAACCAACCCTGCAAAACATTTTAGACAATATCCTAGGAAAAGACAATGAGGATCACAACCCCAGGAAGCCCAGCAGAATGAATCCAACAGGCATGACAAGAAATTAAATGGAAAGGGGGAGAATCCAACAAAAAGAACAAGTCATGACAAGGATAAGTCAATATGTATCAGTTATAACCATCAATGTTCATGGTCTCAATTCACCAATCAAAAGAAATAGACAGCCAGAATGTGTCAAGGAGCAAGATCCAACAATATGCTGCATACAAAAAACACACTGATTTCAAAAAGAAACTCATAGACTGAAAGTTAAAGGGTGAGAAACAATACTCCACGTGACAGGAACCTGAAAAAAGCAGGGATAGCTATCCTTTTTGCAGACCAAGTGGATTTGAAACCAACACTAATTAAGAGAGAAAAAGAAGCACACTTACATCCTTGTAAAAGGAACAATACAAGAGGAAGAGATGACAATCATAAACATATATGAACCAAAAACTAGTGTGCCCAACTATATAAAACAAATACTAATGGACATGAAAAAAATCAAATAAGCACTAATACAATAGTAGTGGGCGGCCTCAATACCCCACTGTCACAAATACATAGATCAACTACACAAAAAAATAAACAACAAAATATTAGAACTCAAACTATTGAACAAATGAACTTAACAGATGTTTACAGAGTGTACACATGCTTTTCAGCTGCACATGGGTTGTTCTCTAAAATAGACCACATACTTGCTCATAGAACATGTTTAAGTACATTCAAAGGAACTGAAGTTATCCCCTGTATATTATCAGACCATAATGCCATGAAATTGGAGCTCAATGGCAAAAGAAACTGCAAAAACTTCATAAACACATGGAAATTGAAAAACACACTTCTGAATAACCAATGGGTCACAGAGGAAATTGAAGAAGAAATCAGACAGTTCCTACAATTAAACGACAATGAAAATACAACATATTGGAATCTATGGGACATAATGAAGGCAGTCTTAGGAGGGAAATTTATAGCAGTGAATACTCATATTAGGAAAACAGAGCCAGCTCAATTATACAACATGGTACTGAACCTCAAGCTTTTAGAATAAGAAGAGCAGGACAAACCCAAAACCTATAGAAGAGAGGAAATTATAAAGATCAGAGCAGAAATCAATCCAATGGAGACTAAGAGAATACAAAAAAATCAATGACACCAAGAGTTGGTTCTTTGAAAGAATAAACAAAATTGACAAACCCTTAGCCAAGCTTATCAGAAGAAGGAAAGAAAAGACTCAAATCCATGAAATTAGGAATGAAAAGGATGAAATTACAACAGACCTGGCCCAAATCCAGAGGATTATCAATACCTACTTTGAGAACCTATACACCAATAAGATGGAAAACACAGAAGAAATGGACAGATTCCTAGATATGTATGAATTATCAAAGTTGTATAAGGAAGACCTAAAAATTCTAAGCAACCCAATATCAATCAATGAAATTGAAAACATAATTAAAAACTTACCAACTAAGAAAAGCCCTGTTCATGATGGCTCCAGTGCTGAATTCTACAAGACAATTAGAGAGGAACTACCGCCACTACTTTTTAAATTCTTCAATGAAATTGAATGGGAAGCAGTACTCCCAAATTCATTCCTGTAATCAAGCATCAACTTGATCCCAAAAGAAGAGAAAGACCCAACTGAAAAAGAGAACTATAGGCCAATCTCTGAATGAACATAGATGCAAAAATCCTTATAAGATACTGGCAAATAGAATGCATAAGATCATCAAGAGAATCATACACCCTGACCAAGTGAGATTCATCCCAGGGATGCAGGGATGGTTCAACATATGCAAATCAATAAATGTAATACAATATATTAATAAAGCCAAGGACAAAAACCATATGATCATTCAATAGATGCAGAAAAAGCATTTGACAAAATCCAACACACATTTATGATAAAAACCCTAAAAACAATTGGCATAGATGGTCTTTACTTCAATCTGATAAAAGCTATCTATGAAAAACCAACAGCCAATATCATACTAAATGGTCAAAACTGAAATCCTTCACACTAAAATCAGGAACAAGACAAGGATGTCCACTATTACCACTGCTGTTCTATATAGTCTTGGAAACATTCACCACAGCAATTAGACAAGAGAAAGAAATAAGAGCAATAACAATAGGAAATGAAGAAGTCAAATTGTCATTATTTGCAGATGACATGATACTCCATATAGAAGACCCCAAGAACTCCACCAAAAGTCTTCTAGACTTAATAACCATATTCAGTAAAGTAGCTGGATACAAGGTCAACACACAAAAATCAATAGCTTTCCTCTACATGAACAACAGACTCACTGAGAGAGAAATAGGACAAACAATTCCTTTCACAATAGCATCCAAAGAACTGAAATACCTAGGAATCAACCTAACAAAAAAAATCAAAGGCCTCTTCTCTGAAAACTATAGCACTCTGAAAAGAGAGATTGAAGAGGATATCAGAAAATGGAAAGACATCCCTTGCTCCTGGGTAGGAAGAATTAACATAGTGAAAATGGCCATACTTCCAAAACTGCTATATAGATTCAATACAATCCCAAGTGAAATTCCAGCAGCATACTTCACGGATCTTGAGAAGACAATCCAAAAATTCATTTGGAACAAGAAGAGACCTAGAATAGCAAAAGCAATTCTAGGCCTCACAAGCATGGCAGGCGCTATCACAACTTGAACTTGAAACTATACTACAAAGTTACTGTGACAAAAACAACATGGTACTGGCAAAGAAGCAGACCTGAGGATCAGTGGAACACATTAGAACATGCAGAAACATCTTCAGACACACTCAGCCACCTCATCTTTGATAAAGGAGCCAAACACCCTCACTGGAGGTAAGATAGCCTCTTTAATAAATGGTGCTGGAAAAATTGGGTTTCAACTCTTCACAGATTAAAACTAGACCTATACCTCTCACCATGCACTAAATTAAAATCTAAATGGATTAAAGATCTAAATACTAAACAGAAACACTAAACCGGCTGGAACAGAGGTTAGGTAGAAGTCTGGAAGACATTGGTGTAGGAAAAGATTTTATAAACAAAACCTCAGTTTCCTGTAAACTAGCACAAACAATCAATCAGTGGGATTTCTTCTTATTAAAAAGCTTCTGCACAGCAAGAGAAACCACCAACAGTGTGAAGAGACAACCCAAAAAATTTTCACCAGCTGTACCTCAGAGAAAGGTCTACTATCTAGAATCTATAAAGAACTTTAAAAAAATCAGACCTCCCAAATTTAAAGACCCAATCCAAAAATGGGCATCTGAAATCGACAGACGTTTCTCAAAGGAGTAGAAATAGCAAATAAACATATGAAAAAATGTTCAACGTCACTGATGCTTCAAGAAATGCAAATGAAAACAATGCTGAGATTCCACCTCACCCCAGAAAGAATGGCTGCTATCATGAAATCTACCAATAACGAATGCTGGCAGGGCTGTGGGGAAAGAGGAACCCTTCTCCACTGCTGGTGGGAGTGTAGACTGGTGTAACCACTGTGGAAATCAGTATGGAGATATCTCAAAGAACTAGGACTGGAAGTCCCATTTGACCCAACTATTCCTCTGCTAGATATCTTCCCCAAAGAATTAGAAGTGATATATGTGCACCCATGTTCATAGAAGCATAATTTGTGATAGCTAAAACTTGGAAACAACCCAATTGCCCATCAACTGGAGACTAAAGAAAATGTGGATTTTAAAAAAATAAAACAGAGTAGTACTCAGCCATAAAAAATGAGAAACTAGAGCTATTTATAGGCAAATGAATGCACATTGAGGAGATACTCTTAAGTGAAATAAATAGGACACACATGCATAAATATAGCATAGTTTCTCTAGTGTGAGAAACTGAAAGTGTAAATAAGGACTAAAAGGTACACTAGATAATGTGAAATAGGAAAAAAGAGATAAAGGGGAAGTGGGAGGAGTAGGGGAAAGAAAAGAAGGGAATGGAATTAATATGAGAAAATGAAAAACTGGAAATAAAGTGTTTGTAAATAAGAAGGGGTGGAGGGGTTGAAGGGAGGGGAATGGGGAAAAAATAAGAACTAAGAGGGATTACGTAAAAGTGTAAATTTCCAATAATGAATGTCATTGTGTTATATACCTTAAATTTACAATATAATTAATAAAAGAAAACAACAACAACAAAAAAACAAAGTCTTGAGCAATTTGGACTGGAGTTGCAGTTCAGTGGTAAAGTGTTTGCTTAACATAGGCAAAGCCCTGAATTGGATACCTAGCAATGCAAAATAGAAAAGAAAAGAAAACCAAAGAAACAACAAAGAACAAATTTTGGTTCTCTGCTTTGTACTATGTGGTTTACAGAAGTACTACTTCATCACTATTTCAATATATATATATTACTACGTTGTACTCTGTTTCCTCAATTGATGGTTGTTCTGTCTTTCCAGTTATTCAGACCCAAAACTCAGGTCATGTTAGACTCACCCTTCCCTCACACGCCTCACTCAGTCTGCTGGAAAATCTCATGGCTTTAGTTTCCAAATATACCTAAAGTTTGACTGCTATGCCCCACTTCTATTGCTACCTTCCAAGCTACCACCCAGCGTCTTTCATGGGGATTATCGCCACTCCCCTTGCCCCCTTTATTATCATTTGCAGCAAAGCAGTGAGAGACTTCCTTTATAAGCATAAACTACAAGAAGTCAGTCCTCAGTTCAAAATACTCCAATGCATTCCCAGGTCAAGCCCCAAAGCTAGCTCAGCCAGGCTGTAGGCTTCCTGTTTCTAGAACAGGATGAATGCATCTTCCCTTAGGGCCTTTGCACTGACTACATCCTCTTCCAATAAATACTCTTTCCCCAGATATCTGCCTGGCAAATTCCTCACCTCCTTTAAGCCTTTGTTCTAACAGCACCTTCTCATTGAGTCCTTCCCAGAGAGAGAACCCATTTAAAAAACAAAAAGAATTGAAGGGGACAAAAAAGGAAACAGAATTTCTGTAAATGGAGAGGGCAAGGGAGCAAAAAAAGTTATTAATCTGTGTTATGTACGAGTACAAATCTCCTGTGAAGAATGCGTATTGCAAATGTACCAATAAAAAAATAAAATTGTAACTTCATACTCTAGTACTTTCTACCCCACCTTTCTTCATTTTTCCCCATTTGATAACTTTTATTTATTAATATCAATTGTTGCTGGAATAAAAACTCCTCAGAGATAGGGAGGTTGGCCTACTTTGCCAACTGATATGTGCTTGGCACTTAAAACAGTGCTTGGTACAGAGTGTGCAGTCAGTAAGTATGTACTCAGTGTATAAATAAGCGAATAATCAATTTATAAATAAACCAATTTTATAACTGAATCCTTCATATGTAGATCCAATGAGTGGTTCAATTTACTTTCCTCTTTATGGTGAGAAAGTTTTCTTTCTCATATCAGACTTTCTTTTACATCTTTTATTGTAGTTCCAACATTTTCTAGGGAAAGTATTATTAATTCTTTGTTAATTCCTAACTACCATGAAGATTTTTTAAAAGTGCTGTTGTGCATGATCTTTTAAAAAATATTTTACAATATTTTTTGCAATGTGGAGAAATATCAATCATTTTAGTAGGTGAGCTTAGATCTAGCAACATTGCTGAACTCACTATTAATTCTTTAAAAAAATTTTTATTGGGGCCGGGGATTTAGCTCCCTCTGCTGCCTGTCTCGCAAAGTGCAAGGTCCCGAGTTTGATTCCCGGTACCAAAAAAATATTTTTTATTAGTGTGTGTTGGCAATACATACTACTTGTATTCATTTCAGGGAATTGGTGCACATACATATCACAACAATCGTTTTTACTCCTTCTTACTCCTCCACTCCTTCCTTAGATTCTGTCCTCATTGCCACAGAATCTACCTCCCAGTTTCCAACCATCTCACTTTCATTTCTCTCTTTAAGTTATTTATATTTTTGGTTTCTTTTATTAGAGAAACCATACAATATGTAACCTTCTGTGTCTGATTTATTTCATTTAGCATCATGAGCTCTGAACCACCATTTTTCTCCAAATGACCCGAATACATCATTCTTCATGGCTGAGTAGTACTCCATTATGCATATAAACCACATTTTATTTATCCATTCATCTTTTGATGGGCATATAGGCCACTTTTATAATTTAGTTATTGTAAATTGTATTGCTATAAACATGGGTGTACATGTATCTCTGTAATACGATGATTTAACTCTTTTAGAAAGATACCCAGAAAAGGTGTAGCTGGATTATTGAAATTTCTGTTTTTAGTTTTTTTGAGAAGTCTCCACTCTGATTTCCATAGTAGTTGTACTCTTTTATATTCCCACCAAACACGTAGAAGGGGTTCTTTTCTTCTACAGCCTTACCAGCATTTGTTGTTTTTTGTAAGTTATCTATACAGCTAATAATATCATTTGAGAATATTCACACTGCTTTTTTATTTTTTCTAATACTGACAGCTCTCACCTTCTTGTCTTATGTACAGTAATGAAGCATCTAAAGTTTCTCCAAAGTATGTAAGGCTTGCTCTATGTAATGCTAATAAAGTGAGGGAAGTTGTTCGTCACTAATTTTGTAATGTTTAAAAAACAGAAACTATTGGAATGCATCAAAGCTTCCTAAGCACCATCACCCTGACACCTGCTTCTTTACTCAGGACAAGAGGTCAGGCCAGCGGAGGAAACTTGTGTAGAGCCAGAGACCTGAGTATCAGACCAGAGTATCGCAAGGAAGAACATATTTCTAGCTCTTGTATTTCAGAATTTTAAACTTTTTTCCTCTTTAAAAGCATATTAGTGACTTTACAGTGTAATTTGGAGCATTTTAGGAAATGTGTCTGAAGCTTCTACTTTTGTCATATTGAAAAAAGTACAAATAAAGGCCATAATTGTTACTATTAAAATAGTTTTTTCAAATTAAGAATTTTATGTGTTCTATAACACATAGTTTTAAAGATCTGTGTAGGTAGAGAAAAAGAACTAGACTTTCAGGAGGCTTTAACTTGAAAAGTAATTTTTGTCTAATTTTGACAATTCAATTCAAGAAAAAAATATATCCATGAAGATCATTTCTTATACTAAGTTTTCAAAGTCAATTAAAAATATTCAAGAGATCTTGGCAGCTCAGTAAGTCAGATTTAGGAAGACAGGATTTTAAAAATAGACATTTTAATGGTTGAAATGATAAATATTCTAAAATATATCTATTTCTCAAAAATTTTCAAGTGGAGAGTTCTAAGAATTTCCTAGATTTTCATAAACTTCATGCCTTAGCTTGGTGTATATAAAAAGAAAGCTATAATGCCAGAAGCAAGAAAGGTCACAGACAAGTTCATGCTATGATTTCAGGCACAATAGAACTGCACAGCCTGCCATTTGTAGGCTGCTTTGCAGTTTTCTGGTTTGCCTGTGAACCTGTGACAGGAAAACCTTTTACTTCCATCTGTGCTCATGAAATATTTATTCAACTGTCCCTTCTCCACAGGAGGAGTTTCTGTGTATGGATGTAGTGTGCTTCTCTAAAAATTACCTTCTTAAATACCTCAGGAAATACTTCCTAGTTAAGAAAGACAGCTTGACCATCATAAAGCATGTCTTCTTATAATCAATGGCATTTGTGTTTGACAGAATGGTGAGAAACTAAAGAAAGTGGTAAGCCCACAAAGTTTAGGCTAATTCTAAACTTAGAATTAGTCTGGCCATTTTCTTTTGCCCTCAAACCTTCTGTTTGGGGGCAAGGACATGGCAATTGGGAGTGGGGAGAGTTTGGAGAGTTTAGAAATTAGAAAAAAGATTTTAAAAATAAACAGAATGTAGAAAATAGAGATAGAAGACCACCTCCCTTTTAGGGTTAAGATCAGAATTAAATCACAATTGAAGCAAAAAGACCTTGGGTCCTTCTCAAGCATGGAATGCCAGGAGATAGTATTTCTTTAGATCTCTAGGAAATATGTCAGGTGTGTATACATTCAGAATGCATCCCAATGCCATTCCTTCCTTCCCCAATCCAACCCTGGGAGCCATACTTCTAGCTCACATCACACTGGCCCTTGAATTTCTACTTTCTCCTCCTACCACTACCAAGCTAATGGGCAGTAGAGAGGAGAAATGCAGGCAGCAGGATAGTGTATAAAGGCCATTGCTCCGGCCATCTCAACACCAGGATCCGATAGGGCTCAGCCCTGAGCGCATGTTAGAATGAAGCTTAAGATACCTTACTTATCTGAGCCTCATTTTTTTTTATTGATTAAGTGAAAACTATATGGAGTCTATAGGTGTCTACACCATACCATCTTCAGTTCAGAGGTTTGATGACTCTGTCCGACTCCTCACTCCCTGGGTAAGTCTGATTGTGCTTAAAGTTTTGCTGCGGATCTTTCATCTAAGAAATTTCTCTCCACACACTCTGTCAGGCTTGGAAGTCACCAGTGGCTTCCTGCTGAACCTGTCATTCCTTCATGGACCCAAGTTGGCAGCAGAGAAGTCCTGAGTGAAGGAAGATATGCTTTAAAGTAGAAATCACTGGGTTAAAGTCTAAAAAATTCCCTATAAATTCTCAGAGGTAGAGGAAGGCACATTATCAGCCTTTAACCCTTATATTTTCTTTCTTAACTGGGTGATTTAGGGAACATACTCAATTTCTTTGAATGTTAATATTTTCATCTGTAAAATGGAATAACCACTCTCCTCATCTTCAAAAATACATTGTGAGGTATAATTAATGCTTGTAGTCTTCGAGATTTTTTTTTCCACTGATCAAGCCATTTTTTAATTTTGCACTTATATCTTCACATATAAACAACATGGCAGCATACAACTGTTATGTGGCAGAAAATCAGTAAGCCATAAATTAGCTTAAAGAATAATGTACCTATCTTTACATCTTTAGAAATACCTACATTTCTAACACTTGCCCATCTATACTTATCACTTTTTTTCTAGATACTTTTCTTAATGAGCTGTATTCAGACCAGAAATGTAAAGCAACTGCAGAAATGGAAAATGTTACATACATTTATCACAGTAAAGAGGCAGTGGGGTGTCAGTATGCATTTGAGGGAGATTAGGTCTGATTCTGGCTCTGCTTCTTAGTTATGTGACCTAGTCATGTCACAACCTCTTTGAGCCTCAGTTTCCTGAGGCTGAATGTGTGTGTGAGGGAGGACACTAGCTAGAGTATCTCTGTAGAGTCTCTTCTAGCACAAAAATTCTGATTATAATAAATAGGCACAGAAGAGTGGGTTGGAAAAGGGTGGTGGTTAGGAGGTCAGGATTTTAAATTACAACCATTTTCCTCCCTATTTTAAATCTTACTTCTAAGTTAACTTTGCACTTTATATTTAAACTTTGTTTTCTAATAACATGATTTTAAAATTTATGTCATAAAGAGCCCTCAAAACCTTCAGATGTTTCTTTGTATTCCTTCCTTCTGACATAGACTGCATCAAATTGTTTTATTATAGAAAACAAGTATTTTGTCCCCTAAATATATTTTCCATAGATGGGTGGACTATTTTTTAAATAAAAGTTAAAAATACAAAACAAAAGGTTGTTGAATGATCAAGTATGAATTGCTGACATGTATTTGTTATGGCTGTTGTATACCTGAAATAAATCTATTTTAAATTAAATGCCAATAAATAATGCAGAGATATTTTTTAAAATTTAGAAAATTTAACAATTTGTTAAACTAACTCATTTCATTTTCACCATATCATGCACAGCAAATCTAAGACCCTGAATGCAAAGTTTAAACCAAATGAAATGTTTCGTTACTGGTGCCAAATCACATAAACTGAAAGAATGGAAAATAATTACTACAAGGCCATGAAACACTAACGGTTATGGGCATATACAAAACCTCTTATGTACATGCATAGAGATAAATGAAATCTTTTAAGTTAAAAACGTTTTAAAACTAGCTTTTCAGGTATAATATAAGATTCTTAACTAAAGAGAGTATTTATCATGTTTATTACAGCTTTTGCTATAATTTTGTTCTTTTGTGCTTTAACTAAAATCCTTAACTTAGATGCCACTATACACACAATTTGTTGAATTAAAAACAGCCATTAGCCTACCTGGTATTTTTTGCCATAAAATGACCAACCTTTGGCCACAGCCAAGATCTCACTTCCTAGTAAGTACAATGTTCCTTACCTTGCGTTCCTGAAACCTTATCTTCTTTAGTATGTGGTACATTCATATACCTCATTTATTTTGGCTGTTTTAAAGTTCTTTTCATTTTTTGACATCCCATAGTAAAATGAAAAGAAATAAGGGATATCTCAAATGTCTTTGTGACCTACATGTATACATACCACACACACACACACACACACACACACACACACACACAAATCAATAAATCACCTATCAACTTTTAGCTTTACCTTGGATTTTGGTAGTACTCAGTACACTAGTTCAAACTAGTTTTCCATTTTTATATGAGCTGAAATAAGTTACAGACTACCAAATTCGAACAGGTACCTCATTGTTCTTATGAAGAGTCCAACATAAAGTCCCCCATCCACCTCCCCCTTTTTTTTTTTAAAAAAAGAAAAATGCTCTTTAATTTAAAAAAGGGAGAGAGATTTTTTTAAGTATGAAAAAGCAAAAACCATTTTTCTGGTTATTTTATTATCAAAGCCTACTCTAAGTTTAAATTGGCAGAGATAAAATTTTAAACTCTATTAGAATACTTGCTTTCTATACACTTTTTCTTTCACAATAATAAAGTGAAACTGTTAAGTGTACAAAGCATTCCATTGTAATTTGTGGAAGGAAAATTTACAGAAGTTCAAGTTAAATACTGATATCCAAAAGTATAATATATTCCCTTCTTTTTCCAAACATTAGAGCCTGAGAGTCAAAAGAGGTTATAATAAAGTGTTATCTACCCAAATCAAAATAAAAACTTTTTTAACCAGTAATGTACTTTAGAGCCTCTTAGCAGGTACCAATGCTACTCACATACATTCAATACCTAGCTTCCTGGTGTGATTTCCAAGTTTTATAAAAACAAGAAACTCTGCAGGTATATGATTAGAAGATACCCAGATTGCATTACATTAAACACAAAGGCAGCGTGGTCCTTACAGGAGAAATCAAGTCAGTATCCCCTGGTAGAAATGTTCTATAAAAATGTGTCACATTGAAGCATCAGTGTTTTCAGCCAATTATCTGTCCCTGATATATTTCCTTGGAACATATGATCTTTCAGGACCTTCAGTTTCTTAATCCAAAATATTTGACTGAATTTAGGTACATCTAGAAAGCAGCTGAAAGGGTTTCTCCAGTTGTCTGACATCACAGAAAATGGACTGAGAAATCCCTCTCTTTACCTGAAGACATACAATTCTACTTCAGTCATCATCAGCTCACAAAAGAGAAAAAAGCAAAACAATCAAAACCTTCCCTCACACACTAAACAAAACCCCATCCCCCCCTCCCCCAAACCGCAGCACGGAGTCAATCATTCCTGGAAGCAGAACATGCCCCTTGGATTTTGATTTGTCAGCTGTTCAAACTTTAAGGAGAAAAATGACCTTAAACCTTTGTGGGAAGAGGGAAGACATGTTAATGACTAGAGAGCCACTGAGAAAGTGCATATCAATTACACAATCAATTTAAGAGCCCCACCCTCAAAGGAGGTGGGGCTCAAATTGATTTAAATGCCTTAGTAATTGAACATTTATATCATCGGGATAAAGGAAATGGGAAAAGAGCGCCACCCTCATTTTAATGAAAAAGTGCAGCAGTCCACCACCTTCCCGTGCTTCTTGAGAAAAGGACTGCACAGACTCAGAGAAGTCCAAAGTCACAGCAGAATCTCTGAGACACTCCTGGTTAAGAGAAAAAATATGATCCAGTCATCTTCATAGTTCTATAGAGTATGTGAATAAACCCATTTTTGTTTTGTTTTTAAACAAGAGCCAAAGAATCATTTCATAGGGATCATATCCAGCATTTCCTCTAACGTACCCTCAGTCTCACAGTGTTGAAATGGGACTGATCCGCCTACGATGGATTGCACATCACCCAAGGAGAAGAGAAGGCATGGAAAGGCAAACATTTTACACCGCTTCACAACACACTTACAAGGAACAGGCACAGGAGACGTGGGAAGGAGAAAAAAAACCTTACTGCTGTTTCCATACAAAATACAGTATGAATATCTAACTAAACCAACTCAAATCTGATTGTGATGACCAGTATTTTCACAACGCGGGATGAAGTGTCTTCTTGCACAATGAAACGTTCGGTTACAAGGAAAGCAGAAAGAGCAGAGAGGTTGTTGAAGCTACACCTGGGATATCAGCTGCAAGTTGAAACTTGGGGAGCGGGACTGCTTGGTCAAGGGGGCTCCTGGGCTGAGGAGCTCTTTCCCATCACCAGCTTGACCCAACCGGTCTTCCTGGAGACTGATGGTTGAGTATTGGTTAGCACTGTTAGCTGCTAGATTGGTGACTCCCTCTGTCCTGGCCCGATGCTGGTGCCTGCTTGACTGCCATTTACATAGTCAAAGGATTTACTTGAGGAAGCACTGGCTGTCCGGATTAGACTCAGACTACTGGTTTTTGGCACCACCTGGCCAGCAGGCAGGCTCAGGTGTTTCTTCATTGGTGTCAGCTCAACTGAATCTACACTAAGGTCAGTTGGCTGCTGTCCATACTGTTTGCACATGACTGACTCTCGAGGGCTCTCACTGGATCTGGTGGTGGAAGTTGCTTCTTTATCTTTGGCTGAACGCCCAGTTGCTACTTTGCGCAAGCTTCCCCTCTGAGAAGAGGAGGATGCTCTGGTCCCTACTGGCTGGCTGCTGAGGGAGGCCCCTGATGAAAACCCTTCATCTGCATCATTCAGGTTTACAGACTCTTCTCCATTTATACTTTCAGCAGCCTCTGTTGTGGCTGCTGCTGAGTTGGGCTCCGGCGAGCTGTGCTCAGGGCTCCTGCGCACCAGCACCTCCCCGTCTTGCACACGTTTGATCCCTAGGTCAGTGGAGCCGAGTTGGATCGGGGAGCCAGGAATACTCGTGTCAGCCTCGTTTGAGAAGTCAAAGCCATCTTCTCTTCTCCATCCGTGCCGACGGATTGAAGCTGTTGTGATTGCAGTCCAAGAAATCCTCGGCACTGTTGGGGTGACTTCCACTTTCAGGACTTTCTGGCCTTCTTGTGAGGAATCAGGAGCATCAAATGGTAGTGAGTTTTTCATGGCATTGACAACCAGTAGTGGCTGAGAAAAGAGTTCTAGTTGAGCTCTGTAAATGATATCATCAAGAACTTCCTGGCCAAGGTCCCACTGTCCATTATACACGGCGTAGTAAACCCCTGTGAGAAGCTGCACCATAAATCCAGGCTCCAGTGCTATTCGACCACAGAGTTCTGGCCAGTGTTTCTCATCTTGCCGTGGAAACCCACTCACACAAACCCTGGAGCCCATCCGACAAAGGGACCGGTAAGATGAGGCAGGCATGTGCATGACAGCAGAATTGTAACACAGCATGAGAAAACTCAGGACTTCAAACCGGTTTTGGGCAGTGAACATTTCTCTCTGAGGATGAAGATCACTATAAACAACTCTGATGAGGTCTTGCTGACACAACTCACCTTCTGGCAAAGCCATGGACCCAATCGTTGAGGGTTCATGATATATTGAAGGCTTGGATAAGGAAGGGATAGTGAAAGACAAAACTTTATTGTTTCCATCTTTATCAGCAATTTCCAAATTGTAAATTCCTAACAGAAGTGCTTCAATGCAACCATTACTCTGTCTGTCTCAGCTAACTGTAAGCCGTAAATAAACCCACATCAACTCTGGCAAAAACTGCAGTGTGAACCTCTTAAGTCGAACTTCAGAACTATGATAGAGTTCAAACAGCTGATGGCAGACAGGCTCTAGGAGCTGAACTTCTTCAAACTCACTCTAGTACACAGCAGGGGCACTCTTGGAGGCTGTATCTCATTATATGAATCTTGAATAACTTTATAAAGGGCTGGTACAAGTGTTTTTTTCCTGTGTAAAGTTATTGCACAACTGGTGATCTGAGTGTCAGGTAATGCCTTGAATTCTGATAAGCATTCTTCCACAACACCACGTTCAGATCCCAGCATCTTCTACCTTCTATTTGCCTATCTCTGTTCTGGATCAGTTTTCTAAAGGAGGAGGTGGCACAGGAATGCAGCAGAGTTCAAGTGTAGAATTCATTTGTTGAGAGTTAAATACTTTCCACCTCAGTCCCCTGCCGCCTCGACCGCCACCGCCTCCCACAGCAGCCTACCAGTCGCAGCGCAACATCCGGGCTTCTCTATAGTCTTCGAGATTTTGATGAGGGACCCTACAGAATATATTACATGTAATTACGGAGCACTTTTGTGAAAAATGTGCTAAGAATGAAATATTTTTACTAGAAAACAGAGAAAGAGAAAGGATAAAAGATGAACAAGGAAGGAGAAAAAAACAGAAGTGTAATAAAATGGAGTAAGAAAAAAAAGGAAAAAATAGATTAGGATATCAGAAAATAACTAAAGGGACAAGTTCAGAATTCATCAGGAATTCATAACAGCTGTAATACCTATTATAAACAATACAAAATGAATAAAATTAGCTGTATTAGTAGCTATGACCCAGTTGTTAGCATGTGTGGTAGGCAGAATTTGAAGATGGCCCCATGATGCCTGTCTTCTGGTGTTGCTCCTGTGATTATGTCATTTCACATGGCAAGGGGATTTTAGAAATATTTAAGGTTACTTATCAGTTGATGTTAAAATAGGAGATTATTTGGGTAACTAACCTCATTATATGAGTTCTTTAAAAGCAATGTGTTTCCTTGGCTGGTAATAAAAGAAGAAACCATGAAGAGTCTCTCTGGTCAGCCTGGAAGATGCAAATATCAGACTGTGAACTGCCTATGGGGCCACGTGGAAAGAGCCTAAAATGACCTCCAGGAGCTGGACGTAGCCAGTCAGGAAAAGCAGACCTCAGTCCTACAAGGGGAAGGAACTGAATTCTGCTAACAGCAAATATGGACTCTCCCCCAGAACTGCCAGACTCAGCAGGCAAACAAGTTGACTTCAACCTTATGGAATCTTGAGCAAGGAAGCTTGTCTTACCATGTGGGACTATGACTTATAGAACTGTGAGTCAATAAATGGGTTTCAAGCTGCTGACTTGTAATTTGTTACTTAGCAATGGAAAGCCAATATAGCATATGTGCCAATGTACCAAAAATAGTTATTTTTATAATAAGTTATAATTGCGTTATAACTTTGCTCAATCAGCTAAAACTCTTTTGTTGATTGGCTTCTGAGCCACAAGTTGGGTTAAATTTAAGAGCCACATTATAAAATTGTGGCTTTCCTAACACTGATCATAATAGCTAAGGAAAACAAGAAAAAAATGAAATTTTAACAAAAAGGGTGATTTCATTTAATGCAACTTTAGTATGTAAAAAATGGGATTGCTATGCACTGTTCAGGTAAAATTTTTTTCAGGCTGTATTTATAATTAAGCCATATTTTGAGGGGATTATTAATTATTATTAATTATTATTATTTGGGGGGTCATTTGTTTTTAAAGGAAGGAGATATTTTTGCATGATCCTCAGCATTTTATTTTTGTGAATTTCAATTTTCTTTACTCAGGTTTTCTTCTGGCAAACTCTCCTGTAGTAAAAACTTTTATCAACAAGTAGCAAAATAGACATAGTGAAATTACATTTTCTCCATGTGTTTTATTCCATTTAAAATTCATAAAGTGCTGTACAATATCAGGATCAAGGAAAGGGAATTGGCAATAGATTTGAGAAGGTGGAAAAATGTAACTAATTAGTGTGTTTCTTCTTTTGCAGCTCATAGCACTGATCTTTCTTGTTTTGCTGTCTTAAATATCAAGGCATTGCTCAAGGACAGTTTTAAGAAGTTAGCAGCAATGTCCAGCCTTTCCTCCCACCCGCTAGCCAGCAACTCTCCTTGAGGTCCTTTCTAATGTGGATAATGCCACCCTTCGTCCAGTTTCCAAGACTCCAAAGCTCTGAGTCATCTTCCATCCTCCCTTTCTCTAATCCCCCATATCCTATACTCAGTTGCCAAATTCCTATAAAATTCATCTTTTATTTCTCCCTGGCTCTACTACCATCAATTTAAGTCAAGTCCTTGTTATGCTTTGCCAGATTGTTGCCAGAATTTCTTAGGTCATTTAGTTGTCTGATTTCCCATCATAATCCATCCTCCAAATCACTTACAGAACATGCCTTCTAAAATACTATACAATTCTAATTTTGACTTCTTTTTTTCACTCAGGGATTTTCTCCTTTGGCCCACAGAATAAAGTCCAAACTCCTTAGTTTGGTATTAAATTCTTCCACAATGCATGCCCAATTATTTTCTAGTCTTATTTTTTGGTGCTTTCTCCACATGCCTCAGTTTTGAGTTAGATGTCTGTGTCCCTTGAAATATGAATTTTGGAATCAAAGTGAGTTGCAATTAAATTCTGATTCCACAAGTTACTGGCTTTGTGAACTTGGATAATCTTTGGAGTCCCTCTCACTTTCAATTTTGTCATCTGTAAAACTGAGGTAATACTATCTCTCACAAAGGGTCATTGTGGGAGTAAATATGATGGTATATGTAAATTTCTGGGCATAAGACTTGGCATACAAATGGTGAATAAGTAATACATTTTAATCTTATTTTTCCTTCTCTCTCTTCCCCATCTCCACTTTCTATTTTCTGTATGTCTTACGCATGTTCACATTTCCATTCTCACACCTGGTACTTTGTCTCCTTGCTTTTGTGCATGATGGCTTCCTCACAGGGAGTGCCTTACCCTCCAGTTTTGTCTATTTATTTCCAAACTAGGCTTCACCATGGTGACTCCCCTGCGTGGTCTGAGCTGTCTAACCCAAGTCTGGTAACTTCCTTTCCTTTGTAGAGATTGGTTCAGGAAACTTGAAATAGCTCAATCCTGGCCAGTGAGATGCAAAGGCAATCTACTGCTAATAGCTTTATCTTTTCAATGAAGGAAACTATCCCTCTTCATCATTTGGACTTGTCTGGGTGGGATGTGTGAACTGCCAGTAACCAACAAAGCAAAAGTGCCTCCAAGAACGGAGGAGAAAATGGAGAGAAACGGACTGGGACCATGAAGCTTACCACGCTGTTCCCAGAGCCTTCTCTATCTCTGGGCTTCTTGTCACAGGAAATAAAAATCCTTCTTTGCTGAAGCCCATCTGAATTATGGCTTTCCTTCTTCTCTCAGTCAAAAAGATACTAAAATATTTACTGTCTTTTAAGGTGAAGATTCCACTTTCTTGGTGAAATTGTCCCTAGTTTATACACCAGATGACAGGGTGTTATCTCTCCTTTCCTTCCCTTGGCATCGCCAGGCCTCTCCCGGCACCTGTCACAGGTTGCTGTGGAGGGAGCCCCATGTGTGGTGTCCCTGTGTCATTGGAGAGGTTCCATGGAAGGCAGTGACTCCATCTTTGCTTCTTCTGGTGAGCAATCCATGACATCTTGTTCAATGACACTTTTACAATAGACCAGTTACTGCTTGTTTAGCTTTTGTAAGTTGACAATTTATAATTTGGGTATAATTCAGTTATTTTCAAAAGGACAATTGTCCTGATATATAGATGTATAGGTTCCCTTGTAAATTTTCTTGTATAGGATATCTTTTAAAAATAAACTCTTTAGAGGAGGAAACCCAGTATACTTTAACAGGTGGCTCCCTGATAGAAGAGAAGTTAAGAATGCAGCAGGTGAAGAGGAATGGTATCTATGTACTCTGCTTGGTAGAACCTGTCAGTGACACTAATGGACGGCCAGGAGCAGACCCAGAGAAGTGGGCACCTGTGCTTTCCAGATATACTGATGACCTAATTTGTGAAACAGGTGAATAATTGTTCTTTTACTAATCTATTCACAGAACAGGAGGATAGAAATTGCACTGAAGTAGTTTTTGAAAACAGAAGAATCAATGAACTATATGCTTTCTCCAACTTGACCCACTTCCTTGTTTCGTTTTCAGACTCCAAACAACAATCACTTTCCTGACATTCACATTCAGGAACACAAAATATTGAAATATTCTTACTTTATTGCTGTGTAGCACTAATTCCTTAATATAATCCCCTGATAACTTATTATTTTAATGTTGTTAAACTTTTAATGAAATTTTTAATCAAAAAATGCATCATTGTCTTCAGTGGGATGAGAACTAAATCCCTCAACCTGTCAAGCACTTGAGTTTCTATGAAAGGTCATGGAATTTCTGTCCCCAGGGCAAATCATATAGATGGTAGATTCTCATAGGTTAGTGAAATGCATCTGTATCTGCGACGGGGAAGATTTGACTCCAATTACATCTCAATGTCTCTTTCTGCTCTTTGATGTTATGACATATGCTCTGTCACATCACAGCCTTCTGAGAAGGGACTTGAAGGAATCAGAGCATCAAGAAACCCAAAAAGGAAATGTGGAGGAGAAAGTGGAGAGAAGCTCTTGGGGAGGTTCTAAGGAGGTAGGCTTATTTATGTAGACCACTTCTCTGATGTCAGGCTTGGCACATAGACTTATGCTTTAAAGGAGCAAGGCCATGTCTTCCCACTGCTGGGCAGGTTGGGTGGTTTACAGTGCCTTGGCCTACAGGAGATCCAGCAGGTAGGGAGACAGAGAAGCGTGTGGACTCGTGTGGGGGAGCGGGTGCATTTGTAACTGGACATGACTGCTGGTTATGACTGCATCTCGGCAGCTGCGTGGCTCTTTAGGAAACAGTCCTTTCTACCCCACTGGCCAGGATTCCAGAGCAAGACCTCTTCTTCCATTGGTGATCCTTGCTAAGCAACTAATGGCTCCCAAATTGAGTGCATGAAGTAAAGTGGTGAAGTCAGACACCTCTGAAGGTCTATGTCACTAACCCGGTCTGTGATTTCAGGAAGACCTTGATCTTCTCATATGGCATACAAGGTCTCCCTGAGTTAACACTTTAATAATTAGCTACTTCTTCTTGTTCTGTTATTCAGTTATATTCATTGCCTCAACAAATGTTTTTTAAGCATTTACTTGGTACTGGGCATCTTTGTACTGAGGACACAAAGCAAATGTGGACCAGAGAAACACTATCTCTACAGTTAATTAAATTTATAATAAAAAATAAGCAAAAAATGAAAGAATTCATTATTACTTGAATGGCTCTGAGACAGGTGAGAAACACCTGACTCTCCCTTTTTTCCCATGCCAGCTGGAGCAGGGAATGGCTTGGCTGGAAGCTACTGTACCCCTACCCCTCACTTCTTTGCTTCCTCAGTCCCCCTCCCAGTGGATGGGGACAAACTCATTCAATGTCCACCCTGGCTATGCAGCAGCCACTCTCCTCCACTACACTCCAACATGAGTGCAGCTCAACTCTCAGTACGGTGCCCCTCCCCTCTCCTGCCACTTCAGATGCTACTGTTGCCTTTTTGAACAAAGGGTACCCAGAGGTGGCTAAGATCAGGGAGGAATAGATTGGGGCCCATTGTTAATATCTCCAACCCCCACAGCTAACCTTCCAGACTATTCCCTGGTGTCAGTCCTGCCCTTTCAGAGGATCACCACCATGACAGCTGAGGCTGTTCTGGAACCCTGCACTACTCATAGGACTATACTTGGACCAATCACAGGTCTACAGAGGCTATATGAATAGCACTCCTCAGCCATTTCTTGAGTTAGTCTAGGAAGGCTCTCTCCAGTGTACTGACTCCTCTGTGCTGCAGCACAGGTCTGCTAAAATAGACTTGCTCTGGTGGTCCTGTTATCCTGCTTGTTATTTATTTCTCCAGTAGTATGGGCTTCAGAAGTCCTGTAAGTCTACTAGGGATTCTTATCCTGAGTAGTGTGGACACAGTGCTCAGTTCAAAAGAAAGAACAATAAACGCTAAGAGCTCTTAGCACCAAAGAGCTCCAGAGACCAGTAGCCAATGAAGGTCAACCACAGGGACCAGTGCCTGGCAGAGTCAACCAATGGTGCAGTGCCCAGCAGCTGGCTGTGTCAACTGTTGGCATCCAGCATTATCTGGTGTCTTCTGGTGACATCAGGCTTGCTAGCAGAATTGCACTTTGTCAATTCACGATTTCCATCTGAATCAAACAAAAGAACCCATGCCGATTGGTTGTTGCTATTTCAGCGTGGAGCGCTCCTCCCCCAAATGTTTATATGTCAGGCTTTTTCATACCTTTCATATCTCAGCTCCATGTATCATCCTCACCCACAATCCTTAAGTTCAAATACGCCTGGCAAGTAAAGTTTTCACCCCATAATTTTGGTCCAAGCTAATTAGCACCAAATAGTATGAGGACTACAACTATTATTTATTCCATTTATTAAGAATATTTATGTATTTTACTGTAGACACATTAATGTGTTTGATTATAGGGGTCTGGCTTCAGAGCCTGTGTGTTTAATAAACAGTATGAATACTGTGCAATTTTTCTAAAATTCCACTCCTAAATTTTGAAACATCCTGATGGTTTTGCATGAAGGATGGTGAACTCATGCTACCTAAATTTCTTGTTTACTCATTAGCTAGCTCATTTAGTTTCTTGTTTTCCAACCAAGAATGATAACAGAGACCTTGTTGTAGCAGATATCCTTGCCCAGTATTAGCAGGGTGTAAGTGGCACATGCTTCTTACTGTCCATAATTTGGCTATATTGTTTTATATCAGGAGTCAGACCAAAGCCCTACAAGACTCAAATGAGTAGTCAGATGGTGGACTAGGTGAGTATATCTCCTTCCCCGATGGCTGCCACAGACCTGGTCTGTGAAGTGGCAGGCTGAAGCACTGCTAGATCCAGCAAATGTCTGGGATTTAAACTTCAAAGTGGTTGGGTCACTAGAATCATCCAAACACACACACTCATACACACACACACACACACTTGTACACACACACATGCTGATGATGGCTCAGTTCTGTATTATGTTCTAAGGCATTTGGTATAGCTAGAGTCTTTATTTTTTTTAACCTTAGGAGCCCTTCCTTCAAGGAAAAAAGAGGTTGGTCATATTGGCTTGTGGTAGAGATTCTTGTAAAGATTTAGAAGGAAGGCACCTGCAAACTGGGCACCAGCACTGAAATCTAATATTCTTCGAAGGTAGTTTTTTTTTTTTGTACCAGGCATCGAACTGAACTTGACACCTCGAGCTTGCAAGGCAGGTGGTGGAATCACTGAACTAAATCCCCGGCCCTGCAATCTAATATTCTTGATGTTGATTTTAGAGTCAGAAGATCTAGGTTTGATGGTCAACTCTATTCTCTGCTAGCTATGAACCCTTGGAAGGTTAGCTAATCTCTGAGCCTTAATTTTCCTACAAACAGAGTGAGACAATATCTATTTCATGAGGATGGTGTGAGAATTAAATGAGATTATACATACGAAATGTACTTTGAAAGAATTGTTCAAGTGTCTGTTATGAATATTAACAATAAATACTGTGAACAGGCAAAATTAAAGAATTTTTTTTTTTTGTACCAGGGATCGAACTTAGGACCTTGCGCTTGCAGGGCAAGTGCCGGAACCACTGAGCTAAATCCCCGGCCCAAGAATTTTTAAATATAAGAGTAAACTCAGATATATTTGGACAATTTAAGTGTGAGATTGATTAAATGGGTTCTTTAGAATAATTTCCACTCTCATTTGTACAGTTTAGGAAAACTATGTCATAAGAAGTATAACTGAGTTAATGAGGAATTTGAGCAAATGCTAAAAAGTGTCTTAAGAAAAAAACCCTTAGACCTTCTGTGGGCCATGATACCTGTCTGTTACCTCAGATTAAGGAGTAGAAAATCAGAGGGTTCCCTGCTCTCCTCTCCCCTCTCACTGCCAGGCCTGCACGATGGCGGAAGCCGCAGCGGGCACCAGCAGAAAGGTGATGGCGGCCATGGTGGCAGCAGAAGGCTTCTCAGGCCCGCTGGCCTTGACTCCGGGCCGGAGCTTTGTGACCTACCGGCCCTTCGAGCCCCAGGCGCTGGGCCTCGGCCCGGCCCGAGCTGATGGCTGACGGCTGACGGGCTTCTCCTGCGCTAAAGGCTGAGGCTGCAAAGTCCCTCAGGAGACCCTGCTCAAACTCCTGGTGGGACTAATGCAGCCGGACGCGCGGTCCCCTCTGGGCTCCGGCCTGGTGAGAGGCCAAGAAGAGGTGGTCCAGGAAGCTGGCCTGCCCGCCAGGGCGGGCCCCAGCCCGGCCTCACCATCCCTGAGCATCTGGATGGACTCCTGCATCATCCCGCTGAGACACAGAGGCCTTTCGCTGATGCAGACTACAGACTTCTTCTACCCCTTGGTGGAAGATCTGTTCATTATGGTGCGGATAGCTTGTGCCATCGTGCTGAGTGACCTCTATGCCACGAGCATCATGGAATGTGACAACATGTTAATGTTACTCAGTGTCAGCCAGAATATGAATGAGGAAGAGCCAGAAAAGCTAACACTACTCATGATCAAAGGTTTCCGGGATGCTACTGAGGAGGGAGGAACTGCAGACACAGGTGAGCAAACCATGGTCAACCCTTGGGTTATCATTGGTGGAGTTGCCACTGTGGTATGTCAGCCAAATGAATTCATAATGCCTGACAGTGCAGTTGTAGGGGATGTACTTGTGTTAACCAAACCCTTAGGAACTCAGGTTGCAGTCAGTGCCCACCAGTGGCTGGATAATCCTGAGAGATGGGATAAGATAAACATGGTGATATCCAGAGAAGAAGTAGAAATGGCCTATCAGGAGACTATGTTCAACATGGCTACCCTAAACAGAACTGCTGGATTGATGCATACATTCAATGCCCATGCGGCTACAGATATCACAAGCTTTGGCATTTTAGGACACTCTCAGAACTTCCCAAAACAACAGAGAAATGGGGTGTCATTTGTCATTCATAATCTGCCAATCATTGCCAAGATGGCTGCTATCCGCAAGGCCAGTGGGTGGTTTGGACTCCTTCAAGGAACCTCAGCTGAAACCTCTGGGGGGTTACTGATTTGTCTGTCAAGAGAATAGGCAGTCTTCTTTTGTTCTGAAATCAAATCTTCCAAGTATGGTGAGGGTCATCAAGCATGGATTGTTGGCATTGTGGAAAAAGGAAACCGGACAGCTCGTATCATTGACAAGCCTCGATTTATAGAGGTTCTACCTCATGGGGCTGCTGCTCCTGCTCTTGCTCCTGATAATTCCAGTGCCTCTTCTGAGCATACCTCATGAACTGGAATAGCAAAAGTTGTTGGGAATTTAGCACCACATACTTGCTCATAGAACATATTGTAGTAAGTGCAAAGGAAGTGAAGTTATCTCCTGTATATTTTCAGACCATAGTGTGATGAAATAGGAGAAGAATAGCAAAAGAAACTGCAAGAATTTCATAAACACATGGAAATTGAAAAACACACTTCTGAATAACCAATGGGTCACAGACAAAATTAAAGAAGACATCAGACAGTTCCTACAATTACATGACAATGACAGTACAGTATATCAAAATATCATAGCAGTGAATACTCATATTAGGAAAACAGAATGAGGCCAATTAAACAACCTGATGCTGAACCTCAAGCTTCTAGAAAAAGAAGAGCAGGACAAACCCAAAGCTCATACAAGGGAGGAAATCATAAAGATCAGAGCAGAAATCAATGCAATGGAGACTAAGAGAATGATAAAAAAATTGATGAAAACAAGAGTTGGTTCTTCGAAGAATCAACAAAATTGACAAAGCTTTAGCCAACCTTGTCAGAAAAAGGAAAGAAAAGGCCCAAATCCATGCAATTAGGAATGAAAAGGGTGAAATTACAACAGACCCAGCACAAATCCAGAGGATCATCAATACCTACTTTGAGAACCTACACGGCAATAAGATGGAAAACACAGAAGAAATGGACAGATACCTAGATATGTATGAATTACCAAAGTTGAATGAAGAAGATCTAAAAATTCTAAATGACCCAATATCAATCAATGAAATTGGAAACATAACTAAAAACTTACCAAGTAAGAAAAGCCCAGGTCCTGATGGCTTAACTGCTGAATCCTACAAGACATTTAGAGAGGAACTACTGCCACTACTTTTTAAACTCTTCAATGAAATTGAAATGGAAGCAATACTCCCAAATTCATTCCTGGAAGCAAGCATCACCTTGATTCCCAAAGCAAAGACCCAACTGAAAAAGAGAACTGTAGGCCAATTTCACTGATAAACATACATGCAAAAATTCTTAATAAGATACTGGCAAATAGAAAGCAGAGATCATCAAGAAGATCATACACTCTGACCAAGTGGGATTCATTGTAGGGATGCAGGGATGGTTCAACATATGCAAATCAATAAATGTAATACATTATATCAATAGAGCCAAGGATGAAAACCATATGATCATCTCAATAGGTGCAGGAAAAGCATTTAACAAAAACCAGCATGCATTTATGATAAAAGCTCTACAAAAAATTGGAATAGATGGTCTTTACCTCAATCTGATAAAAGCTATCTGTGAAAAACCAACAGCCAATATCATACTAAATGGTCCAAAACTGAAATTCTTCACACTAACATCAGGAACAAGACAAGGATGTCCACTATCACCACTCCTGTTCAACACAGTTTTGGAAACATTAGCCACGGCAATTAGACAAGAGAAAGAAATAAAAGGAATAAAGATAGGAAATAAGAAGTCAAATTGTCATTATTTGGAGATGATGTGATACTCTATATAGAAGACCCCAAGAATTCCACTAGAAATCTTCTAGACTTAATAACCAAATTCAATAAAGTAGCTGAATACAAGGTCAACACAAAAATCAACCGCTTTCCTCTACATGAACAATAGACTCACTGAGACAGAAATAGGAGAAACAATTCCTTTCACAATAGCATCAAAAAACTGGAAATACCTAGGAATCAACCTAACAAAAGAAATCAAAGACTTCTCTGAAAACTTCAAAGTCTTCTCTGAAAACTATATCACTCTGAAAAGAGAGATTGAAGAGGATATCAGAAAATGGAAAGACATCCCTTGCTCCTGGGTAGGCAGAATCAGCATAGTGAAAATGGCCATACTTCCCAAACTGCTATATAGATTCAATGCAATCCCAAATGAAATCCCAGCAGCATACATCATGGACCTTGTGAAAACAATCCAAAAATTCATTTGGAATAAGAAGAGACCTAGAATAACAAAACCAATTCTAGGCCACAGAGGCATGGGAGGGGGTATCACAGCTTGAACTTGAAACTATACCACAAAGCTACTGTGATAAAAACAGCATGGTACTGTTTTTATCACAGTAGAAAGAAACAGACATGAGGACCAGTGGAACAGATCAGAAGATGCACAAACAACCCCAGACACACTCAGCCACCTCATCTTTGATAAAGGAGCCAAATACCCTCACTGGAGGAAAGATAATCTCTTTAATAAGTGGTGCTGGAAAAATTGGGTTTCAATTTGCCAAAGATAAAAACTAGATCTATATCTCTCACCATGCACTAAACTAAAATCAAAATCGATTAAAGATCTAACTATTAAAACAGAAATGCTGAACCAGCTGGAACAGAGGTTAGGTAGAACTCTTGAAGACATTGGTGTAGGAAAAGATTTTATGAACCAAACCTCAGTTGCCCTTGAACTAGCACAAACAATCAACAAGTGGGACCTCTTCTTACTGAAAAGCTTCTGCACAGCAAGAGAAACCACCAACAGTGTGAAGAGACAACCCATAATGTGGGAAAAAATTTTCACCTGCTGTTCCTCAGGCAAAGGTATACTATCTATAATTTATAAAGAACTTAAAAAGATCAGACCTCCCAAATTTAAAGGCCCCATCCAAAAATGGGCATCTGAAATGAACAGACATTTCTCAGACAAAGAAGTAGAAATAGCAAATAAACATATGAAGACATGTTCACCATCACTGGTCATTTGAGAAATGCAAATAAAGACATCACTGAGATTCCACCTCACTCCAGAAAGAATGGCTGCTATCATGAAATCAACCAATAACAAATGCTGGTGGAGCTGTAGGGAAACAGCAACCCTGCTCCACTACTGGTGGGAGTGCAGACTGGTGCAACCACTGTGGAAATCAGTATGGAGATACCTCAAAGAACTAGGACTGGAAGTTCCATTTGACCCAGCTGTTCCTCTACTGAGTATCTTCCCCAAAGAATTAAAAAAAATCATACCACAGTGATATAGGTGCACCCATGTTCATAGCAGCACAATTTGTAATAGCCAAAACTATGAAGCAGTCTAATTGCCCATCAACTGGAGACGAGATAAAGAAAATGTGGTTTTTAAAATAAAATGGAGTAGTACTCAGCCATAAAAAATGAGAAATTAGAGACATTTATGGCCAAATGGATGCACATTGAGGCAATTGAGGCAATACTCTTTTTTTTTTTTTTTTTTTTTTTTGTACCATGGATCGAGCTTGGGACCTTGAGGCAGGTGGTGGCACCAGTGAGCTAAATCCCAGGCCCAAGGCGATATTCTTAAGTGCAATAAATAGGACACACATGTGTAAATATCGAATAGTTTCTCTAGTGTGAGAAACTGAAAGTATAAACAAGGATCAAAAGGTATAATAGATAATGTGAAATAGGAAGAAAAGGGGCAAAGGGGAAGGGGAAGTGGGAGGGGTAGGGAAAGGAAAGAAGGGAATGGAATTAATATAAGAAAATGAAAAAAGGAAACAAAGTCTTTGTAAATAGGGAGGGATGGAGGGGTTGAAGGGAGGGGAGGGGAAGGGGGAAAAAGTAAGAACCAAGAGAGATTATGTAAAGGGGCAAATTTGCAATGATGAATGTCATTATATTGTACATCTAAAATGTACCAGTAAAATTAGTTAAAAAAAACAAAAAACAAACAAAAACAACACGATACTATTATTTTGACTCCATGTCTGTTCCTCTCCTCATAATGGAGAGATGAAATAAAAGAAGTTAGATGTGCAGAACTAAGACCCACAGCCTTTTGAAAGCCCCAGCATGGGCTTGGGATTTATGTGCCTGAGGTTTTGCAAGTGCTTGAGCTCAGAATGAAATGAAAGAAAGAGGAAAAAGGAAGAAACCTAGCCTGACATTGCATAACATCCAATAGCACTTATGGTGTGGTGCTTTTTTGGAAAAGACTCCCAAGTGGAGGAAAAAAATATTAAAGCAATGGAGTTTTACCAAACCTACAAAACAGTGGAGGAAATTCTTTGTTGGTTGAAGAAAAGACACTCTTAACATTTGCAGAAATGGGCAGGAGCCAGAGGACAAGAAGAAATGAATGAACAGGTAAGATATGCTGCGATAATGCTCAGAATCTGACATGAGCCGCACACAGGAACCTGCTTGTCACCTGCAGCAAGAAGGAACAGCACCAACCTAAACCTTCCCATCACAGTCCACCTATTTACTACCCAGAGGGCTCAGCCAGAGACAACTACAGTGTTGACTGAGCTGGGAGGCTGTCTCAGTGGGGCCTGTAAAGGGAAGAAATCCAAAAGGACTTCAGGGCAGGAGGACAGTAAAACACTTATGTTCAGAGGTGGCTTAACTATAGTTCTAGGCTCTCTTCCCTGGGGAGGCCCAAGACCTCAAGAAATCTGGCTTGGAGCAGAGACCACAGGCTTAGCTGCTGCTGAGAGCAGAACTTTCTGCTGCCTTGCTTGGCTCTGGGTGCAGAGCATGGTTTATGGATGGGCAGAAGGGGAACAGGGTTTGTACTTCCTGGCTTTGCTCTACAATGCCCGGTGATCCAAAAGAGACACATGCTCCTTCTGGAGATGAATGGTGTGAGACTGTGAAGGCAAATATGACTTGCTCTACCTCTGTCAATGTCAAACACTCAACTGAAAAGCAATCTTATAAAGAGAGCTTTATTGTATTATAACACTGAGGAAGCATTGGGAGCCTCTGGGGATGAAGTATACACAGACATTATTTTGATATGCCTGTAAGGAGTGCTGTTATTAAGCTCAGAGAAGGTAAATAGCTTCCCTCTTAGCATGGTTCACTGGATGGATCAAAACTGCAATGGTGATAAAGAGATAGAGACAGAAGATATGGAATTTGGATTTTTAAGAACTCCTCAGCCTGAAAGTAATTTCTGAAATGGGCAAAATGGCAAAGTGACATTGATAGTCTTGGTTTTGAAATTGCAGTGGTCACCATGGGAGCTGGTGTGCAGGTAGGAGCAGGCTGCAAACCCACATGGGTAGGAAGTCTGGGGAGGAGCAGAGGGAAGATGGAGAGGTGTGAAGACACAGCTAGGTTGTCTTTCTTTTCTTCTGCCACCTCCATAATTTAGGCAGTATTTTTACCTTTAAAGATGCTAGGTCATGGGATCTCAGAAGGAAGAGTTAAAGAGCCAGGGGAAGGGAAAAATGAAGGTCAGGCAGAGGAGGGTTAGTAAGGGTCATGGAGGGCACTCTGAAATCTTCAAATGCAAAAATGTGATAATGTCCAGGGCCCTGGGATGTTAGCCTTCCTCTCTTGGTTCCACTTCAAGCTTTGATCCCACTGCTCTGTGTTGCAACCTCAAGTCCTGTGACAACTTTGGAGTGAATGATCGACAGCATTGGATCTCACCCAAATGGTGCCCAAAGGAGAGCTGGTGCAATCAGAGGTTGTGATTGGCAGATTTCCATGTTGCCTTTCCCTCCCTCCTTCCTTCCTTTCTTCCTCTCCATTCCCTTCCTCTCCCCTCCTCTCCTTTCCTCTTCTCTCTTCTCTTTCCCTCTTGTTTGTTTTGATTTTGGTGCTGGGGATTGAACCCAGGGCCACACACTCTGCCACTAAGCCATACCCCTATATCATCTCCTTAAATTTTTTCAAAAAATTTAAATTTTAAAAATTAAAAAAAAAATCCCTCTCTTTTTCTCTCTGCCTCATCCCTCCCGGCTTATTGGTGTTGTTTTTCTATTTAAGTTTACAAAACTTTATGTAACTCTCCAGGGCAACAGTCATTTCCTTTCAAAACTGTTACAAAAGGAGCAAAAATACTCTAAATTCTGAGCTATGATGAGGCAGCTGGAGCAGAGATCTCCCCTAAGCTAACCTCCTGGGCCACCCTCTCTCCTTCCCTGTCTGCCCCTCATGGCCTCACTTAATCATGAAAGTCTAGGTGTCCTTTATCACATGGCTGTGAGAAAGACTTTGCCAAACACTAAGCTTCTTGGAATATGCTGCACTTAGGAACAATGCAATTTTTCTTCAGTTACCACCATGGCCACTAAAGAAAGGCACACTGAGCACTTGAATTGCAGAACACTGGGGAAATGAAGACAGTTAAGCAAATATTAGTTCACACATGGTGATCTGCTCCTTTATGTACACTGTGAACTAAAACAACAGCCTCTTAGCAGAGTGGTTGAAATTGAAATGTTCTGACACACATTAAAAAAAATTTAAAAAGAACATTTTAAATAGCAGCCCACCTCTGTGCTATACAAAGTCTCCCAAAGTCTCACGATGAAATTAATGTGCTCTTAAGGTGTTTGCTTCTTGCACTGGGATAAAATTAAATAGCATATGTTTAGTTATTTGGTGACATTGGAATTGTAAAAGTGATAAAAGACAAGGAAATATGCCCTGTTTGACTACTGACAGGGAGTTAGTACATTGATGAGGAAATATCAGACCTAAATAGACTAAGCTCATTATTTTTTATGCTCTAAAATTTTGTTTGGATAACTGAGGAAGATGAAGTGGAAAAAGGAGACATTCATGTCTTATATGGAAGGAAAGACCTGGTTGTGTCTGATATTGGTGAACACATTTTTCTGGGACTATTCATCCTAGTGAAAATATTACCTTTGTATCTCTGCCAATGGGAGAGTTCTCATTTGTGATTCAGGATTATTTGTCCTGTTGTGGTTGTTTGATTCTCTTTTGAAATTCTTCCCTTTTTCTTTAGTACTTGCTTGGCTTTCAAATCCCAGCTGATGTACATGGCTGAATAATTTTCTAGAAAATGAAGCTCAAAGTTGGCCCTTGGCTTCGTAACCATCGAAGTTGCTCTTTGTTCTAAGGTTACACACATCTTCTCTTTTGGAATTGGATATGTGCATTTTTAATGTGGAATTAGGCAGCAAGTTAACAAGGTCTCTGTTTCGGAAAGCAGCCATAACTCAATGCCTTTAGCTGTACATCAAGATGAGGCATGAAAATGACATCTAGTAATACAGAAATGACATTTTGATCCCATGCTAATCTGTGGGCCTGGCTCAGGCTCTGAGGGTCAGGGAGCTGGACCACTGGCTGCTCTTTGTAGTGGGTCCAAATCACCCAGCTCCATGACACTCAAAGAATCTCTGGACTGTCCTAGAATCCTACTGAATTCTTGGGGCTTCAGGGATTCACAGCTGCTTTAGGGCTTTGTTTTGACCTTGGTCCTCTCTTTTCCTAAAGAATATCTGCTCTAGGTGTTTTGAAAAGTGCAGGAGAAAATGCAAGTCCCCAGAGGCTTGCAAGCTTGCAGTATCCACATAGGATACTGATGTAAATCTAGTTTTACATAATTTCGCAAATTCTCACCCTACTCAAGTCAGTTCCCATGTCTTTAAGAAATCCTGTTTTGGTGGTGGCTGCCAATCAGAATGAATTTCTGGGAATTTCTCTGATTCAAAGTCAGGTCTTCCATCACTTCTATAATCTCCCAGTCTCAGCTCATCTGGGTATAAAGAAAGTGAGTATTTATTCGGTTCTCATGCATCTATGTCTGGCTGCTGGGCCCCATCAAGAAGTGCTCATACCCAGCCACCTTACCTGCTCAGAATCTTAATTTGGAGGCAGTGCTGATTCCAAAAGCCAAAGGAGATTTGTACTTGAGAAGAAATAGGTGAATCACCAAAGTATCCCTTCTTGGAAATTTCATGTTTCACTTTCCCAGGAGTGGATTGTTAGTTTTATTCAATTTTCAACAAGGAATTAGGACTCTGTAAGGCTGAGGCAGGAGGACTGCAAACTGGAGCCCAGGCTGGGCAACTTAGTGACTTACTGAGACTCTGACTCAAATAAAAAAGAACAAGGGCTGAGGATGTAGCTCAGTGCAAAGGTCCTGAGTTCAATCTCTAGTACTTCAAACAAACAGACAAAACCCAAAAACAATCAAAGAAAACCCCCAAGGAATTAGTAACCTTAACCTTACGGTCAAGTCAAGACAAATCAAATCAAATCAAATCAAATCAAATCTTGTGTCTAGGCATCATTATTTTATTGTCATTATTATTTAAATCTAGACAATCTACCTTAGCTATTTTCCTAGGCATTTGTCTTAGTGTAGTGCTCCTATACTATTCCAATAGCCTATGGCTCTGAATTCCTATCCTCTTCTGTATCCAGCCTTTCTTAGCACTGTTCACCTGTGCATTTATCCAGTAAGTAACATTTAAATCCTTTGATTACTTAGGCACAGAACTGAAAGTAAGTGGTAAATCAGTCTGTGGAGATCCAAAAAGCAGGGAGTTTACATACTTCTCAATGTCTCTCTTCCTGTCTCCACTTGCACAGTGAGATGGAAGAAGCCTTTGTTGCTGGAGGCAGAGACGGGGGCAGTTTTGGGGTATATGTACTTTTGAAATGTGGAGGAGATGGGAAGTCTCAGTGTTTGGATCCTACCATATTCCATAAAATAAAGCCAAACACCTGTGATTACACAGTCAGGCATTGAAAGAATTATTTTTGTTTGAAAATCTCACTTTGTGCACTTCTGGCAATTGTTTCAAAGCCCAAGTGACAAAAGTTAGGGTGCAAGCTCTTCTGAATCCCTGTGCATGGGACCCAGCATGACTCCAGAGCTCTGGAGACCCACTGGTCTCTCTTTCTTGATTGATGGGTTGGCATCCTTGGTAATGATGTTTCCTTAAGCAGCTACTTGGGCAACTGATATGGAAAAATAGAAGCCTGAGCAGGGGAAAGAATATGGTGGGTTCCACATGGTAACTGCAGCTGACAGTCTGGTTTTTTATATTGGAACCTCAGAGAAAGCTGGGGAGCCCTTGCAGAATGAATGTATATGGAGGACAGAAAGAACTGAGATGGTACAGTGACATAGGCACAGGGTCACTGTAATTTGGCCACCTGTATTAATGTACCTAAATTATAAATAAGGCTTTAGAAAGCTAAAGCCATGGGGTCCACTTCTCCCAGCAAATCAGAATATATTTGTACCTGATTTGCACAGACCAAGTTCAATCTCCACAGACTATTACATGAATTTCTTCACAATATGATCCAAATACTTTCTATGCTTCTCCTTTGCCCCCTTAACCCATTCAGCCTTGTGCTCTGGCCATGCTCTTCTCATTTTCTATACTACATCTTTCCCACATCTATTTGATTTTGAGGTACAGTGGAACCTCAAGTTATGACCAGCCTGACATACGAACAACTTGGGTTATGACTGGAATGTTAGTTTTAACTTACGACCAAATGCTTGAGTTATGACCCAAATGCCAGCCTCTTATGCTTCCAGATGGTCTGGAATACAGATTTAACCTTTAAAGAGTTCTGGAAGGAACATGACAACATCCTTTCCTGTGTGGGGTTAACTGAGAAATCCTGGGCCACTGTCTCTCTAAGGACACTGAGATCTGCCTGTGTACAGGAGAGAAACTTTGAAGGCTGTGTAGAGGAGCCTGAGCCTTCAGTTGAGCAACCTGAGTTACAGACAGCCCTCATGAATGAATTAAGTTCATAAGTCAAGGGTCTACTGTATTTATTTTTATAAATCTCTCCTTTTGTTTCTGAAATAATTGTTTCTCTTGTCTTCCTTTTAATTAGTCTAAGGTCTCTTTGGAGTGGAGAAGAAACCATGATTTAATTCTAAATAAATGCTTATTGTCTAAATAGGTAAACTGAATGAGACCCACGAAAATTAGAAGAGTAGAAGGTCAAAGTTGGAAAAACAAATGCTTGGCATGCCTTCTTTTCTGTGCTCCCTTCTCAAAAATGGCAGATTTTTAGTGACTACTACACCTCTCCGGCACAGCTGAGAAGCTTCTAGGTTAGCAGTCTAATGAGAGTAAAAATCAGTCTAATGAGAGTAAAAATGAAAATACTTTGGTTGAAATGTGAGACCGGTGCATTGTTTCTGAGTGTGTCTCCTCAGATGTGTGCCGCCATTTTGTGGCCATGAGGTGGATAGCCTGAGGAAGATGCTAATTCCAAGGGTAGGCAGATGGAAAGAATCAAGTTCCTAGTGGTATCACTGGTGTGGAGCACGAGGCCGATGCAAAGCCTGCCCCAGTCTGGTCTCTCACATTAAGTCAGAAAAGCCCTTCTTCAAATTACTCTGGGTGCAATGATTCTGTCCTTGAAGCATAAGTAGTCCTAATACAGAGCATTAAGTATACCCTGCCTCCCACAAATGTCTGGAAACATGAACTAGAGGAAACTTGATAACTTTGTGGAAAGTAGAACCCAGGTCTCTACACATGGAGTCCAAACTCCTTTTGGTTAAATCATACTTTGTCATGGGCATTTTCAACAGTACTACTTTCATTTCTAGTCAGAAATGTGATAAAAAAAATTCTTAGCAATTCATGGTTTACTACTTGATATAGAATCTGAGTATATGTGTAATATGGGTCAAAAGTTAAATTTACACATATGAGCTTGTCAAGATAGTATGCAAATTTATGTGCTAGAATGTTCAAATTGAATGTTTGAGACTTGGTTTTTTGTTTTAGCTTATTTAAGCAAGACTACAAGTTTAGCAACCATGGCCTTATTTTTCTTCCTGAGCATTGCTGAGACCAAATATAGGAGAATATATTAAGTTCATAATTCTGGGTAGAGAATATCTAGTTCCATAAAACCTGATGCAAACCATACATTAACTGTCCTATCAGTAGCTATGTGATTAAGATGAGTTTACAAATGAGGATTTACAAAACATGTTCCAGATAATTTGCAACATGGTCAACTTTAGTAAAAATGCTGGCGTGCACCAAATACAATGATATCAAAGGAATACGGAAATGCTCAGGCATAGATACATGTGTTTGGTTGGAAAATATAACACGGCATCTTCACATTCTTACTGGGGCTGATGCATCCCACTCAGTCTGTCGCTTAGCAATGGAACAGCGTGCTGCCCATTGATCCCCCGAGGAAACACTTATGACAAGCATGGTAAGCTCTGGTAAGTGTCTCCCAGTCTAAATAAACTTTGGCAGTGATTTGGGAGCCAGTAAGAGGCAAAGTTTATCATTTTTGGTTCCTTGTGAAGAATCAGTAAGAACATTCTGTTTACTTCTGCAAAGAAGTGGTTTTGATGAGTCCAGGCTCAGGAAGGCAGTGGGGAGCCCCAACTGCTTAATACTGGGAGGCTGGGAATGTGGTTCCCTTCCTGACACTTTGTGTCTAGGATGCTATTCTTTCCTGTTCTTTACTTCCCCAGGAACACCAGCTGCATACACATCACTTACGCTGACACTTGGAAAACAGACAAGTAGCCTTTTCTTTTACTGCCATAAATGCCACTCAGTCAACCAGCCACTAGGTCATGCTCATGTGCAATGCAAGCTGCTTCCTTTCTCCTGTGCTCGGCCTCAACTTCTCAGGGATGGGAGCCACAGCTGTCCCCTGGGAACCTGTTGTTCTACACTTGAGCTTTTCGTTGGTTATTATTTTCCAAGTAAGCTCATTGTGCAAACACAAAATTTCTGTGTTGGAAAATTTTGTTAGGATCAATTAGTGGAATTAACTTTTCCATAATTCAAAAGAGAATACTTCATTATAGAAAATAACATATATTTTGATGTTATTATTTGCTCATATAGAATAAAATACTTCTAAGACTATCTCTAGTACTATGGAATACTTGTCTTTCACATGTTCTTAAAAAATCCATTTTATTATCTCCCGAGTTTTATATTAATGACATATAACAAAACTCTCAAAGCCCACATTATGAGAGGGAGAATGGAGAGACATGAAGGAAAAGCTTAAGAGGCACTGCTCATATTGGTCATAGTAGAAAATAAACTCACTCTAAAATTACTTTACTAATCACAAGGAATATACCAGAAATCTCAGCAGATTTCATATTTAAACTGTAGTCTGTATCTAACCATTCCAAAATTATGACCTACTGCTATTTTCTTCAAGTGTTCAGAAACCATACCCATAGTTCAAGCATTCCATCTTGTGAAATGTATGTGGGTTAAATTTAGACAGGACACAGATCAGATTTGTGGTTTATTATTCTTACTATGCCAATGCAAAAAAAAGGATGCACTCTTCAAAAACCATGCTCAAGTTTCATCGATTCAGCCTTAAAAGGCTGAGAATTCCCACCTCAAACATCCCCTTCTGTCCATGGAAGTCCATTCTGAACTTCAAATTCAGTGCAAACTAGCACAATGGCACAGAGTAGGACCTCAGTACGTGCCGGTGAGATGGGCAAACGGATGAGTGACTGTCTTTTGCAGTATGTTCTCCTTCATGCTGTTCTGCTTCCAGGCAAGGGCATTTCACTGGTGCTGCTGTGGATCTGACTACTTGGCCTTGAGTTTTTCTCTTTGAATTTCAACAAATGTACATCAAAATCTAATATGCAATAGGAAACTCCATGTCACTCAGCATAAAAACTCTCAACAATGAAGAGAATGTTCTTTGTAGTCAAACAGTTGTGTGTTAGAGTCCCCACTCTGTGCTCACCAGCTGTATGAGTTCAAGCTTTGAGGCTCATTTCCTCATCTGTAAGGAGGGGGTGAAAATCCCTCCCTGTTAGGCTGGATGGAAAGACTGAATGGAATACTAACATATCTAAGGAATTTAACATACTGCCTGGCTCACAGTAAACACATAGTATATTTATTATTATTTTAATTTTGAACCTGTGGGAAAGAGGCTTGCTTTCTAAAGTTTATTTTCCTAAGCCTCTCAACCCCTGAGATCCTCCTAGTTTCCTTTCTCTCTAGAAGGGTAATGACCATCAGTCCTGCATATAGTATTGCAGTGACCGTCCACTATTGCTCTGAATGGCATTTTCACAATGAATACCTGCTATTTTCTTGCTCCTTTTGCCATGACAGCATATTAGGATCTCATACAAGGGTGATGGAAAAATACATGGAATGTTTAAATTTTAAAAAGTTGTTACCAAGAATGATGGAATAACAGGCTTTGAAGTAAGAGGGAATATTTTGGAAATTCTGAAGGGAGTTAATGGCAATGTATCTTTGACTGCAATAAATTCTTTAAACTTAAAGATTAACCATATATATTGGTCACCCTTCAGGGATCAAATGTTAAGACAATTTCTGTGAAGTAAAAACATGATGTGTCCTCACCCACCTCATCCACCAGATCTGGCATGATGAAACTTCTGTCTCTTCCCCAAAGTAAAAATAATCATGAAAAATAAACATTTTGAATCAACTCAGGATGAAAAGGCAGCTATGACAGCACAATTAACGACACTCATGAAAGAAGACTTCCAGAACTGCTTCAGAGAGTGAAAGGTATGATGGGATAAGGGTGTTTGAAGTGAGGAGGAGTATTTTGATGGAGATTAATGGGAGCTTGCCATTTTCTGTAATACAGAGAAAAAAGGGAAAAAAAGGTAAACATGCACTGTACTTTTTGATTATACCATGTATTTAGAAAGCAGCATGCAGGAATTCCTAGATCTCTTTCTTAATTCTATTTAATATCTCAGAGTCCTTCATTTTATAGGTATTACTTGGATATTTCTCATTCCATGCAATTCTTCTCTTATGTCTGAGCTACAGGTCACTTGACTGTTTGAAAGTGTCATCACTTAAGTCACTATTTCAGTTTTACACATTGAATCTTCTCTTTGTGTGAAAATATTGAGTAGAATTTTTTGTACTAAAGATTTGGATAAATGTTTCCCCAAGGCCTGGTCTCTAGAGGATGGTGCTATTGGAAGGTGATGGAAATTTTAAGTGGTAGAACCTAATGGGAGGTTTTCTAGTAATTGGGGATATTTGGACCCAACACCTCTCTTTCTGTCTTTTGCTTTGGGTCCTGAGTTGAGCTTCCTTTACCACACACTGCAACCTTGATGTGCCCCCTTATCACAGGCCTAAAAGCAACATTGATCAACAGACTGAAACCCCCCAAACTGTGAGCCAAACGGAACATCTCTTCTTTTAAGTTATCTTAGGTATTTTGTTAGAGTAACAGAAAGCTGACTGACACATTTCATGGTGATTAGCATTTTCTTTCCTTGTCTTTTTTAGTACATTTGTATATGTCTTTTGCATGTATTGTTTTCAATTTTAGCCTTTATTTTTAATAAATGTGTTTTTAACAATGGCCTTATCTCTACATGGTCTTGAAGACAGTTAATACATTGTGCTCTTGTTTTAAGGATATTGCAATTTTCCTACAATTTTATGGCTAATTAGACCCCACATTTACTCAAGACCATCCAATAGCATGGCTAGAGTGTAGTGAGTGAAAGATGCTAATTCAAATGTATTAGTCATATTATTCCAATAATCTATGAAATACAGTTTTTGAAAACTTAAGAATCAAAGGCTGAAAGGGACATGTTAAATTCAGGATCAGGTGAAGCATTGTGAAGACTGGAGCCAGCAGGGCTTTTCAGACCCAGGCAGGGTCTCTCTGTTCCATAAGGGCAGTGGTAAGCTGTTGGTGGTCCGAAGGACTGTGCCCTAGTATTCTGCGGCTGTTGTAGGAAGAGTATGGTAAAGGGATTACGACAGAAGCAAGGAGAATTAGGATATTAAGAAAGCGATTAGAAGTGGAGAGAATGGTGGGAACTTGGACTAGAATGTGACAGTAGAAATGAGCAAGCTGAATAAACAAGAGATATTTGCAAATAAGGATTTCTGCTGGACTAAGTAGAGAGTATGCAGGAAAGAAGGTGATTAAAAACAATTCCTATTTATTTGAGTTGAGCATTGAACGAAAGGTGAAGTGATGATGTGAACTATGAAAATAAGATTTTTTAGGGATAAAAGAAAGAGTGAGATTTTAGACACATTCATTGGAGTTATGTATTATACATCCAAGGAATCTCACTACTCCTCCCAATTTTCAAGTTACAAAATTCTCATATTAGTTAATTCTGGCTATTATACCTAGTTTCTAGTTATGTAACCAAAGACAATTTACTGAATCTCTCTGTGCCTCAATTTTTTTCAATTTGGCAAATAAAGATAATATCTATCTTTTAAGTTTTATCAAGAGCAAATGAGTTAGTACACATTTAGTACATAGTGACAATCAGTGTAAACTATTATGATGATTAGTTTATATCTTTGAAATTTTCTTAGGAAATTTAGACTCAGTTTTTTGACTTATTTATGATTTGAACTTAGCTATGTTGAATAGGTATCAGTGTGATCTACCACCATTCTTTCATAGACAAATCTCTAGCTGTTAGGTTTTTATTTTCGAAATTAATTTTGACCACTGTCTCATAATTTTTTCTAGGAGATGATGCAATTGACTGATTTTTATGCCTGGCATTCTATACAGTATCATTGTGTTATCTCCTCACATTGAAAATCTCTTGGCAGGGATATTGTATTTTTAGTTTCTGACCTTTCTCCTGCAAAACTGTGTGCAACTATGGTTCCACTGTCTCTGATCTTTGCTGTTTAAAAGAAAGTCAATCTGATTTCAGTCCCCTGGTAGAAAACCTGCATTTTCTGCCTAGATACACGCTAATGAATTGTGTCTTTATCCTTATATTTCAACTCTTTAGAAGCATATGTCTCCAAGTGGCTCTTCTTCAACATAAGGAGGCTCTGAAGGGACCAGAACAAGGGAAAACTGCCAATTCATGTACCCAGAGTCACATACTAAGCCAATGGTGCCCATGGATCCACACCCCAGCTCATAATGACACAAGATTTCTCTACCTCTGTCCACCTCAGGAAGCAATGTGTGATTGCTAGGATCTCTTTAAATTATTTCTTCATTTTCTGAGATACATGACTTCAGAATGGCTATGAAAAATGTAGTCTGGGATATAGTGGTCTACCTGCTTCGTATTATATCCTCTGTCCTGGAAAAGGAAAATACTCCTTTTATTTATTGGTAAAGGTTCTGGGTCACTGAGGTAGATGTCAGTAGAAGGGGCTTCTTCCTTTCTTCTGAGTAAGTAAGGCTGCTCTGTTTCAACAAGTGAAGCAAGGGTAAGCTCTGAATTATTATTATTATCTTTCAATTAGTTCCATTTATGAAAATCCTTCCCCAACTTCAACAGCAGATTATTGGCCTTTGTTTCATTTTTTCCTGTCTCTGTACATATTGAACGAGAGCATGGGTAGCTGCTGTTAGAAGCTGCTTCCTCCACCATTTGCTACTGAAAAATCCCTTTGATTTTAATTTATAGTTTAGTGTTTTTATATTGCCTCATTCCAGAAAAACTTTTGTCAGAATTTGCATGCCATTTTTGGGTTACTATATTTTTTTTAGACTAAACATGTTTTCTGTATTTTTTAGGCCTTGGACTGCAATTTACATTATCTTAATTGTTTGTTCACTTAGATCACATTCTCTAGACAGTGTTCAACTCTTTACTAGGCTGTAGATAAATAGGCTTATATACAAAATGTTCTATTTATAAAATCTCTATTTGGGATAACAGTGTTTCTTGCGACTCATAGACTTCTTTTAGCTTTCAATGCCTAACTTTGGAAATGCTAAATTATAAATATGACTGCTCTCCTAAGGGAACATATATTATATATAATATATATTACAAATTAATTTTTATTTGTTTTAATCATGCTTAAAAGAAACATGCTCTCATATCTTCTTATCAGCTTGATGCTAGTAAAGTGTTTTATGTTATCAGGCTTTTCTTATTTCTGATAATGCTTCTGGGTCCTACTGTCTGTCTGTTTGGGCTGGTATAACAAAATTTCTTAGACTGGGTAATTTATATATAAACAAAAGTTGATTTCTAATAGTTCTGAAGGTTGGGAAGTCTAAGATCAAGATGCTTATGCATATGATGTTGAGTGAGAGTTTTCTGCATCCTAACTGACACCTTCTTGCTGGGTCCTCATGTGGAAAAGCATGGACCAGCTTCCTCAGTCCTGTGTGATAAGATGCTGACTCCATTCCCCAGAGCCTCACCCTCATGATCTCATTACATTCTAAAGACCCTAACTCTTAATACTATTGGATTAGTGATTGATCTTTATGTGTGAGTGTTTTGGGGGACACAAGCATTCAGACCATAGCACCTACCCCACTGAGCATCACATCTGTGTGCCCATCCCTCTAAGTGGGAAAAGGAGAGAAGGTAAGTTTTTTTTTTTTAATCAAACAGTATCATTCAAACTAGAAAAATTTGGTGTACTCAAATTTTTAGCCATTTCAAAAAAAAAAAGGTCAAGTTTTCCCTTTTGCAACAAGCTGATAAAAAGGGGCAAATAGAGCCCACAGAAAAAGGTCTAAAGTGAAGAAAGATAGCCTTACAGGGGAGTTCCTTTCTCACCCTTACCACAGATCCTACCTCTGTCCAGACTCCAGTATCTTCCCCTAACACCACGGTGTCTCATGTCACTGTCTGATTAAAGACGTGTGCATTGCTGGCTTTCCGAAAAGTTTCTTTAAAAAATATATGTACCTCCAATAAATTATTTTATCTTCTAAAAATCCTGCACAAAATGCCTTTGTTTATTCTTTTTGGGTCTGAAAAATGGAGAGCTCTATGTCAGTTCCAACTTCATATTCATTCATTCATTCATTCAATAATTTTTTCCTTCAATAAATGTTTTCAGTCACCTGTAAATTCTAGGTGCATTCTTGGCCCTGGAAATGTAAAGGTGATTGATACAGCATTAGGGAATGTGGTGGCTTTATGTTTTTGCTTCAAAGACAGACATGCAACAAATCAGTACAATGATCTATATAATAAAGTGATGTAAGAAATATAATTGAATGAAAGACAAAGCCATTGAATATCATGGGGCAGAAAGAGTATGTGGTCAATACTATTAGAATGGAGGGAGAAGATGGTTTTGAAATTTCATAATACTGGGTGTGGTGGCACACACCTATAGTCCCAGTGCTCAATGTGCTGCATCAGAAGGATCATCAAGAGACTGAGGCCAGCCTGGGCTACTTAATGAATTCAAGGCCAGCTGGAACTACATAGTGAGACCCTGCTTCAAAAAACAAAACAAAAGAAGGCAAAAGAATCCAGACCCTGTAAACAGTTTTTCACACCACATTACTCTTTTTTTTTCCATTTAGTTTATTGGTACATTTTAGGTATACAATACAGTTACAGTCATCATTGGGATCTTGTACTTTACCTGCTGTATCTTGGTTCTTATTTTTTCCCCATTCCCCTGCCCTCCCTTCACCCCCTCTACCCTTCTCAATTTACAAAGACTTTGTTTCCTTGTTTTTCCTTTTCTCATATTTTTTCTTTTCCCTTCATTCCTTTCCCCTACCCCTCCCACTTCCCTACTCATTTAGACATTTTCTTCCTATTTCATGATATCAATTATACATTTTGATTCTTATTTACACTTTCAGTTTTTCACACCAGAGAAACTATTAGGTATTTACACCTGTGTGTCCTACTTACTTCACTTAAGAGTATAGCCTCAATGTGCATCCACTTAGCTACAGATGTCTGCAGTTTGTCATTCTTTATGGCTGAGTAGTACTCCATTTTACAAAAAAACCACATCTTCTTTATCCATTCTCTAGGTGATGGTCAATTGGGCTGTTTCCAAGTTTTACCTATTACAAACTGTGCAGTGATAAACATGGGTGTGCATATATCATTGTGGTATGATTCTTTTAATTCTTTTGGCAAGATAACCAGCAGAGGAATAGCTGGGTCAAATGGGACTTCCAATCCTAGTTCTTTGAGGTATCTCCATACTGATTTCCACAGTGATTGCACCAGTCTGCACTCCCACCAACAATGAAGAAGGGTTTCTTTCTCCCCACAACCCTGCCAGCATTTGTTATTGGTTGATTTCTTTTTTTGGTACGGAGGATCGAACTCGGGTCCTTGGGCTTGCTCAGTAGTCGGCGAAACCACTGAGTTAAATCCCCAGCCCACTGGTTGATTTCTTGATAGCAGCCATTCTTTCTGGGGTGAGGTGGAATCTCAGTGTTGTTTTCATTTGCATCTCTCGAATGATCAGACACCACACTACTCTTGCATGGGTGTGTACTATATTTTAGTGATTTCATACTTAGAAAAAAATTGCCTGAGAGCTTTTCATACTATTATTAGAGAAGACAGTATACCCCACTCATAGTACTCTGGATGCAAATCCCTAAACAGCTGAGATTCTTAAAAACCTGAGCTATGAAGTTAATTGTATTTTTCTATAACTATTCCGAAACACAAAAGATAGTGTCGATTTTGAAAGAAACAGGAACAGCATATTATTTCCTTTTCTTCAACGTCTACATAAAAAGAAAAACTCAACATTATGAAAAGTTCTGGGAAGTAGAAAATTTTTCTTTCAGATTTGTAAAATCAGCTAAAAAACAAACTTCTAACTTTGTTATGAAAATTCCCTCTGACTATATACCCTGGAACACCTATTGCATTTTTTTTTAACCTATTGCATTTTTATTGTACTGAAAAATAACATAATTTCACTCCCTCTACCCCGTGGGTTGCTGGAGTAGAAGCAGAAATTACTTTGTGGCCCACAACTATGGAGAGAAAATGGTTCTTCTCACACAGCATTCTGCAGGCCCTCGATCATTCCAACGCACTCTCACCCTTGGTTAAGTATAGCCCAGGAGCTCGTGCTAGGTGGAGTTGTTGCTAAATTCGATGCTATTTTCCACCAAGAGCCTGTGGGACACCCAAGTAGGCCACCAGGGTGTTGAGGAGAACCAGAAAAACAAACCTACTCCACCCTCCAATTGCAGGGTTATCAAACCAGAGGCCTGAGCAGGCCAGTGGCTGAAGGATTTGAGGTCTAGATGAGAGAATAACAGAAGGGCGGGAAGCAATACAGAAAACTGGTCTGATTAAATGGCCAAAGTGAGGTAGAAAACATTTCAAAAGATCTTCTGTTTAAAAAAAATACTGTTTTGCTTTCCATGAAAAATTCATGAAACAAAACCTAGGAATTTCTCACAATACACACAGGGGGATGGGTGTTTCCATTCCAGAGCCAGCTGAACGAGAGGCAAGAAATGTGAAATACGGTTTCTGTGAACACGAACACAGAGTATGCCTAGACAGGAAACCTTTGTAGTCAGATTCATGTCTTACAATGCTGTGCCCATGTAGCATGCTCTCTTGCCTATGGAAGGGTGCTTCTCAGAAGCTCAACCTGAAACCCAAGAACCTCAAGGAGCAGGCTGGACTCTATCCTTATCTGTTAGTTTGGCATATGCTCTCACTGCTCCGAAAAATCAGTTCAGCACAGCAAAAGCGTGTGACTGCAGCATGCCTCTGAAGGAGCTCCTTGGAGAACTCTGAGACACACCCAGGGTTGTTGGATGGGAGCCCCTTCCTTAGGTACATTCAGCTTGCATCCTCCCATGGGGGCCAGCAAAACTGTTTACCAGCATCCCAGCGGGAGCCTCAGTTGCTCATTTCAAACACCCCTGAGGGAACTCACAGTGGGATGCAGTTGTTGCATATGGACGGATGCCAATTACAGAGACTGGAAATCAAAAAGTGAGCAGAAAAGACACTTATGAAGCGACTCACAGGCTAAACTCCCCCTCGCTCATTGTCAAGGCTCTTTCTAAACCAGTGAGCATGGGTAGCTGATCAAAAGTTAAAGATAACCAAGAAACCATTTGTAGGAACAGGAAGTTAAGAGAACACTTTTGGCTTTTAACTTTATGGTTTGATTTCTCAGATTCTTAAGTTAAGGGTCATTCTATGTTTTAAAAACCCCTTTTGTGCTTTTCTGCCTGACCACTTTTCACCCGTTCAACTTCCTGTTCCTCTCTTACGTCCAGTTCTTTGTGTAACTTGGCACCTCTTTCTCCCTTCACATGTCCGGAATACTTTCTGAGCAAATATTTTATTGAGCTTCCTAAAAATACACAGGTAGAATGAAAATATGGCCTTGTAAATAAAGGTAGTAGAGTGCTTATGTTTACTAGAAAATGTGCATAAATATGCTGGTGTCAGATTCTCTGATTCTGTCTTCACTGTGATTCTTTCCTGTGCTAAAAATGCCATTAAAACAGTAACACACTCAAGGCAATTTCCACTTGACTCTCTAAACATCAATTTCCATAGTAATAATGTTTTTGAAGTTCAGAACAGCCCGTACTACCATTATGTGATGATGGCTGTGTTGCTCAAATATTCCCTCCTTACAAAAAAAAAAAAAAAATCACATGATAAAAAGAATTTCTTCAGTGGGAAAGATATGGTAGGAAGCAGAGAGATAACAATGTTAATTTTTCTAGCAGTAATGTAAATAAATGTTTGACTGAATACTTAAAAAATCCCAGAGATTCTCAGGTATCAAACCTAAAATTCACTAAGCCAACTCAGTATTTGAGTATATCTAACTTCCAATTACTTTCAATACTCTCCTAAACCCACACTCTCCATATGTTTTATCACTGGATTACTTTTATCACTCATCTGTGCAATGAACCAAAACAGAAAGCTACTAACCAGCATACAGTATCTGTTTCTTTAAGTACTATGATTTAAATGTCTAGGTCCCTCCAAAATTCTTTTCTTGAAACACAGCCCACAAGGTGAAAATATTAAGTGAGGCCTTTAGGAGGTGATTCTGTCAGTTCTCACGAATGGGATTAGTGCCCCGGTAATAGAGATTTGTGGTGTCCTTTTGCTTTTCCACCGCATGAGGTCATGTAGGGAAGGTGCCATCTTTGAAGCCGAGAATGATGCATCACTAGACACGACATCTGCTGGCACTTTGATCTTGAACTTCTCAGCCTCTAGAACTGTAAGCAATACATTTGTGCTGTGTATCAATTCCTCAGATGCATTTTATTATAGCAGCCTGAACAGACTAAAGCATTGGGGTAATAGCTTTCTTCTTACCCAGGTGCTAATTCCTTTTCACACTTGCGGTATTACTTAAAGCAATTTGGAAAAAGCAAATCATGCCTCTTCATCCACTTCATTATGTTTAATTGATTTTGTGGAAAGTTGTGCTGTCTTTGTAGATGCAAAACACAAGTTATGAATTAAAATGAAATATAAGTTGATTTGAGACCAAAACAAGCAGTCTTTTTGAGGTTGAAGTATTATCTAACTGGTGACATTCACTAAGAATCTTTTATTTTCTTGTGTCCTATAAACTATTGAGACAGGAGCCAAAAATGGTCTTTTCTAAGGAATGCTCCATCCTTTTTCTAGGACATTTATTTTTGTTTTATATTTGTCTGTTCTTTTGATTTATTTTTGTCTATTCTTTCTAAAACACTTGTATTTGCCTATTTGTAACTGTTTATAACTGCACATTAAAAAGTAAAGGGACTTAATGAGTGTGCCTCAAATGATGATGATTAGGGCCTACTTCTTCAGTCTGTTTTCAAGCAAGTCTATAGGACTGTGGAGAAGCCACACAAATTTACTGTGGGTGAACCAGGTATTACTAAATAGCTTTTCCAAAGAAGGGAACTCTGAGTTAAAGGAAAGCAAGCAAAATTCTCCTCCTAACTAAAGAGACCAGTTAGTTCACTTGCCAAGCGAAAACTCTAAATCTCAAAAATACCCTAAACACAGAAAAATAAGCACATCCATGAATGCCTCCCCTTTTCCTCCTTGGTCTGAGGCCGACGGACAGCACCAGGTGGCGGCCCCCGGAGCTGCCTGCTGCAGATGCCCTACCTGACAGCCAAAGCTGGCAGGAATTAACCAGAAACATGTGCTTCCTGCCGAGGGCAATGGTCAGCAGGTGGGACCAGCAGACTCCGCTCCAGCCGGGCCGCCTGTGTGGTCATCGCCGCCTTCCTCGCGGGCACGGAGGGCCCGGAACAAGACATTTTCTCAGCGCTGTGCTGGAAGCCGTTCAAGGGCAATTACGCTGTGTGTCGTTGCGGAATGGATGACTTAGAGGTTCCACACAAATTGAATTTTGAGGCCAGCCTGAAATTGCGTTAGATTTGGGGGCTTTGACGAAAGCCTGTCTGAATCCCTCTGCTGTCCCTTAGGGTCATCTTTCTTTAATCATTCACTAATGTTTTTCTGCTTAGGTCACTGATTAATGGATGACGTAAATACCCCCCCCCCGCTTCGAACTGTACATAATGTTTTATTAATTTGTCCTTTTTTGGCTGTTGCCAAGAGAGAAATATGAAACTGATTTCAGAATCTCCAAAAATTGACATTTCTAATTCTGTTGTGTATTACAAATCTCAAATGCAAAAAGCTGTGACTAGGATGTGATAATAGCTGAGCTGCCATAATTCTTTGCTGTTGTCTCCAAGTACACTGTCACAACCAGGGAGAAACCACAGGAATTAAACAGATTTGACCCAGGAGAAAAATGGAAAATTATTCCTCAGGGCAGGAAGCACAAATGCCCACGCTCAGATCAATAGCATCCTGTGTCTCAGATAATTACTTTATTTTTCTTGATATCCTATTAAAGCAATAAACCGTGAATCTCAGGAAATTATTTAAGGTATAACAAAGCTCTCAACTCCTTTCTCAGTCTGTGTGTAGTTTAGCAGCTACACAAGTATATAATTAGCACATTTGTTAGGTTATTAATGTATCTGTGAATTACAGAGTCAGGGAGGCTATATGTAGAAACTTTTTTTTTCTTTCATCTTTATTATTTACCATCAGAATTCTTTTTTTTAAAATTTTATTTCATTGGTACATTTTAGGTATACAATATATTGATATTCATCATTGGAAATTTGCACATTTACATAATCTCTCTTGGTTCTTATTGTTCCCCCTTCCCCAGCCCTCCCTTCAACCCCTCCACCCCCTCTGTTTACTAAGATTTTGTTTCCATTTTTTGCTTTTCTCATATTAATTCCATTCCCTTCTGTCCTTTCCCCTACCCCTCCCACTTCCCCTTCCTCTTTCCCCCTTTTCTTCCCATTTCACATTATCTATTATACCATTTAGTCCTTACTTACACTTTCACACTAGAGAAACTATTCAGTATTAACATGTGTGTCCTGTTTATTTCACTTGAGAGTTTCACCTCAATGTGCATCCATTTAGCTATAAATGTCTTTAATTTCTCATTTTTTATGGCTGAGTAGTACTCCATTATGTAAAAAAAAAACACATTTTCTTTATCCAGTCTTCAGTTGATGGGTATTTGGGCTGCTTCCAAGTTTCAGCTATTACAAACTGTGCTGCTATGAACATGGGTGTACATGTATCACTGTGGTGTGATTCTTTTAATTCTTTAGGGAAGATCCCCAGCAGGGGAATAATGGGGTCAAATGGGACTTCCAGTCCTAGTTCTTTGAGGTATCTCCATACTGATTTCCATAGTGCTTGTACCAGTCTACACTCCCACCAGCAGTGGAGCAGGGCTCCTCTTTCCCCACAACCCTGCCAGCATTTGTTATTGGTTGATCTCATGATAGCAGCCATTCTTTCTGGGGTGAGGTGGAATCTCAGCATTGTTTTCATTTGCATCTCTCGAACGACCAATAATGTTTAACACTTTTTTCATGTGTCTATTTGCTATTTCTACTTCTTTAGGAAATGTCTGTTCATTTCAGATGCCCATTTTTCGATTGGGTCTTTAAATTTGGGAGGTCTGATCTTTTTAAGTTCTTTATAGATTCAAGATAGTAGACCTTTGTCTGAGAAACAGCAGGTGAAAATTTTTTCCCACATTGTGGGTTGTCTCTTCACACTTTGGTGGTTTCTCTTGCTGTGCAGAAGCTTTTTAGTAAGAAGAGGTCCCACTTGTTGATTGTGCTAGTTCATGGGCAACTGAGGTTTTGTTCACAAAATCTTTTCCTACACCAATGTCTTCAAGAGTTCTACCTAACCTCTGTTCCAGGTGATTCAGGGTTTCTATTTTAATATTTAGATCATTAATCCATTTTGATTTTAGTTTAGTGTATGGTGAGAGATATAGATCTAGTCTAATCTTTGGCAAGTTGAAACCCAATTTTTCTGGCACCATTTATTAAAGAGGCTATCTTTCCTCCAGTGAGGGTATTTGGCTCCTTTATCAAAATGACATGAATGAGTGTGTCTGGGATTGTTTCTGCATCTTCTAATCTGTTCCACTGGTCCTCATGTCTGTTTCTTTGCCAGTACCATGCTGTTTTAATCACAATAGCTTTGTAATATAGTTTCAAGTTGGGGATTGTGATACCCCTTGCCATGTCTCTGTTACCTAGAATTAGTTTTGCTATTCTAGATCTCTTCTTGTTCCAAATGAATTTTTGGATTGTTTTCTCAAGGTCCATGAAGTACCCTGCTGGGATTTCAATTGGGATTGCATTGACTCTACATAGCAGTTTTGGAAGTATGGCCATTTTCTTTTTTTTTTTTTTCCCCATTGACTTTATTGGTACATTTTAGGTATACAATACAGTTACATTCATCATTGGGATCTTGTACCATTACATGAGTCTCTTGGTTCTTATTTTTTTCCCCTTCCCTTGCCCTCCCTTCAACCCTCCACTGTTCCATATTTGCAAAGATCTTGTTTCCATTTTTTTCCTTTTCTCATATTTTTTCCTTTTCCTTTTTTCCCTTCCCCTACCCCTCACAATTCCCCTGCTCTTTTAGACCTTTTCATCCTGTTACACAATATCAGTTATACATTTTTGAAATTACAATATTAAGATCTAGGAGACATTACCACAGATTTTACAGAATTTAAAAGGATATAGAAATCATATTACAAAAATCTTTTTTGAAATAAATTTGACAACTTCTAAGAAGTACCTTAGAAGACAAATTAATGAAACTAACTCTGGAGGAAATATAAAATTTGAATAGCACCTATTAAAGAAAGTATATTCCTAGCCTGAAAACCTACCTATATGACAACAGCAGGCTCATAAACATTTTAACTGATAAATTATATCAAACAATTAATGCAGAACAAAGAAGGAACACTTCTCCCCTCATTTTAGGAACTCAACATTGTGCTAATACTAAAACTGGATAAAGATAATAGAAAAAAGTATGAACATAGATAGAAATTTGTTTAACAAAACAAAACTCTTACAAGTCAGATCTGGCAGTATGTAGAAAGTGGTTTTGTTATAGGGATGGGAGTGTCGGTTCAGTATTGGAAGATCCACCCCCAAAAGTCATCATTTTAACAGAAGAAAGAAAAAAGCCATATGATCCTGTCACTAGTTGGAGAAAAAGTATTGGACTAAATTCTACAACTGTTCATGGTAAAAGCTATCAGGAGACTAGAAATAGAATAGAACCTTCTCAACAGATCAAAGACATGTACTCCATACTTTCAACAAAACCTCCTTCTATGAATGGAGAAGATACAATGCTTTCTCCTTAAGGTGGGGAACAAGGGCAGATATGCTTACTCTTTATCTGTCCATTAAGCTTTGAAACCTAAGCCCCACCAAAATAGTCTGGCAATAAAATGACACAACTAGGATAGGATTGGCATGGTAGAAGCAAAATCTTTATATGTAGATGAAATGATCATCTACAGAGAAAATACTAAGAAATCTCTAGGAGCCCCTAGAACTTGTATTTGAATTTAGCAGGATTAGAAAACACAAGGTATATATAAAAATTCAGGTCTGTGTATACTTGCTATAAATGAAGAATTGGATATTGAAATTTAAAAGTTACGTAGGAGTACAAAGGACCCAGAAAAGCCAAAAACAAAAAACAAAAACAAAAAGTGTTGGAAGACGTTTACCACCCAATTTTAAGACTTCTTCTAAAGCTACAGTAATCAAGGCAGTGTTGGTGTAAGGAAAGACATATAGATCATTGGAATAACACAGAGAATCTAGAACTAGAACCACACATATATGGTCCACTGAGTTTTGAAAGATTATTTAACATTAGCATTTTATAAAATATAAACTCAATTCAAGAGCTGAGGAAGAGATAATATCTTCAGCAAATGGCACTAGAACAGCTGGTATCTGTATATAAAAAATTAACCTCAACCCTTTATTTCCATACATGAAAATAATTTGAAGGGATCTATGAATCTAAATATGAAAGCCTAAAAGTATAAAACTTAAGAAGAAATTATAAGGGAAAATATTTATGAATTCAGGGTAGGCAAGAACTACCTAGGATACAAAAAACATGATGTATAAAAGAAAAAAAATTGATGAGATTCCATCAAAATTTAGAACTTTAAATGACATCATTAAAATGAAAAGTAGTCCTTAAACAGACCATATTTACAATGCATATAACCTATGAGCAGAATACATAAAGAATTCCTAGAGCTCATCAATAGACAACCCAATTACAATGTAGACATAAGAAGATGACAGATAGCCAGCACAGCACAAGGAACAGTGCACAACTCCAGAATCAGAAAAATACCAATCAGTACAATAACAAGATTGAACCACACACTCACTAGGAAGATGAAGTCAAAAATTCCAAAAGCCCTGCCATGACTTTTTCTTTTTGTTGGATCCTCCCCCTTTGCATTTAATTTGTCATGACCAATGGATTCATTCTGCTGTGTTTCCTGGGGTTGTGATCCTCATTGTCTTTTCCTAGGGTATTGTCTAAAAGTTTTTGGAGTGCCGGTTTGGTATTCATGAAGTTCCAGAGGTGCACTTTATCATGAAAGCATCTTATTTCTCCATCAATTTTGAAAGATAGCTTTGCAGGGTACATCAATCTGGGTAGGAGGCTGTTTTCCTTTAGGGCTTGAAATACATCACTCCAAGCTCTTCTTGCCTTGAGGGTTTGCATTGAGAAGTCTGCTGTGATTCTGATGGGCTTTCCTTTGTATGTGATTTGTTTCTTTTCTCTCACTGTTGGTAGAATTTTATTCTTCTGTTGGATTTCTGGAATCCTAACTATTATATGCTTATGTGTAGATTTTTTTTGATCAAGGCTATTTGGAGTCCTATATGCCTCACTTATCTGTATGTCAAATTCTTTCCCCCTCCTTGGGAAGCTTTCTGCCATCACTTCTGTGAACAGTTTTTTTATGTCATCTGCACTGTCTCCTGTTTCTTCATTGACTCCAATCAGTCTTATGTTATTCTTCTTCGCATCATCTAGCAGCTGCTGGATTGATTTCTCATGTTCCCTTACAATTTTAAAGCAATTTTTCTTTTCCTCCTCACTAATTGCAATCTTATCTTCTATATGTGAAATTCTATCCTCACATTGGTTCATTCTGCTGCACAGACTTTTGATGGAGTTTTTAATCTCTTGGAAATCTGTTTGTATCTGTTTTATGGATTCCATATTTTTCCTATGTTGAGATTCCATCATGTTCCTCAGATCCTCTACTTTTTTATCTGTTTCCTCTCTAGATTTGTTAATCATGTCTTGCACCATGAGCAAAATCTTTGCTGTTATCTGAGTAATTATTTCTGATTTCCTTTTTTCCAGATCCTCTTTTGTTGCCAGTTTAGAGTCCAGGTAGTTGAGTATCAGAGTGTTCCATCTCGTTTCCCTTTGGGGTTGCTGTAGGTGATCTGGAAATCTGTTTTTGAGGCTTGTTTATGTGTCTTCTCATTTCCACGGGGGTGGTGGGGTGGTGGTGGTTGCTTCTGGTGCCCATGCGGCTCACCTTCTGTGCCCTAGGAGCTTGGGATGACAGCAGGGGAGCTTCCATCAGCGTGCTCAGTATGGCCATTTTCACTATATTATTCCTTCCTACCTAGGAGCAGGGGATGTCTGTCCATTTCCTGATATCATCTTCAATCTTTCTTTTGAGAGTGCTATAGTTTTCAGAGAAGAGGTCTTTGATTTCTTTTGTTAGGTTGATTCCTAGGTATTTCCATTTTTTTGATGCTATTGTGAAAGGAATTGTTTGCCCTATTTCTTTCTCAGTGAGTCTGTTGTTTATGTAGAGAAAAACTATTGATATTTGTGTGTTGACCTTGTATCCAGCTACTCTACTGAATTTGGTTATTAAGTCTAGAATACTTTTGGTGGAGTTCTTGAGGCCTTCTATATACAGTATCATGTCATCTGCAAATAATGACAATTTGACTTCTTCATTCCCTATCTTTATTCCTTTTATTTCTTTCTCTTGTCTAATTGCTGTGGCGAATGTTTCCAAAACTCTATTGAACAAGAGTGGTGATAGTGGACATCCTTGTCTTGTTCCTGATTTGAGTGTGAAGGATTTCAGTTTGTGACCATTTAGTATGATATTGGCTGTTGGTTTTTCATAGATGGCTTTTAGCAGATTGAGGTAGAGAAGGTCTACTCCAATTTTTTGTAGGGTTTTTATCATAAATGCATGTTGTATTTTGTCAAATGCTTTTTCTGCATCTATTGAGATGGTCTTATGGTTTTTGTCCTTGGCTCTATTGATATAGTGTATTACATTGATTGATTTGCTTATACTAAACCATCCCTGCATCCCTGAGATGAATCCCACTTGGTCAGGGTGTATGATCTTCTTGGTGATCTTCTGCATTCTATTTGCCAGTATCTTATTAAGGATTTTTGCATCTATGTTCATTAGTGAGATTGGCCTAAAGTTCTCTTTTTTGGTTGGGTCTTTCTATGCTTTGGAGTTGAAGGTGATGCTTGCTTATAGGAATGAATTCAGAAGTATTGCTTCCCTTTCAATTTCATTGAAGAGTTTAAACAGTAGTGGCAGCAGTTCCTCTCTAAATGTCTTGTAGAATTCAGGGGTGAAGCCATCAGGACCCGGGCTTATCTTAGTTGGTAAGATTTTAATTACATTTTCAATTTCATTGGTTGATATTGGGTTGTTTAGAATTTTTAGGCCTTCTTCGTTCAACTTTGGTAATTCATATGTATCTAGGAATCTGTCCATTTCTTCAGTGTTTTCCATCTTATTGGCATACAGGTTCTAGAAGTAGGTATTGATGATCCTCTAGATTTCTGCTGGGTCTGTTGTAATTTCACCCTTTTCATTCCTAATTGCATGGATTTGGGCCTTTTCTTTCCTTTTTCTGATAAGGTTGGCTAAGAGTTTGTCAATTTTGTTGAGTCTTTCGAAGAACCAACTCTTGGCTTCATTGATTTTTGGTATCATTCTTTTAGTCTCCATTGCATTGATTTCTCCTGTGATCTTTATAATTTCCTCCCTTGTATGAGCTTTTGGGTTTCTACTGCTCTTCTTTTTCTAGAAGCTTGAGTTTCAGCATCAGGTTGTTTAATTGGGCTCACTCTGTTTTCCTAATGAGAGTATTCACTGCTATGAATTTCCCTCATAAGGCTGCTTTCATTGTGTCCCATAAATTCCAATATGTTTTGTTGTCATTGACATTTAATTGTAGGATCTGTCTTATTTCTTCTTTAATTTTTGTCTGTGACCCATTGGTTATTCAGAAGTGTGTTGTTCAATTTCCATGTGTTTATGTAATTTTTGTGGTTTCTTTTGCTATTGAGTTCCAATTTCATTACAGTATGGTCTGATAATATACAGAGGATAACTTCAATTCCTTTGCACTTACTTAAATGTGTTCTATGTGTGAGTATGTGGTCTACTTTGGAGAACAACCCGTGTTCAGCTGAAAAGAATGTGTATTCTGATTTTGTAGGGTGGAAGACTCTGTAAACATCTGTTAAGTTCATTTGTTCAGAGTTCAAGTGAGTTCTAGTATTTCATTACTTATTTTTTGTCTAGTTGATCTATGTATTTGTGACAGTGGGGTATTGAGGTCCCTCACAACTATTGTATTAGTACATGTATGACTTTTCATGTCCATTAGTATTTGTTTTATATAGTTGGGTGCACTAGTGTTTAGTGCATAGGTGTTTATAATTGTCATCTTTTCCTGTTGGAATGTTCCCTTTATAAGGATATAGTGTCCTTCTTTGTCTCTCTCAATCAGTGTTGGTTTGAAATCCACTTGATCAGCAAAGAGGATAGCTAATCCTGCTTTTTTTGAGATTCCCGTCACATGGAGTATTGTTTTCCACCCTTTAACTTGCAATCTATGAGTTTCTTTTTGAATTAGGTGTATTTCTTGTATGCACCATATTATTGGATCTTGGTTCTTGACCCATTCTGCCAGTCTATTTCTTTTCATTGGTGAATTGAGATCATTAATATTGATGATTCTAACTGATATGTATTGACTTATCATTGCCATGACTTTTTATTTTTGTTGGATTCTCCCCCTTTACATTTAATTTCTTGTCATGCCTGACGGATTCGTTCTGCTGTACTTCCTGGGGTTATGATCCTTATTGTCTGTTTCTAGTATATTATCTAAAATTTTTTGAGTGCTTGATTGGTATTCATGAAGTTCCTAAGGTGCTCTTTGTCATGAAAGAATCTTATTTCTCCATCAATTTTGAAAGTTAGTTTTGGAGGGTATATCAATCTGGGTTGAAGGATGTTTTCCTTTAGGGCTTGGAATACATCACTCCAAGCTCTTCTTGCCTTGAGAAGTCTGCTGTGATTCTGATGGGCTTTCCTTTGTATGTGATTTGTTTCTTTTCCCTAACTTCTTGTAGAACTTTGTTTTTCTGTTGGATTTCTGGAATCTTAACAATTATATGCCTATGTGTAGACTTTTTTGATCAAGGCTATTTGGAGTCCTACATACCTCACTTCTTTGTATGTCAAGTTCTTTCCCCTTGCTTGGGAAGTTTTCTGCCATTACTTCTGTGAACTGTTTTTTTTAATGTCATCTACACTCTCTCCTGTTTTTTCATCAACTCCAATCAGTCTTATGTTATTCTTCTTTGCATCATCTCGCAGCTGCTGGATTGATTTCTCGTGTTCCCTTACAATTTTGAAGCAATTTTTCTTTTCCTGATCACTAATTGCAATCTTAACTTTTATATCTGAAATTCTGTCCTCACATTGGCTCATTCTGCTGTGTAGACTTTCAGTGGAGTTTTTCATCTCTTGGAAATCTGTTTTGATCTGTTTTATGGATTCCGTTTGTTTCCTATGTTGGAATTCCATCATGTTCCTCAGCTCCTCTCTAGATTTATTAATCATGTCTTGCACTATGAGCCCAATCTTTGCTGTTATCTGAGAAATTATTTCTGATTTACCTTTTTCCAGATCCTCTTTTGTTGCCAGTTCAGGGAGTCCGAGTGGTTGAGTAGTAGACTGTTCCATATCTTTTCCCTTTGGAGTTGCTGTAGGTGATCTGGAAGTCTGGTTTTATTGACTTGTTTACATGTCTTTTCATTTTGATGGGGTGGGGATGCTGTTGGCATCCACATGGCTCACCTCCTTTGCTCTGGGTTCAGTGGAATGGAATCCTGGAAGCCACTTCCTTTGGGCTGGAAGCACTGGAAAGGTGGTCTTCTTTCTTCTTTCAATCACAGAATCAATCAGAAAAATGAAGGAAGAAAAGTATGGCTTATGATGTCACCTTCCTCTGATGAGAAGATCTGGGTTAGTAATATTCATATTCCAACAGCAGGGAAAAAGATAATGACTGGTTTGGGAGAGGTTTGTTGGGGAGTACTTAGAAGATAGTTGACAAAAACTACTGGGTACACCATTTGACAAAACAATGTTTCAGCATCCAAGTGTGTTTCTGTAAACATAAAGTAAGCATGTATCTCAATTTTACTTTGCATTCATTCAAGAAATATTTATTCAAAGCATAGTATGTGCCAGGGCCCATGTTGAACACTGGAGATTGAGTGAAAAATGAGATACCACCATCCTTCCCGCCACTCCCAGCCCAGAGGAAAGGGCTTTTGGACCCAAATCCGTCCTGCCACTCCTGGCCCAGAGGGAGGGGCTTCTGAGCCATCATCCCATTGCTTCTGGTCCAGAGGAAGGGGCTTCCCAGCCACCATCCCTCTGCCACTCCTGGCCACTGTCCCACCTCTCCCAGCTCAGAGGAGGTGAGCCACATGGGCACCAAAAGCACCCCCGCCCCTGCCTGTTCAAAATGAGAAGACACATAAATAAGTCTCAAAACCAGACTTCCAGATCACCTACAGCAACCCCAAAGGGAAATGAGATGGAACCCTCTGATACTCAACCACCTGGACCCACTGAACTGGCAACAAAAGGGGATCTGGAAAAAATGAAATCAGAAATAATTTGTCAGATAACAGGAGAGATTGTGCTCCTAGTACAAGACATGATTAATAAATCTAGACAGGATTTCAGGAACATGATGGAATCCCAACATAGGAAAATTATGGAATCCATACAACAGATGCAAATAGATTTCCAGGAGATGAAAATCTCCACTGAATGTCTACACAGCAGAATGAGCCAATGTGAGGACAGAATTTCAGATATAAAAGATAAGATTGCAATTAATGACTAGGAAAAGAAAAATTGCTTCAAAATTATAAGGGAACATGAGAAATCAATCCAGCAGCTGCTAGATGATGCAAAGAAGAATAACATAAGACTGATTGAAGTCAAAGAAGAAACAGGAGAGAGTGCAGATGACATAAAAAAACAGTTCACAGAAGTAATGGCAGAAAACTTCCCAAGCAGGGGAAAAGAACTTGACATACAGATAGGTGAGGCATATAGGACTCCAACTAGACTTGATCAAAGAAAACTACACATAGGCATATAATTGTTAAGATTCCAGAAACTCAACAGAAGAACAAAGTTCTACAAGCAGTTAGAGAAAAGACACAAATCACATACAAAGGAAAGCCCATCAGAATCACAGCAGACTTCTCAACACAAACCATCAAGGTAAGAAGAGCTTGGAGTGACATATTCCAAGCCCTAAAAGAAAACAGCCTCCAGCCCAGATTGATGTACCCTGCAAAACTAACATTCAAAATTGATGGAGAAATAAGATTCTTTCATGACAAAGAGCACCTTAGGAACTTCATGAATATCAAACCAGCACTCCAAAAAATTTTACACAATATCCTAGAATCAGACATTGAGGATCACAACCCCAGGAAGCAAAGTAGAATGATCCCATCTGGAATGACAAGAAATTAAATGTAAAGGGGGCGAACCCAACAAAAAGAAAAAGTCATGGCAATGATAAATCAGTACTTTTCAGTTATAACCATCAATGTTAATGGTCTCAATTCACCAATCAAAAGAAATAGACTGTCAGAATGGGTCAAGATGCAAAATCCAACAATATGCTGCATACAAGAAACACACTTAATTTAAAATGAAACTTATAGACTGAAAGTTAAAGGGTGGAAAACAATACTCCATGGGACGGTAACCCCCCAAAAAGCAGGATTAGCTATCCTATTTGCCAGTCAAGTAGATTTCAATCCAATACTGATTAAGAGAAACAAAGAAGCACACTACATCCTTGTAAAGGGAACCATCCAATAGGAAGAGATGACAATAGTAAATATCTACGCACCAAACACTAGTGCACTCAACTATATAAAACAAATACTAATGGACATGAAATGTTATATATGCACTAATACAATTGTAGTGGGGGATCTCAACACCCCACTGTCACAAACAGATAGATCAACTAGACAAAAATTAAGTAATGAAATACTAGAACTCAATCAAGCGAGGTCTGTTTTTTTTGTTTTTTGGTACTGGAGATCGAACTCAGGACCTTGCGCTTGGGAGCAGACAGCGGAAACACTGAGCTAAATCCTAGGCCCTGGAACTCAATGGAACTCTTGAACAAATGAACTTAACAGATATTTATAGAGTCTTCCACCCCACAAAATGAGAATACACGTTCTTCTCAGCTGCACACGGGTCATTCTCCATAATTGACCACATACTCTCGCATAGAACATGTTTAAGTAAGTGCAAAGGAATTGAAGATATCCCCTGTATATTATCAGACCATACTGCAATAAAATTGGAGATCTATAGCAAAAGAGAATGGAAAAATTACATAAACACATGGAAATTAAAAACATACTTCTGAATAACCAATGGGTCACAGAGGAAATTAAAGAAGAAATCAGACAGTTCCTTCAATTAAATGACAATGACAATACAACATATTGCAATTTATGGGACACAATGAAAGCAGCCTTATGAGGGAAATTCATAGCAGTGAATACTCTCATTAGGAAAACATAATGAGCCCAATTAAAAAATCTCATGCTGAATCTCAAGCTTCTAGAAAAAGAAGAGCAGTAGAAACCCAAAGCTCATACAAGGGAGGAAATTATAAAGATCACAGGAGAAATCAATGCAATGGAGACTAAAAGAATGATACCAAAAATCAATGAAGCCAAGAGTTGGTTCTTCGAAAGACTCAACAAAATTGACAAACTCTTAGCCAACCTTATCAGAAAAAGGAAAGAAAAGGCCCAAATCCATGCAATTAGGAATGAAAAGGGTGAAATTACAACAGACCCAGCAGAAATCTAGAGGATCATCAATACCTACTTCTAGAACCTGTATGCCAATAAGATGAAAAACACTGAAGAAATGGACAGATTCCTAGATACATATGAATTACCAAAGTTGAACGAAGACCTAAAAATTCTAAACAACCCAATATCAACCAATGAAATTGAAAATGTAATTAAAATCTTACCAACTAAGATAAGCCCGGGTCCTGATGGCTTCACCCCTGAATTCTACAAGACATTTAGAGAGGAACTGCTGCCACTACTGTTTAAACTCTTCAATGAAATTGAAAGGGAAGCAATACTTTTGAATTCATTCCTATAAGCAAGCATCACCTTCAACTCCAAAGCATAGAAAGACCCAACCAAAAAAGAGAACTTTAGGCCAATCTCACTAATGAACATAGATGCAAAAATCCTTAATAAGATACTGGCAAATAGAATGCAGAAGATCACCAAGAAGATCATACACCCTGACCAAGTGGGATTCATCTCAGGGATGCAGGGATGGTTTAGCATAAGCAAATCAATCAATGTAATACACTATATCAATAGAGCCAAGGACAAAAACCATAAGACCATCTCAATAGATGCAGAAAAAGCATTTGACAAAATACAACATGCATTTATGATAAAAACCCTACAAAACATTGAATAGACCTTCTCTACCTCAATCTGATAAAAGCCATCTATGAAAAACCAACAGCCAATATCATACTAAATGGTCCAAAACTGAAATCCTTCACACTCAAATCAGGAACAAGACAAGGATGTCCACTATCACCACTCTTGTTCAATAGAGTTTTGGAAACATTCACCACAGCAATTAGACAAGAGAAAGAAATAAAAGGAATAAAGATAGGAAATGAAGAAGTCAAATTGTCATTAGTTGGAGATGATGTGATACTCTGTATAGAAGACCCCAAGAACTCCACCAAAAGTATTCTAGACTTAATAACCAAATTCAGTCAAGTAGCTTGTTACAAGGTTAACACACAAAAATCCATAGCTTTCCTCTACATGAATGACAGATTCACTGAGAAAGAAATAGAGCAAATAATTCCTTTCACAATAGCACCCCAAAAGCTGAAATACCTAGGAATCAACCTAACAAAAGAAATCAAAGACCTCTTCTCTGAAAACTATAGCACTCTGAAAAGAGAGATTGAAGATGATATCAGAAAATGGACAGACATCCCTTGCTCCTGGGTAGGAAGGAATAATATAGTGAAAATGGCCATACTTCCAAAACTGCTATGTAGATTCAATGCAATCCCAATTGAAATCCCAGCTGCATATTTCATGGACCTTGAGAAAAAAAATTCATTTGGAACAAGAAAAGAGCCAGAATAGCAAAGACAATTCTAGGTAACAGAGACATAGCAGGGGGTACCACAATCCCCAACTTGCAACTATGCTACAAAGGTACTGTGATTTAAAAAAAGCATGGTACTGGGAAAGAAACAGACCTGAGGACCAGTGGAACAGGTTAGAAGATGTAGAAACAGCGCCAGACATACTCAGCCATCTCATCTTCGATAAAGGAGCCAAACACCCTCACCAGAGGAAATATAGCCTCTTTAATAAATGGTGCTGAAAAAATTGGGTTTCAACTTGCCAAAGATTAAAACTAGACCTATATCTCTTGCCATGCACTAAACTAAAATAGAAATGGATTGAAATCTAAATATTAAAATAGAAAATATTATTTTAAATATATATTAAATATTAAATATATATTGTATATTTAATATTTAATATATAAAATATATATTAAAACATTAAAATTGGAACAGAGTTCTTCAAGGTAGAACTCTTGAAGATATATGTGTAGGAAAATATTTTATGAACAAAACCTCAGTTGCCTGTGAACTAGCACAAACAATCAGCAAGTTGGATCTCTTCTTATTAAAAAGCTTCTGCACAGCAAGAGAAACCACCAGCAGTGTGAAGAGACAACCCACAATGTGGGAAAAAATCTTCACCTGCTCTTCCTCAGACAAAGGTCTACTATCTCAAATCTATAAAGAACTTAAAAAGATCAGACCTCCCAAATTTAAAGACCCAATCCAAAAATGGGCATCTGAAATGAACAGACATTTCTCACACAAAGAAGTAGAAATAGCAAATCAATACATGAAAAAATGTTCAACATCACTGGTCATTTGAGAGATGCAAATGAAAACAACGCTGAGATTCCACTTCACTCCAGAAAGAATGGCTGCTATCATGAAATCAACCAATAACAAATGCTCACAGGGCTGTGGGGAAAGAGAAACCCTGCTCCACTGCTGGTGGGAGTGTAGACTGCTGGAACCACTGTGGAAATCAGTATGGAGATACCTCAAAGAACTAGGACTGGAAGTCCCACTTGACCCCACTATTCCACTGCTGGGGATCTTCCCCTCAAAATTAAAAGAATCATACCACAGTGATATATGTGCACCCATGTTCATAGCAGCACAGTTTGTGATAGCTAAAACTTGGAAACAGCCCAAATGCCCCATCAACTGGAGATTGGATAAAGAAAATGTGGTTTTTTTAAAAAAATGAAGTACTACTCAGCCATAAAAAATGAGAAATTAGAGACATTTAGAGCTAAATGGATGCACATTGAGGCGATACTCTTAAGTGAAATAAATAGGACACACATGTATAAATACTGAATAGTTTCTCTACTGTGAGAAACTGAAAGTGTAAATAAGGACTAAAATGTATAATAGGTAATGTGAAATAGGAAGAAAATGGGCAAAGGGGAAGAAAGTGGGAGAGGTAGGGGAAAGGAAAGAAGGAAATGGAATTAATATGAGAAAATGGAAAAATTGCAACAAAATCTTTGTACATAGGGAGGAATGGAGGGGTTGAAGGGAAGGCTCGGCAAAGGTGAAAAATAAGAACCAAGAGAGATTATGTAAAGGTGCAAATTTCCAATGATGAATGTCATTATATTGTATACCTAAAATGTACCAATGTTTAGGATGAATAATCAAAAATATAAAATAGGAAGAAAAGGTCCAAAGGGGTAGGGGTAGTGGGAGGGGCAGGGGAAAGGAAAGAAGGGAAAGGAAAAATGCTGAGAAATGGAAAAAATGGAAATAAAGTCTTTGTAAATAGGGAAGGGTGGGGGGGGATGAAGGAAGGGCTAGGAATGGGGACAAATAAGAACCAAGATGCATCATGTAAAGGTACAAGTTCCCAATGAGAAATGTAAATGTGTTGTATACCTAAAATGTACCAATAAAAGAATTTCAGAAAAAAAAAAGAAAAATGAGATATTATTCTTTTGTTTTTTGGGGGTTTTTTTGGTACCAGGGATCGAACTTGGGACCTTGTGTTTGCGAGGCAGGTGGAAGAACCACTGAGCTAAATCCCCAGCCCCAGTGAGACATCATTCTTGGACTTAAAGAGACAATGTTTGAGTAGAGAGTAAGACATAAAAATAAGGCATTTCAACCCAATTCATTAGTTTAGATTTGCCTGCTCTTAAACTTCATTTGAATGGTGCCATGAAGTATATACTCTTTTATAGCCTACTAATTTTCTCAACATTATGCTTGTATGATTCATCCGTGTTGTTTAACCATGGTTTGTTGATTCTCTATGATATACAACGTTCTATTCTATAAATGTACCACAATTTATTTACCCATTCTCCTGTGATAGAATTTGAGTTGCTTCCTGTTTGAGCCATTATAAATACTGTCTCTGAACATTCCTATATGTGTTTTTTGTGAACATATGTATTCATCTCTATTGGTTGTATACCAGGGAATGGAATTTCTGGTATAATAAGAAATGCATATGCTTAACCCTCTCAGGATCTCATAGTCCCTGCCAGTCAATCTTCCAAAGTGTGTGTGTGGGTCTGTGTGTGTGTGCAGCGTATGTGACTACTGTCTGTATGAGTTCAATTTGACCCACACCTCACAGCACTTGGCATTGTCTCCACATTAGGAATTCTCTTAGATGTATAGTAGTCTCTTTTTGTGTTTTATTTAAGCAAAGATGCATTCCCATGGACAACTGCTCTGACAAGAGAGCTGGGATATTCTAGAAGGAGATTCAATGATTTAATCTGTAATTCTGTAGGACTTTCAATACTGTAGGGTTGTTACAACACTCCCAGAGCTTTGAAGCATCTCAAATTCATGCTTTTTCCTTGTCTCTTCTAATCTGCCCTGCTTTTTACCTATTCTTTGGGTTCTCTAAATCCTGCCAATAAGAATAAAAAGAATAGCAATAGCTAATAATTATTTTGGGATACTGTTCTCTAGACACTGTTCCAAAGCACTTCATGGGCTCATATTTTAAAATTTTTACAAATATTCCATGAGTTTGATAGTGATCTTTGCTCCATTATACAGGTGTGAAGAATGAGATAAAAAGAGGTAATTTATTCAGGAAGTAATTTATCCACAAATTTGAACTGAGGTGGGTACACTCATAGTGTCTTGGTATATATATGAAGAAAGTTAAAGGTTATTTATTAAACTGAAAGTGTAAATAAGGGCTAAAAGGTATAACAGATAATGTGAAATAGGAAGAGAAGGGGTAAAGGTGAAGGGAAAGTGGGAGGGGTAGGGGAAAGGAAAGAAGAGAATGGAATTAATATGAGAAAATGAAAAAATGGAAGCAAAGTCATTGTAAATAGGGAGGGATGGAGGGGTTGAAGGGAAGGCAGGAGAAGGGGAAAAAAAAAGAACCAAGAGAGATGATATAGAGGTCCAGATTTCCAATGATGAATGTCATTATATTGCATACCTAAAACGTACCAATAAAACTAATTAAAAAAGGTTATTTATTAGACAGATAGTTGAGCTATTATTAGACAATATGATAAATGTATGGTGAGGAGCTGACTAAAAGCTGAATAGAACTTGTGAACTTGTACATTTCTTTTCCATTATCATCTCATTTGATCTTTACAGGAATTGATTGAGAGGAACATTTAGGATGGAGAAGTTTAGTGAGTTCCCAAAGTCAGATGGTGTGCTAATGGCCATAGCAGGATTAAGCCTAGATTCATATCCTTGGATTCCTGGTTGTTATGGCTTGGATCTAAAATGGCTCCCCAAAGTCTCCTGTTTTGGAAGGTGTTCGGATGATGGGAGCACTATATTCATCAGTGGATTAAGTCATTGATGCATTGATGAGTTCATAGCTGAATGTGCTGTGAGGAGATGAGGTCTGGTTGGAGGTGGATCACTGGGAACACGACCTGGAAGGGTATATTTTTGTCCTCAGCTTCTCCTCCTCTCTCTCTCCGCTACCTGGTTGCCATGGGTTGAGCTGCTTTCCTCTGCTATACCCTTCTGCCTTGCCATTTCTGCCTTGGAGTCAGTGAACCATGAAGTGAAACCATGAGCCAAAATAAACTTTTCCTTCTTTAAGTTGTGCATGTTGGGTATTTTGTCCTCACAATAGGAGGGGGATTAATACGCTAGTGAGGTTTGGAATTTAATGCACAGAGAAGAATTTGAATTCAAAATGAAAAATCCCAAAGGATAAAGCTTCTACACATGAAAAGAGCTATTTTCAATGAGAGTCAAAACCATCTATGTTCACTGTAATTTGCATTTGCTATGGAAAATTGTGCATGATTTTCTCTCAAGTTTCTACCTTTTTTAAGGATGGTTAAGAAGTATGTTTTTACTTGTATTGATATCTAAATCCTTTCATAAAAACCAAATTCAGTGCACAAGCTTAAATATATAGATGGCTGACAATACTATTAACCATATACCAAACAAAATAGTGCAATTCTGTTGTTAAATTTTGAGTCGTACAAATTATGTTTTCAAGATCAGTTACCCCCAAAATCAAAAGAAGAATCTGTTTTTAGTGACTTTTATGCCATCCGGTGGATAACACTGTGATTTTCCTAACCCCTGATACAGAAAAACCTAATTTCCATGAGCCACCATGTTGATAAATGTTGACTCTAAAAAGCACATTGAGTATTTCAGTGCCACTCAGCTCATAAACACCTATGTCATATGTTACTTTGAAACTGACATCTGTAATGCTGATGGAGAAGGCAGGACCAAATTAAAATGTGAATCTTGCTCACTCTACTGCAATGACATTCTGTGTTTTCTTGCAAGGATTGCTCTAAAATCAGGAAAACAAATCTTCCCATACTTTCCTTACATTTCCCAAGTTGCTCATAGACTTTTGTTTAGATTTGATAGGTGTCTTTCATCTTAAATACATATAGACATAATGGGATCCCAGAATCACCAATTCATTTTTTAGATTTAAGACTCTTTTGGGGCATTTGTGGGTCATGAAATCATTTAGAGGGTTAAAGAAGTCTTAAAAAATAAAATTGGAATGGACTACAGTAGAAAAGAAAATACAATGTCTCATTGGTTCATGGAACTTATTTCAGTTGGACATGCATGCAAGTGCTGTATACTGAGTCCTGATGGGAAATGTATTTCCTACCATGACAGAATCTGTACCAGTTATTTGTCTATAGTCCCACAGCTTCAAATCCATCTCTCTAGCATCCTAGAAAGGTCGAGGCAATGCAGCTGTGGAAGTGGGGTGGGGAGGAAAAAGTAAAACAAGACAGGCAAACTGAATGCAGACTGCTGGGATGAGTGAGCCAGGAGGGGAATGGATAGCTGCCAAGGGGAAGGGCATTTGGGGAAGGTGTGAAGAAGAGGGATTGTGCTATTTATAGGGTGATGTTTTGTGATATGGGCCCATCCTTCATCTGTCCGAAGGAATGTGCATGAAACCACCTTACTGGGGAGTGTGTGCGTGTGGTGTGCGTGTGTGTGTGTGTGTGTGTGTGTGTGTGTGTTGCTTTCTTTGTGGGAACATCACTGAAAATGGTCCAAGACTGCCATGGAGATAGGTGGGACTAGAGGAGAAAGGACCCGGGTCCAGCCACAGCTAGAGACATGGGGTTTCCCAGGTGATTTTTTGTTTTAAGGAATAAAGTTTTTGAAGTCCATAGCTATGATTACTTAAATATTTGGGAAATTAATTACAATTGATGAGACCCACTAACTTTCATCACTCAAAAATATGTTATGAAAATAACATGACTGTTGCTGGGTGAAGACACTTCTTACCAATGCTCCCTGTATGGTCTCAAACACTTTGCAGAACCACTTACCACTTGGTCTTAAATTTCTAAATGTACATTCATTCATAACCATCTCTATGGTGTTATAGTAGATATATAGGCATTATTTATCCATTTATTATTATAAATTATTAAAATTATATGCATAAGCTCTACATAGGAAGTGTGATAAAAAACTGCAGTGAATGTTTAAATTTGAAAAATTCTGAGAATCTTTAGTTACCGTTGTGACTGCCTTCATGCCCTGAATCAATTCAAAACATTTACCTTCATGGTCATTTTGACTGCGAGGTCGAGTCAGAAGTTACATGGTGCCAGATCTAGTGAATAAGATGGATGAGGACACTGTAATGTTTTTACAAGCTTGCCTTTCTGTTGAATGGCACTTGGGAGCAGTTTTCACCTTATTTCTGATTACTCCTTATAAGACACTCATGAAAAGAGGATTTTTCAGAACTGCTTCAGAAAGTGGCAAGAATGATGGGATAATGTGTTTGGAGCAAGACGGAGGATTTTGAGGAAGATTAATAGCAGTGTGTCTTTTACTGTAATAAAGTTTTCAAATTTAAAAATTCACTGTATTCTTAGGTCATACTTCATGTAACTATAAAACTGTAGTGAAAGTTAGAACTATCTATAAAACAACATTCAACTACATGTAATTTTATACAATTGTATAAAGCAAGTGATCTATGCATAGCCTGGCTTTAGTGATAGTAGGGAATGTGCCTCTTTACCCTCATGGAATTTTGTAATTTCTTTTTCAGATCATATATACTTATTGAAAATTTAAAAATAATATGTAAAACTAGTACTCACTTAAATTATCTATAATCCACATCCAGATAACCAGGTTAAACTTGGGGGTATCTTTTCTTCTAATTTTTTCCTTTGTTCTTTGCCTTGCCAACATTCCTCTCCCTTCCCTTTTCCTAGAGTTGATCAGATCTCCCACCCATGTGACTTGGCTGTATTTTTCTTCTCTCTGCCTGTAACAGTCCAGTGTTGGGAGATGCAAAAGTTAACCTACCCTCTTGGCTACAGGCTTTGCTTCAGGGTTGGGAATGAGAAACAAGACAACAAATCAGGACTCTAAATGGATTATTCAGTTTTGTCTTTCCCATCCATCTTTAATGAGAGTACGTGTGGCCCCAGAAGATCTCTAGGGTGAGTCTTGGCTGAGAATGTGAGCAACACTGCAGAAGCAGAGTGGAAAGATATTAGGTGGGAAGCGGGTCCTGGTGAACCTTAGACCAAGTTTTGTCTGAAGCTAATTCTATCCTTGCATTGTGCAGTTGTATTATCAATATATTATCTATTGTGTTTAACACGGATTGAGCTCACTGACCTCATTTCTATACTTTTTATACCTTCCAATAAGAAGTATGGGGAGAGGCTGGGAGTAGAGATAAGTATAACAGAACTACTTTTATGCTAAAGATGAAGCTTTCCTACTTTATCTTTCTCATAATATTATATCATGAACAGTTTCTGGTACCACAAATCATTCTCAAAAACATGATTTTAAAAGTATATAATATTGCTCAGAATGGATGTGCCATTTTTTTCTTACAACATTTTTACTGCTGAATGTTTAGGTGGAACCTTAGGTTTTCAAAATATTTGTGTTTCTTTCGTTATCCTCTCCTTGCTATGTTATATAATTATAAAAATGCCCTTTTGGTTTCTTTCTTCTTTTATGAACCCAATGCTTTTTACAGGCCTAAGATAAATCTATCATGTTGTGTCCATCAAGTAATCCTCCCTCGTTGGGTTAAAGGTGCCACTTCCTTAGAAGTCTGACCTTAACAGAATGGCTCAAAACTCCTCATTACAGTAGCACTGACAGATGGCCGATCTTTGCCAAGTTTTCCCTAGAAAATGAGTTTTTAAAATTTCAAAGTAGAAAAGTAGACAAATCCGGTGAGAGCATTCTCCTTGTGTTTCCTTACAGTGTTAAAATGTCAGTATTCCATCAATATCATACAATAGAAAGCCCAGGGTTACTTATAATTTTGAGTTTGTTGACTCTCTTCATTAGTTCATTACTTATGGTCCTTTATTAATTCCAGAGGTGGTTTATTGAAAGTAACAAAGGACCATGGCATCAATTCATTCTTTGTGCAGAGCAGACACAGAAGACTCCAGAAACCAACTCAGTGCACTGGAATGTTGCAAAGTGATGCTGTTTCCTTTGCAACGAGAAGTTTGAACTGAAAGATTGGCAGCATTGAATGGGGTGGGTTTCTTTATTTTGGCAGGCTGCTCCACAGCATTTAGCAGAGATGAAGGTGATCAACTGTACTACATTTTCTTGCTTTTTACCTTAGAAGTGCATTCCAGAGGAAGGAATCTAATATCCTTGGTCTCATTGAAGTTGCTTTCCTGTCTTCACTGAGTTTTAAATTTTAATGCAAACTGTGAAGTGCTCTTTTAGTGTTTGAATTGTGCATCACTTTCTAACTGTAGTTTCTAATATAAAATGGAGATAAAATACAGAATGTTCATGAAAAACAAAGGACATAACTTATGTAAATGTTTAGAATCAACAAAACACTGAAATACTATGAGTTGATTCAGTGAATGGAAATCTATAATGGTTCCAAAGCAATTTTCAAATTTGTACTTTGTTAAAGCAAAATGATGTAGAATGGACAAATTCATTAAATGGAATTGGGAATTATTTTTACTCTATTAAGAAATTAACTTACAGTTGATTATATAGGTAATAAACTACAAATAATTTTCAATATAAAATGTAATTCTATCTTTCTATAACTCTTACACAACTATAAAACAAATGAAATGCCTCTGCATTGACCAAATCTCATTCTTAATTTATCAAACTGGTAAAATGACTTCTTCGGACGGACTATTTTTTGTCATAATATTATCATTCGCTTGTATTAGCGCATTATAAATAAGCTTAGGAAATTCTCAACTTAGTCCACACTTGCTGAGCACTCATCTATATTTTCTAAATAGATTTTCTTTTTACATAATATATTCAGCACATGCATATAGCTAGTTTCTGTACTCTTCTACCCTTTGTTCTAGTTCTGATTATATTTTACAAAGAGGTAAGCCCTATGAAGGCAACAGCCTTACCAGCTTGTTTCTTGTTCTACCTCAAGCCTTAGAATAGTGCGTGGCAAACAGTAGGCCCTCAGTACAATACTTTTAAAAATCGAGCAAATAAGTAAAAAAATTGTAATAATGGCAATCACATCAAAGAGTAATTTCCTATTGCTGCTGTAAAAAGTTATCACAAACATAATGGCTTAAAACAATATAAATGTATCACCTTAACATTCTTTAGCTTAGAAATCAAAAAGGGTCTCACTGGGCTAAAATTAAGGTGCATTCTTTCTGGAAGCTCCTGGGAAGAATCTATTTTCTTGCGTAATCAGGCTGTTGGCAGAATTTTGTTCCTTGTGTTTATAGGACTGAAGTCCCCATTTTCTGGGCTATCAGCTGAGGAAAGTTCCCAACTTTGAGAGTCTGCTGTACTTTCGGACTTTTCTGCACCTTTTCCTCCAACCCAAGCCACCAATAGTAGCTTGAATCCCTTTCCTGCTCTGAATTCACCTGTAATTGTATCATATTCTTAGAGTAAAAGCAAGTCTTCTATTAATAGCATATCCCTGGAGCTTACTCTGTTAATGGAGACTGGTGAAGTTTTGTGTTCTGTCTACATTGCTTAATCCATTTAATCTAGTTCATGTGATTATTAATACTGTGTGGTTCAGATCTCCAGTTTACTATTTTTCCCTATTTCTTCTTTATTCCTCATGACTTCTCTACTTTTGGATTAATAAAAGTTTTTCATTATCCAATTTTTATTTCTCTACTGGCCTTTCAGTTACAGATTTTAAAAAATTTTAGTGGTTATTCTAAATATTCTTGATTTATTGCAATATACCTTAAATTGATAACTCTATTACTCCCTAAATAATGAAAGAACATTAAAAAACTAAGGCTTCTCACCTTATGTGTAATTGTTGTCACATATTTTATGTTTGTTTCATATGTTAGAGCTTGTTCATTATAATATTACTTTTATATTAATCTGTCACTTATTTTAAAAGATATTTGCATACTACTTCTGGTGCTCATTATTTCCTTTATGTTGCCTGAAAAGATTTTTAGTTCATCTTCATTTTAGAAGGATATTTTTGCTGGGTACATAATTCTAGGTTGGTACACTTCTTTATTTTATTTATTTATTTTTTTAAGAAAATTTTAATTTAAATTTTATTTTATTGGTACATTTTAGGTATACAATATAATGACATTCATCATTGGAAATTTGTGCCTGTACAGTTTCTATTGGTTCTTATTTTTTCCCCCTTCTTCTGCCCTCCCTTAAATACCTCTATCCCTCCCTATTTACAAAGACTTTGGTTCCAGTTTTTCATTTTCTCATATTAATTCCATTCCCTTCTTTCCTTTTCCCTACCCCTCCCACTTCCCCTTCTCCTTTGCCCCATTTCTTCCTATTTCACATTATCTATTATGCCTTTTAGTCCTTTTTTACACTTTCAATTTCTCACACTAGAGAAACTATTTGACATTTACACATGTGTGTCCTATTTATTTCACTTAAGAGTATTGCCTCAATGTCCACCCATTTAGCAATAAATGACTCTAATTTCTCATTTTTTATGTCTGAGTAGTACTCCATTTTATAAAAAAATGACATTTTCTTTATCCAGTCTCCAGTTGATGGGCATTTGGGCTGTTTCCAAGTTTTAGCTATTAAAAACTGTGCTGCTATGAAAATGGGTGGGCATATATCAGTGGTATGATTCTTTTAATTCTTTGGAGAAGATACCCAGCAGGGAATAGCTGGGTCAAATGGGACTTCCAGTCTTAGTTCTTTGAGGCATACTGATTTCCACAGTGGTTGCCACAGTCTATACTCTCACCAGCAGTGGAGCAGCGTTCCTCTTTCCCCACAGCCCCGCCAGCATTTGTTATTGGTTGATTTCTTTTTTTTTTTTTTTTTGGTACCGGGGTTCGAACTCTGGTCCTTGTGATTGCGCAGCAGGCGGTAAAACCACTGAGCTAAATCCCCAGCCCTGTTATTGGTTGATTTCTTCATAGCAGCCATTCTTCCTGGGATGAGGTGGAATCTCAGTGTTGTTTTCATCTGCATCTCTCAAATGACCAGTGATGTCGAACAGTTTTTCGTATGTTTATTTGCTGCTTTTACTTCTTTGTCTGAGAAATATGTTTATTTCAGATGCCCATTTCTGGATTGGGCCTTTAAATTTGGGAGGCCTGAGTTTTTAAAGTTCTTTATAGATTCGAGATAAGAGACCTTTGTCTGAGGGACAGCTGGTGAAAATATTTTCTGATATTGTGGGTTGTCTCTTCACACTGCTGGTGGTTTCTCTTGCTCTGCTGAAGCTTTATAGTAAGAAGAGATCCCACTTGTTGATTGTTTGTGCTAGTTCACGGGCACAAAACTGAGGTTTTGTTCATAATATCTTTTTCTACACCCAGTGTCTTCAAGAATTCTACCTAAATGCTCTTCCACCCGATTTAGTGTTTCTGTTTTAATATTTAGATATTTAATCCATTTTGATTTTAGTTTAATGCATGGTGAGAGATATAGGACTAATGTTGATCTTTGGCAAGTTGAAACCCAATTTTTCCAGCACCATATATTAAAGAGGCTATCTTTCCTCCAGTAAGGGTGTTTGGCTCCTTTGTCAAAGATGAGGTAGTTGAGTGTGTCTGGAGTTGTTTCAGCATCTTCTAACCTGTTCCACTGGTCCTCAGGTCTGTTTCTTTGCGAGTACCATGCTGTTTTTATCACAATAGCTTTGTAGTATAGTTTCAAGTTGGGGATTGTGATACCCCCTGCCATGTCTCTGTTACCTAGAATTGCTTTTGCTATTCTGAGTCTCTTCTTGTTCCAAATGAATTTTTGGATTGTTTTCTCAAGGTCCATAAAGTATACTGGTGGGATTTCAATTGGTATTGCATTGAATATATATAGCAATTTTGGAAGTTTGGCCATTTTCACTATGTTGATCCTTCCTACCCGTGAGCAAAGAATGTCTTTCCATTTTCTGATATTGTCTTCAATATCTCTTTTCAGAGTGCTATGGTTTTCAGAGAAGAGGTCTTTGATTACTTAGGTTGATTCCTAGGTATTTCCATTTTTTGAGTGCTATTGTGAAAGGGATTGTTTGCCCTATTTCTCTCTCAGTGAGTCTGCTGTTTGGTTGAGGAAAGCTATGAATTTTTGTGTGTTGACCTTGTATCCAGCTACTTTACTGAATTTGGTTATTAAGTCTAGAAGACTTTTGGTGGCATCCTTGGGGTCTTCTATATAGAATATCATGTCATCTGCAAATAATGACAATTTGACTTCTTCATTTCCTATCTTTATTCCTTTTATTTCTTTCTCTTGTCTAATTGCTATGGGTAATGTTTCCAAAACTCTATTGAACAAGAGTGGTGATAGTGGACATCCTCGTCTTGTTCCTGATTTTAGTGTGAAGGATTTCAGTTTGTGACCATTTAGTATGATATTGGCTGTTGGTTTTTCATAGATGGGTTTTATCAGATTGAGGTAGAGGCCATCTAGTCAATTTTTTATAGCGTTTTTATCATAAATGCATGTTGGACTTTGTCAAATGCTTTTTCTGCATCAATTGAGATGATCATATGGTTTTTGTCCTTAGCTCTCTTGATATAGTATACTACATTGATTGATTTGCATATGTTGAACCATCCCTGCATTCCTGGGATAAATGCCACTTGGTCAGGGTGTATTATCTTCTGTATTCTATTTGCCAGTATCTTATTAAGGATTTTTGCATCTATGTTCATTGGTGAGATTGACCTATAATTCTCTTTTTCAGTTGGGTCTTTCTTTTCTTTCTGGATCAAGGTGATGCTTCCTTCCAGGAATGAATTTGGGAGTACTGCTTCCCTTCCAATTCCATTGAAGAGTTTAAACAGTAGTGGCAATAGTTCCTCTCTAAATGTCTTGTAGATTTCAGCAGAAGCCATCACAACCTGAGCTTTTCTTAGTTGGTAATTTTTTTTTTTTTTTTTTGGTATTGAGAATTGAACTCGGGTCCTTGTGCTTGCACAGCAGGTGGCGAATCCACTGAACTAAATCCCCAGCCCTAGTACATTTTTAATTATGTTTTAAATTTCATTGATTGATATTGGGTTGTTTAGAACTTTTAGGTCTTCTTCGGTTAACTTTGGTAATTCATATGTATCTAGGAATCTGTCCATTTCTTCTGTGTTTTCCATCTTATTGGTGTATAGGTTCTCAAAGTAGGTATTGATGATCATCTGAATTTCTGCTGGATCTGTTGTAATTCATCCTTTTCATTCCTAATTGCATGGATTTGGACCATTTCTTTCCCTTTTCTGATAAGGTTGGGTAATGGTTTGTCAATTTTGTTGATTCTTTCGAAGAACCAACTCTTGGCTTCATTGATGTTTTGTATCATTCTCTTAGTCTCCATTGCATTGACTTCTGCTCTGATCTTTATAATTTCGTCCCTTGTGTGAGCTTTGGGTTTGTCCTGGTCTTCTTTTTCTAGAAGCTTGAGGTTCAGCATAAGGTTGTTTAATTGGGCTCTCTCTGTTTTCCTAATATGAGTATTCACTGCTATGAATTTGCCTCATAAGACTTATTTCAATGTGTCCCATAGATTCCAATATGTTTTGTTGTCATTGACGTTTAATTGTAGGAAGTGTCTGATTTCTTCTTTAATTTCATCTGTGACCCATTGGTTATTCAGAAGTGTGTTGTTCAATTTCCATGTGTTTATGAAGTTTTTGCAGTTTCTTTTGCTATTGATCTCCAATTTCATCACACTATGGTCTGATAATATACAGGGGATAACTTCAATTCCTTTGCACTTACCTAAATATGTTCTATAAGCGAGTATGTGGTCCATTTTGGAGAACAACTTGTGTGAAGCTGAAAAGAATGTGTATTCTGATTTTGTGACTTGGAACACTCTGTAAACATCTCTTAAGTTTATTTGTTCAAGACGTTGATTGAGTTCTAGTATTTTGTTGCTTATTTTTTTGTCTAGTTGATCTATGTATTTGTGACAGTGGGGTATTGAGGTACCCCACTAATATTGTATTAGTGCTTATATGATTTTACATGTCTGTTTGTATTTGTTTTATATATTTGGGCACACTAATGTTTGGTGCATAGATATCTTTGATTGCCATTTCTTCCTGTTGGATTTTTCCCATTACAAGGATATAGTGTCCTTCTTTGTCTCTCTCAATCAGTGTTGGTTTGAAATCCACTTGATCTGCAAAGAGCATAGCTACTCCTGCTTTTTTGGGGTTCCCGTCGCATGGAGTATTGTTTTCCATCCTTTAACTTGCAATCTATGAGTTTCTTTTTGAATTAGGTTTGTTTCTTGGATGCAACATATTTTTGGATCTTGCTTCTTGACCCATTCTGCCAGTCTATTTCTTTTGACTGGTGAATTGATACCCTTAACATCGATGGTCATAACTGATACGTATTGACTTATATTGTCATGACTTTTTCTTTTTGTTAGATTCTCCCCCTTTGCTTTTAAGTTCTTGTTGTGCCTGGTGTATTCATTCTGCTGGGCTTCCTGGGGTTGTGATCCTCATTGTCTTTTCCTAGGATATTTTCTAAAATGTTTTGGAACATTGGTTTGGTATTCATAAAGTTCCTAAGGCACTCTTTGTCATGAAAGTATTTTATTTCTCCCTCAATTTTGAAAGATAGTTTTGCAGGGTACATCAATTTGGGTTGGAGGGTGTTTTCCTTTAGGGCTTGAAATATGTCACTCCAAGCTCTTCTTGCCTTGAATGTTTTCATTGAGAATTCTGCTGTGATTCTGATGGGCTTTCCTTTGTATGTGATTTGTTTCTTTTCTCTAACTTCTTGTAGAACTTTGTTTTTCTGTTGGGCTTCTGGAATCTTAACAATTATATGCCTATGGGCACCTTTTTTTCGGTACCAGGGATTGAACTCAGGTCCTTGCACTTGCGCATCAGGTGGCAAATCCACTGAGCTAAATCCCTGGCCCTGTGTACATTTTTTTTTTTTATCAAGACTAGTTGGATTCCTATATGTCTCACTTATTTGCATGTCAAGTTCTTTTTCCCACCTTGGGAAGTTTTCTGCCATTACTTCTGTGAACAGATTTTTTTATGTCATCTGCACTCTCTCCTGTTCTTCATTGACTCCAATCAGTCTTATGTTATTCTTCTTTGTATAGTCTAGCAGCTGCTGGATTGATTTCTTGTGGTCCCTTACAATTTTAAAGCAGTTTTTCTTTTCCTGGTCACTGATTGCAATCTTATCTTCTATATCTGAAATTCTGTCCTCACATTGGCTCATTCTGCTGTGTAGACTTTCAGTGGAGGTTTTAATCTCTTGGAAATCTATTTGCATCTGTTTTATGGATTCCATTTGTTTCCTATGTTGGGATTCCATCATGTTTCTCAGCTCCTCTATTTTTTAAAATCTGTGTCTTTTCTAGATTTATTTATCATGTCTTGCAGTATGGGCACAATCTCTGCTCTTATGTGAGAAATTATTTCTGATTTCATTTTTTTCCCAATCCTCTTTTTTTGCTAGTTCAGGGAATCCAGGTGGTTGAGTATCAGAATGTTCTATCTTGTTTCCCTTTGGGGTTGCTGTAGGTGATCTGGAAGTCTGGTTCTGAGACTTGTTTATATGTCCTCTCATTTCGACTACAGGTGGTGGGGGGTAGGCTGCTGCTGGCACCTGCACAGCTTACCTCCTCTGTGCTGGGAGTGGGGGTAGGTTGGCCCGGAAGCCTCCTACTCTGCACTGGGAGCTGTGCCATGTTGACCCAGAAGCCTCCTCTGCACTGGCATCTGTAGCACATTGACTCAGAAGCCTCCTCTGTGCTGGGAGCAGGGGTAAGTTAGCCCAGAAGCCTCCTACTCTGCACTGGGAGCTGTGGCACATTCACCCAGAAGTCTCCTCTGTGCTGGGAGCTGCAGCACGTCGATCTGGAAGCCTCCTCTGTTCTGGTAGTGGGGGTAGGTTGGCTCCTGGTACACTTCTTTAAATTTCAACAACTTTAAGATGTCATTCCCTTTTCTTCTGGATTCCCTATTTTCTGTTGAAAAGCCACTGTTAATCTTGTTGGTCTTTTAAGATTTCATGTAATGCTCCTCTGGCTTTCTTAGCATTTTCTTTTCATTTTTAGTTACAGCAGTTTTTCTGTAATGTACTCCAGAGTGATTTCCTTTGTATTTATAATGATTGAGATTTACTAAGCCTCTTGAATCTGGTGGCTGGTGTTTTTCACTAGCTTTGCAAATTCTTAAATATTACCTTTGTAGCTTTGCAAATTTCTTAAGTATTATCTTTCCAGATACTTCTTCTACTCCATTTTATCCATCTCCATTTTCCTCTCCTTCTGGGATTCTAATTACATGTAATTTCAAAATTTTCACTGAATATTACATACCTTTCTTTTTATATTTAGCTGCATTTCCCCCAATCTTTGTGTGTGTGTGTGTGTGTGTGTGTGTGTGTGTGTGTGTGTGTTTTGGCTTGGATTTTTTTACTTACTGTCTTTTAGTTCAATTGTACTATGCTCTGCAGTTCAGTCTGTTGTTATTTAAGGAGTTCTTTTCAGATATTATATTTTGTAGTACTAGAATGCCTTAATTTTGCAATAAATTTCAGTGTCCTATTGAAATTTTCCATCTTTCAATCTAGTTTCCCCTCTTTTCCTTTAATTTGTTTGGGACACTGGAACTGGGATATTAGGATTTAGGGATATTCATATATAAGACTTAACATATAAGGGCTTTATTTAAAAAAATCCTTTTAGATATACTGCCATTATATTTTATTTTCTTAATTACCGACCACATTTTCCAGGCTTTTCATAAAACTCGTAAATTTCAATGGTATGTCAAACTTTGGGCATAAGGCTATTCTGATGTTCCAGGTGATATCTTATTTCCCTGAGGGTTCAGTGTTGTGAAGTTAGCATTAGGAACTGATCGTCTCATGACAGTCTGTATTAAGATATGTAGATATATATGACTTAGTTTTTTAGGGTTTTTTTTGGGGTACCGAGGATCGAACTCAGGTCCTTGTGCTTGCGCAGCAGGCGGTGAAATCACTGAGCTAAATCCCCTGCAATATATGACTTAGTTTGAATCAGTTCACTTCAGTTTCTCAAGCATATTCTCCCAAGATATTTTATTGATAGCTTTTTATTGAAATTCTCTATCACCTTAGCCTTGGAAGTCTGTGGGAGGTTCAGTCTGCTCTTCAGAGGTTTGGGATTTTGGTCATTGGTCTCCTGCTTCCCACTGCTTCCACCTTTGGCAAATGTCACAAGGAGGAGTTGAGCCATCAGTTTGAGGCAAGTCCCATCCTCAAATGGGACTTTGTCTCTTAAATACTGTGGTACTACAGGAGATTTCAGTTTGTGTTACGAAAGTCCTAGTTCCAGAATTCAGCAAACATACTGTGGGAAAAACTAACCATGTGTTTAGGGTGCCTGAAGTTTCCAATTGTCCCGCCAACTCCACTTGACCACGAAAAGCTTTGCTGATTTCTCATTCTCCCAGTGAAGTCCCTCAGTGAGCGCCAAGCCATCAGTCCATGTCTAGAACTGGCAAATCCTCCACCGAAGAAAATGGCCGGTCACAGATGATTCCTCTCAGAGGATTCCCACCTCTATGGTTTGTTTAATTTTTCTCCATTCCTTGACTTTCCAAGGCCTTTTAAAATACATTTTTATGCAATGCACCTACTTTTGGAACATTATTACAGCAAAAATAGTGGCCCTTGTCTCCTACTATTCCCTAGTTAGAATCATAAATAAATGTTTTTATGAGTGGGTATATTTCTCAAAAGGTTGTAGTAAGAATGAAATGCTACAATAAATGTAAATTATGTAGTATAACATTATTGATTAGTCAATTTATGCTAGTTATTACAATTGGATTATATTCTAAAACTTTCCATCAATTGATTGTAATTTTTAAATATAGCCATATTTTTCTCCTTAGAAGAGTATCTGTTTCTGCTTTGTGCCTTTTGTTTTTGATGATCAAAGTAATTTCACAGCTTTGCTTAATTTCTGCATAATTTGGAAATGTGTTTTCTTAAATTTTTTTCTTTCTCCTTTGCATTTTACATAAAGATCCTACCTCCATCATGCGGCCCCCTCAGCAGAGAGTGGCTCATGCATCACAGTGGTTATGGCAGTGACTCCTGTCTGCAATCCTCAGCAAAGCTGGCAAAAGAAAGGATCAGGTGTGTCTGGCTCTACTCATTTTTCAGGGATAAACAACCTTCAAAAACCCTGAAATAACTGCAGCACTGGACAGTTTGTGAGAATAGAAATGGGGTTGAGGTCTTTTTTTTTTTTTTCTTTTCAGAACACAGTAAAAACCTAGAATTCAAGGGAACAGAATCCAATGTCCATATTTGTACAGTATTAAAATATTTTTTTTCTTTCTTTTTTTTGGTACCAGGGATCGAACTCAGGTCCTTTTGCTTGCAAGGCAGGCAGCAGAACCAGTGAGCTAGATCCCCAGCCCCAAAATATTTTTGGTAGAATAACTTGATTAATTATCTTTTGGTTCTAACACTGGTTTGCTAAGGTCATAGAAGGTTTTTGATTGGTCTGCTACCTTTAAGACAAACAAACAAACAAACAAAAAAACAACAAAAAAACCCCCCAAACCACCAGAAGGTCAGTGACTCTTATTATTCCTGCTCTTGACTGGACTCACTGGTACATTTTCAAGCAGTGTTTAGTAGCATATAGAAGATGGAGGTAGCTTTGAGCAGGAATTCTCTATCTGAGATAATTCAGATTATTTAGTGTAACATTAGGCTTCTTATCCTTTTGGTTGTCAATGAGGCGGAATGATGAAAACATTAAGGAACTAAGCTAAGATTTGCTTTCTATCATCTTTCTCCTTGGCTATGATATGAAAATCTCACTGCATTTTAATTTTCTTATACACAAAAGTGCTTGAATGCAGCCTTCCTACCTTGTAACATGCCATATCATTTATGAGCATTTATCTATTATCCTGTAATTTCAATGAGCTTTATAATCACTAATGAGCTATTCAGCACATTATCTCTGTGAAATAGGTCAGCTAAATTATCTCCACTTTACAGATGTGCTAAGACACTAAGAGATTAAAAAACCTGTGCAAAGTTGGAGAGCAAGCCAGAAAAGAGCAGAAAGTCAGAACTGATTAGTTCTGTTTGATTTTGAGATACTGGAGAGTGAACCCAGGGCTTTGCACATCCTAGTCAAGCACTCTACCACTGAACTACATCCCTAGCAGATCTCAAGTTCTTGATGCTCAGTCTCATGCACGACACTCAATATTTTGTGATCATTTTAAGATCCTGAAACAAAAAAGAATTTCTTACTAATGTAATGCAGTGCAATGTTTGAAGGTTGAGAGATGGCATGTAGGGTGGAGAGCCACAAAAGTGAGCTGGATGTGAGAGGCTGGTGAGTGAGTACATGTATGCCATAGATAGTGTCTTAATTACTTTCTCATCACTGGGACACAATACCCAACATGCACAACCTAGAGGAGGAGAGGTTTATTTTGATACATATTTTTAGTCCATAGTCTACTAGCTCCAAAGCAGGACAACATGGCAGAGAGTCTGGGCAGTGGACAGCTGCTCAGGTCATGGTGGCCAGAAAGCAGAGAGTACAAGGAGGAACCATGGAGGGAGATACACCCTTCTAGGTCCTGCCCCCAATGAACCACCTCTTCTGACCAGGCCTCTTCTCCTAATAGCACATTGAACTATAGCACCCCCATTATTCAATCACCTTTCCAAAGCCCCATTTATGAGAGAATGAGGCTCTTGGGGGACGTCTACATATAAACCATAACAGATAGGGATGTGTGGAACTGAAGTCAAGGTGGAAACTTTCCCAGACCACATTTTGGGTTCAGCAAGACTCAAATTGCACATTTAGACTTAGATTTTAAATCCAATTGCACTTTAAGCCAAAAGGCGATTGGCAAGTTTTTCATTAAAGTGTGGTTTTGAGAGGTTTCATTGAGCTTTAAAACTTGTATTGTGTTTCTTCTAACTTTTAACATTATCACCAGTCTGTCACAGTAGCCCCACCAGGATGGAAAATAGAAAGCCTCACATTTGAAGTTTGGTGAGGAGCAGAGAACTTCCCCATCTCACTCCAGTATTGATTCATCCAAGCAAAAGCCTGTTATTACTTTGGCCAACCTTTCAAGGGAAAACCAAAAACCTATTCACTCATTCACAAATATGTCAAGCCTGGTGCTGGGTCCTAGAGAAAACAAATCTTGAGCAAAGGACGGTCAAAAACAAATAAAATAACGTTCAAAGTGTTTTAAACAATTCGTGTTGTGTAAGCACATTAACTTGGCCTATAATCAGTGGCTTCCTTGCTTGTTGCATGTGCCATCCTCATTGTGGTCTCAATGTGGCAACAGATCCTGTGATTAACTGCCTACGGAAAAGGCAGAAACAGAAACCAACCAAATTTGAAACCCTTGAAATGGCAGCAAGACGCTGAAGCACAATACATACAAACAAAGGGGTTTTCTCATTAACCACCCTTGCTGGGAAGAAATTGGTAACTCCTAAGAAGGAATAGAAACCCTTTGGGCCTAAAGCAGTTATTCTGCTGTAGATCCCAGGCCTGCAAAGCTGGAGGGATGACCACACAGGAGGAGGAAGAGCCATTCAAAATGGGACTCTCTGTGCAAGTGAGTCATGCTCAGAGTAACAAGTATTTTCTCTGCTTTATTCTATGGGTGCCCTTGAGCCAAATAGCAGAAGGGAATGAGGGAGCAAAGAGACTGGGGTGGGAGTCAAGGCAGTTGTCCCAGATGGTGCCAATGAGTGATTTGGGGGAATTTAAGAAAGGGTAATATTATTGCTGATTTTTCCAAATAAGTGCCTAACTCAATTTTGTTAAGAAACATCATTGGCAATTTTGTGCTTGCCTCCAAAGGATGTGAAAAGCAACTACAGAATAAGCCAGTTGCCCCATTTCCTTTTCTTTTTTGAGTAATAATAGATTTCTATCTTTTGATGTGCTGATTTTAAAAAAAAACCTTCTTATAACTCATGTTTTGCTGCTAGCAGCAATTATTGCATAATGATCAGATCCATAAACACACACACACACACACACATGCACACACGCACACACACACGCACATTCAAGCACAGCAGTTTTGAAACATTTGATCATTTTCATGTTAATTTTCAAATTAGAAGAAATTTTATTTACTTCTCAACCATACTGAAGATTTCAAATGGTGTCTTTTATGTCTTATAATAAAAACAATAAGGAAAAATTGTTTAGAGGACTGGGTGGATACAGCCAAGCTGTGGCTTTTGTTACCTTATTCTACTTAGTCCTTTCCCTGAATTAGCCCTGGCCTAGAGATTTACCCTAAAAATCTTATCACCTGCCAGCTTCTTTATTCCTTTTAGTACCCTCCTCCCCAAGGGGAAAAAAACCCACTACAAACCGGCCAAATAGTAACAGAAACAGCCCTTGTCCCACTGGAGCTGGCCAATGCTCCTAGTTTTACAAGGAAGCAATGAAACGCTTTCTACCCTATTATGGGGGAGGGAAGGTGGAACCAAGCCACTCCCTCATCTGGTTCTCTTCTTTGGGAGAATCTTAAGGAAATGTTTACCTTGTGTGGAAGCCAGTTTCCTACAGCCCCTCTATTCCCTGCCCTGTTCCCTTTGCCCTCTGCCACACTAAGATCTGATAAGTGTCCAAAACCCATCATTTGCTGCTTAACTTTCAGAAGTGGTAGTGCCGTCTGACCAGTCCCTTTCTCTGTCAGCCAGTTGGAAAGGGATACTTGACATTTGCTTAAAAGTTGCACTCAGCCATCATTGCCATGTTTGGATTTCCTTGCCTTTGGATAGGTAGTGTGATAGTCATAAATCGGAATGCATTCCAGATGTGAATACCTCTCAGTATGATTACATTTAGTGATGCCACAGGGGTTCACGATATGTGTGATATGGAAAATATAAGTTACAAAATAGTAAGTATACTTTATCATATATATATATACTCATATATTTGACTTTTATAACTGTATGTGAATATGCTTATATGATATATAACAGTATAACAGAATACATGTTTGAAGAATAGGTTCTGTCTTGCCTTTTTCATCACTATTTTAAATTTACATACCTAAGTGTATAATAAAATCAAAATTTGATTATTTCAAAATGTGTTGTAGTAATAGACAAAGAGCAAACTTTCTTGTGCTCTTCAGTAGACTACTCAAGCGTCAGTGTAACAACATTTTCTAAATGAATAATAATCATCAGTTATAGCACTATACCAAGGTCTCTATGAATATATCCCCACCTGCAGGATAGTTCCGCAAAATGGATATTCTCCACATTTCACAGAAAACTGAGACTCAGAATCTATTGTCCAAGTAACAGGGTAAGAGGTGTGATGCTGAATCAAGCCTATCAATCAGTGAAAATGTCGAATTGTACTTGTCACGAGGAGACTTCAACTAACATCCACTTCACAAACAGGTCTAGCATCTACTGAGAGGGCTTGGCATGGGAATGACTAATAAGATTTATTGGTATATTGTAGTCAATCCACAAGAGAGTCTCTTCCCTCCAAGAAATTTCCTACATGGAAAGATGACAAAATGTGCATGCATATTAAATATGAAGCTGATAAAAGTACATCTTTTCACTCACCTGAAATCCACCCCCCATATTTTTAGATACTGGCTATGTGTATGTAAACCAAAGTATTTAAAATAAATTTCTACTTTGGGTATTTACTATGATAGTTTTAGGTGGAAAGGCACAGGAAAAATTTAGAGAGAGGACAATGTGTTGGATGAAGGAGGACAGGTGACAATAGAGAGAGAGATAAAAGAAAATATGAGGAGAAGCAAGATTTATGAAAAGCAAAAATGATCTAGTCTGTTTTCTAGACCAATTTTTGAACTGAACCAATTCATGAAACAAAGATCTTAAAGAAATTAGGAAAAGAAGACTTGGGAAGTGACTGTGGAAGAAGGAATTGTAGATACAGTATTAAGTAAACAACTTGATATGAGGAAAATCCCAAAACACTGGTGGGCTGGTGAATGCTGAACAATGGGTCTCAGGAAGGAAAAAGCCCTTTTGAATTGTGAATTTCTATAATGTAAATTCTACTAGCTATATTGATGAAAGTAGAATTGGCAACATAGGCACACAGTCAGTCCCTGTGAGTTGGTGCTAGTTCATTCGAGCATACCACTGAATTGTTTTATTACAAATGAATCAATAGAATAAGACTGAATTTCATACTGCAGAGATATAATTTATTTTCTCTTGAGATAGATGTTAGGCTAAAATTCCTCTTAGCACATTTTTTCTTCAAAAGGTATAAAATATACCTTTTGAGAGTATAAAGCAACAATTTAAATGAGATGGTTGAGGGTAGATATCAAAAATACCTATAAAATATTTTGTTTTTAAGATAATATCAAGGACCTTTAACCAAGTTAGAAGTATCTTTTTTTTACTAGACGTTTGCAGTACATAATGATTACATTTTTGTGGGAAGTTTGTATATGTACATAACACATCTTAATTTTTTTTTTTTTTTTTTTGGTACTGGGGATCCAACGCGGGTCCTTGCGCTTGCGCAGCAGGCGGCGAAACCACTGAGCTAAATCCCCGGCCCCACATCGTAATTTTTTCTTTTTGTCCTCTTCCCCTCAATCTAGCTAGCATACACTAACCTTAAAGATTTAAAATGTAGTTTCAATTGTGGCTGGGCTCCTTAGTTGATCGGGGTTTGAAGTTTTACTGAAGAAGAATTGCAGGCAAGTAACAATCAGTAAATGAACTGGACCCACTGTTGGTAAGTATGTTCATGGTGGCTGATTCTAGCAAATAGTAAATGCTCGGTGACTGACAGTGCTTTCTTCCCATTCCCTTACACACACACACGTATACACACACACACACACACACACACACACACACACTCAGCTGCTTCTTCCCTCTTGGCTAATGTCTTCCTAGAACAGCTCTGTTGGGATTATAACCTGGACTGAGCATTCTCATTCTTGTTCTTTTAGCAGATGCCTTTGCTCTCACAAGAACATGTGGATTATAACAGTTTCTCACCTTTGTATAGAGCTCTACAAAGCTCTTTTATATATCTTATCTCATCTCCCCTCCTTCCCACTGTACTGGTAAGGAATGTATTTACTTTGGGAAAGATTTATCCTCATTTTACAAATGAGAAGAAAAAAAAAGAGCCTGCCAGAGATAATTTGATTTATTCAAGTGTTCATGGGCTGGATATAATGAGAACTGAAAACTAGGCCTTCTGATTTCTAGCTCCAGCGCTCTTTCCATGAAATCCTTACTTTCTGGATAAAATTAACCAGTGGAAGGATTATGGCAACATGGGTTTCACCTGCTTACATGGGTGCAGTTGGGTGCTGGGAATGGTGCTTTCCAGAAATGTGGCAGAGATGAGTGTTATTTTCTTTGTGATGCCTTAAGTTTGCCTCAGAGCTTTATTTTTAAACCAAGAAGAGTGGAGAGTAGGGGTGGAAAGAAGTCCAAAGGCCTGGCTGTTGACCTTTCCCCTTGTTGGAGGCAAGAGAAGGCTTTATATTCATTTCATTTATTTTATTCATTGCTTCAGAAAAGCTTATTCTGTGCTAGGTTCTGAGCTAGCAGCTGGGATGCAAATTGAACAGGAGGGACATATTCCTGCCTTCATGAAACAGAATGGAGATGACCAAACACACTCACATGAAGCCACTAAAGTTTGTACAGTTAGAAGAGACTAAATTCCTATGGATCAAAAATTAGCTCATGGAAATGATAACTTCACTATGAGAGGTGCCTGGGAAAGCTCTTGGGCAATTTGGTGGCTATGTTTTGGATGTGGTTTATCTTCCAAAGGTTCATGTGTTGGAAGTTGGGTCCTCAGCATGGTGGTGTCAAGGTGGTAGAAGCTTGAGGTGGGAGGTAATAAAGTCACTGGGACTGCTGGTCTCACAGAGTGAGTTAGTGACTGCTAGAATAAATTGTAAAAGAGCAAGCCTGAGCCCCGAATCTCTTTATTTTCCCTTTTAACATGTGATTGCTTCCATATGCACTCCTACCATTTTGATACCATTTGCCATGAGCCCCTCCCTAGAGGCCAAATTGATGGAGCTGCTGATTGTTGAACTTTTAGCCTCCAAAACTGAACTAAATGAAGTTTTCTCTTTACCACTACCCAGCCTCCATTGTTTTGTCATAGCAACACAAAAATAGGCTAATACAGTGGTCTTATGCATAGATTGGAGTCGATTACTTCTAGATTTCTTAAAGAGCTTTTAAAATAAATGTATGTATATGTGGGAAAAACATCAGCTAAGTACCTGCTAAGTGCGACAACTGTACTCAGTTCCCACAATGACTCCATGACATAGATGCCATTGTCCCTATATTAAGGAAGGGGAAGTCATAGATTAAGTGCCACAAATTGACTCCACCAAGCTATGGCGAAGCTATTAAGTGGTAAAAGTCAAGTGGTAAAAGTATGCCCTCCTTCTCCACTGTACCATGTTGTCTCCTTTGCCCAATTCTTGGTCTTTATGAATTATTCTTCTGGAAATTCCTTGAGAGAGCATTTCACATTCTCTAGCAAGCCAGTTTTTCATGTTTGCACTATTCTCCTCTTGTTCCCTCTTCACACACACACACACACACACACACACACACACACACACACAGGTTAATGGGTGAGATGTATGACAGAAAACCATCCCCCTGCTCACTCCCATTAGGGGAATTCCCAGTCTGCTTTAACCCCCAAGACAGGTGGCCACTAAGCCAGTTCTTCACATTGTTGTGGACTCTGACTTCTCCATACTGTACAGTATGCTGTGCTACTTAAGTGGCTCTGCTTCACTTGATGTCAGTGGCAAGATATACTTTATCAGAAGCAAGAAAGGACTGATTTCAGAAGAAAATAAACATTTACACAAAGTGAAAAGTCTTCACTCATGGAAGTAGCTTGTGTAATTAAGCAATCTTTCTCCCCACTCCCAACCCTCACAGGTATTGAAGCCATAAGGAAATTTCAGTTCTGACTTCCCTATGATGCTGTCTTCCACATACTCCCTATCTTATTTCTCTTGGATATAGTCCACCCAAGTAGCATTACCGCCCTGTCACAGGGGTAAGCACTTCCCAGCAGGACTGCCTTGTATTCCAGAAATACTCTCTGGCTCCACCAAAATATGTACACAAAGGTTATGCATGGAAGTTAAGTGTAGGGAATGCCCCTGTAATTGGTGATATTTAAATATATGTTTTGCACATTCATGGGTGTTCTCTCTGTCCTTTTTTCAAGTATAGACACACACACATACACTTATAAATTCATAAAGTTTCCTTCAAAAAAGAAATAACAGAGAATATTTGTTTTCTGGGGAAAATTTTACATATTTTTCTTAAAGAGTCTCTAAATTTGTTAGTAAGTTTCAGAGTTTAATCAGTATGCTCAAATTTTTGAGGCAGGTCAAATTTAAAAGTACAACCTAGTCTAATAGGCCAAGACTAGAGCTATCTCTTGTTAGTTACATTCATAATAAAAATGTAGCTGGATTTAAAAATTTTCCTGACTGAAGTTCAAATGTGTTGTTTGAAGAGTTAGATTTTAAGTTGTTTTGTAAACCTTTGTTTTTTTCCTTTTTACAGAATTTGGAGAATTTGACTTGTTTTTGATTTAGAAAAGAACTGTTGAAAATATAATCATTCATTAATATTTAGGGCAGTTGAAATAGAGGAACTTTGTACCCTAACTAGATTGGGTAAAAAGTTGAAGTGTTTGATATTTTTAACTAACTAGATTTAAATGACTCAAAGATGAATTTTAAATTAAAAAGCTCAGCACAGCCACATAAATGTGACGCATGGTCTGAAAGAAAGTATGCAAAAACAATTATTTAACTATATAACAAAAAAAAGTCATCATCTAGATGGAATTAAGAAGTGCCACGCCTAGATCATCTCAAATTGTATGAAGCTGCCAGCACAGCAAGTAGTAAGCTCCATGGGGAAAATTATGTGTGGGCTCAAACTTTAGATTAAAAAAAAGAGTTATGTGTCTGATAAAAAAGGTTTACTGGAATAATTTGTTAATTAAAATTATTTTATTATTTATTTAAAGCAGTGTGGCGAATGCATGAGATAGAGTTTACGTTCATTCTCCTCTGTTCAAAATAAGAGAATGTTTTGCTTCGTATACTGTGTTTAATCATCAGGGTATTGAGGTTATATAAATTAATTGTATCTTTGCCGCAATGATGTGAATAGGTTCTCTAGGAATAACATGTTGAAGTGTCAATAACTTTTTTCTTTTACCACCCACATTATGTTATGAGTAGCACAGGGTATTTAAATGCTTTGGCAGAGAACATGAATAAAGAGCTGATCTTGAAAATACCCTTGTCATTATTTATTTTGAAATTGACGCTTTGCTCTATTTAAGGCTTACACCCAGTTTTATCTGTGTGTTTCAGATAATCCAACATATGCCTAAGAACCAGCCCCAAATGCCTTTCTTTCTTCACCCTATCTCAGATCATTCCATTTACTTTTTTGAGGAAATAATAAGAGGTGAAGAAAACATGAGTCCAGAAAAAGACATCAATTGAGGAATTTTGTTTGTTATGATTGGACAGCTGTAACTGGCCCAGTAGGATCATTTTATGTTTTATTTTGATTGAAGAGATATCACTTTGCCAACCATAATTTTTACAATTCAGCTTTTCAGTGAAAATAAAATGATCTTTTCTTTTCTATTTTCTCTTCTTCCTCTCTCTCCCTCCCTCCCTCTCTCCCTCCTTTTCTTTCTCAGATGATTGTTCCTTAAAAGTATCACTATCTGGCAGATAATTATTCTATTACTTTAAAAGTGACCAATTTGATGTCACACTTAAATAAATTCTTCTTTTTATCCTATGTTGGCTCAAACCCACATATTGGCTAAATATTTTAATCTAGTAGTATAAGTAAGTCTCTTGGAGGAAAAACTCTGGCTCTCAGTTATGGGAAGCATGCTACTGATATCTTTGACAAATATTTTACTTTTCATTAAAAAGTTTCTTTAAAAATCTACTTTAAGAAGTGACAAACAAGAATCAGGCTCATTGCCCTCCTCTAAACTGGTCTTGTGATGAATTTGGGGAGGATGCATGTTGTAGTCATTTCTGTGTTCCCAGTACCAGGCTCATAATGAAACTCATCACATTTTGATCTAAATTCAAATGCTTATCTTTTCACCTGTCTCTGTGGTCATTGGCTCTGATGGAAGGTCACCATGGCTTAAATATTGTGGAATGGGTTAATGTTCTGAGCCTTCAAATGTTCTTGAGTTATACAGCTGAGTTTTGCCTTGATCCTAATTGAGCGTAGAAACAAAGCTAACATTGACACATACACACACAAACCCAAAAAACAAAAACTCATAACTGCATTAGGATGGTTCTCTTTTCCAAGTGAAGGTCTGAAGTCATGGGTATTCCATTCTTATTGACCATATGCTCTTAATTCCTGAAGTGCTAGAAGGCACATGTGGCATCTTATGCCTCTATTTTGGGACGAGGTCTGGATAATAAATAGCAATAGCATAACAAGTGAATTTTGCCAATGGCATGCTGAAATCTTTCCAGAATGAGTGTTCATGGCTAGAATAGAGAAAGCTAAAGGTGGGGATTCCATGTATTGGAGGGGTTTCTAAAGAGGGAAGGGCAGTTTTAAAATTCAGTCAATTGATCTTCCAGGACTGCTTGTGTGAGGTGTTAAAGGAAAAGATCTTATTCCCTTGTAGGGTTTTATTCCTTCAAAGAATTCCTGCAATATATTCCTGCAAAATATTCCTGCAATAGTTCCTCTCAGGGCCACAATGTGTTTTTTACAGAAAGCATTAAAAGGCACTAGAGTCTCCTGAAATTAGGTACATTCTAAAACACCCAGTTTTGGAAGGTTAGAACTCATCAGTTTATGAATCTCTAATTTGTACTCATGAAGAAGATATTTTATTCAGTCATATACGTATATGCTAATATAAGATTCCAAAAAGTCAAGTGATTGCTTCCAGCTCCCAGCTATATGAATTCCCACAATTATAATCGAAATTCTGACCTCTGTGGTTTCTAATTATCCCTGTGTTTATACTCCCACCACATTACATTATATTTGAATTATTTTTTTACATTTGTTTCTCCCACTAGAATGTGTCCTTTATCTTATAACTTAGTTTGTAGAGTTAAAAGCAGGGTTCTGAAGCCAGGTCACCTGAGTTTAAATTTCAGCTTCTTCCATGACTGTCGGTGTGACTTTGGATTCGTTGCTCATTTCAATTCCTTTCATTCAGTCTTCTGGAAAATTTGAAAGGCAGTATTGCCAACTCATAGAGTGTTAAAGGACTAACGGGGCTAATTTACACAATTAGAATAGTATTGAGTCAAAGTGGGAGCTAAAAACATGCTAGTTGTTTCTGACACATAGAGTCCTTCAACAAATATTGTTTGAATAAGCAATTATTAACAAAAACATCTCTTACTGTTGATGCTATCCAAACTTTTCACATTGGTAGATGCTTATGGGGGTAAGCATGTTCATTTGAAGATGGTTTCTGATTTGATGGTGTGAGTCATGTCTTTCTATACAAAGTGAAAATACTCTCTGTGTGGTCTTCCCTTTGTTTTATGTATAAATATATTAGCTCCTGGTCAGGAGCTATGGTATTAGCACTGTTAATTGTCTATATGATAACTCTCAGCCCAACATTTCCACAAAGCTCATAATTTTTATCCTCTGTTACATCATCATAACACCTCTAGGCAGGCCAACTATGTTCAGTTCAGTCTTGGACTTCAGGCTAATCAGACTCCTTTCTCATTGATGGGAATCACTGGCATAAGATATTATTTCCAGATTTGACTCAAGACAAAGCAATTAATTTTTCAGATAATGAAGGATGCATTAAGGATTAAAACAAAGAACAATTAGCATGTATATGAACTTGGATCATCACTTACACAAATGCCAACTGTCATTTATTTGAAATAAGATATGCATTTATTTGAGTCATGGGGCCTGGTAGAGTGATAAGATGTTTAAGCTTCTATAGTTATGTTTAAATTTTTGTTTTTTAATATTTTACAACAGGAATCTACTCTCAAGTCAGAGTTTTACAAAATAATTCTTTAATCATCAACAGATCTTAAGCAATTAATATTTGTGACTAAATAGCAAATTTCCATAAATGGAAGACCTTCATTTTGTGTTACCTGCTAATTCTTCAAAAATTATATATGCTTTGAGAATAGTACGATCCTAACAGAGTTAACTTATGCTGAAATGTACTAGAAACTCTTTCCAGATAGTAAGCTCTTGATAAATCAAATCAGATATTTAAAATGTCCTAAAGCAAATAAGGAAGCATTCTTTCTCATTCTAAGGTTTCTTCTCTGACATTATTACTGCTTACTGCTATTATTATTAGGTTTAGCATCCCTCTTTGTGCTGATACTAACAAACACACACAGAAATAGTGAGTTTTTTGAAAAAAGTGAAATCATGTCACTCGTATTATTCCCCAGTTTATCTTTTTCACTTCCCAGTATTCATAGGAACCTTTCTAAGTTAGTGTAAAAGATGGCCACATCCTTTTTAATGTTCACAATGAATTCCATTCTATAGTTTCTTTACCCATTTCTCCTTATAGTGGACATTTAAGTTATCTCTAAGTTTTCACTATTACAAATGATGCACAATAATTCTTTCTGTACCTATCTCTTTATATGACTATTTCTGTGTAAGGAATTTCTAGTAGAGGAGGTCATAAAGTAGATCTTTGGGAAGCATTACCAATTATTTTTTAGGCAGTTAGGGTCTTCAATGTTTATTGTCATTGGGGAGGGCTGTTCTGATTCTGAAATCAGACAGAGAAAAAAAATAATTTTTTCAAGAATTTGGCTTTCGAATGCTTAAATCCTTAGGGTAATGAAAACTTTTAGTAAGGACAAAATATGAGTGAGACACATCATGAAAGACTGCAGAATTTTTGGTTTTGGTTAGAAAAAGTTTGACATGATGGAGAAACGGGGGAAGGAGAGGAAGTGAGGACAGTGGAGGCATTAGTAAGTTCCTAGTTCCGGGCCCTGTCCTGTTTCCCAGATGATAATCTCAGAGAGGAAGCCAGCCCCAGGAAATGCAGCCCTAGGTAGACAGCAGAGTCCTAAAGAAAAAATGCTATGTGTTGTATAGCAACAAATCTTAGCCTGGCTAAGATTCCCAGGGCCTAAGCTGGGCACAGTAGTGGCAGAATTATTCCAAGTCCTTTCATCATGGCATAAAAGGAGGGGAGAAAGTTGCTAGCTTTGCCACCAGAACAAGAGATCGTTTATTGATGATCTGCTGGGATAAGGTCTTAGGACTTCACTGGGGGATGCCCACAGGGCCTGGTGACTATGCAGAGGACCATGTACCTTTCCCTCTTCCCCAACATCTTGACATGATATCAGCCGCAGAAAGACTTGGGGGGAAAGAGAACCCTGAATGGATGAAGTCTGAATTTCTGTGATGCAGCAAAATAATAGACGCCCCCCCGCCCACCCCGCTGCCCCGCAACACCATGCTAACTATGGAACCCAGGGTTGTGTATTGTTAGGAAAGTGCTGCACTTCTGAGCTACACCCCTAGACCTGGACTCTGAGATTCTTTTCTCATCCATGAGTTTGGGTGTTTAAAATGTTTTTATAGCTGCTACAGTGTTTTCTTCTCCCCTTAAAAGGTTCTTCTATTTATACTCCCACCATATTAGAGAGTTCCCATTTCTTCTATCCTGGTCAACACTAGATGCTATTAAACTTCACACACACACACACACACACACACACACATGTTTGCCATATATATATATATATATATTTGCTAATTCAATAAAATTAAGGCTATCTCACTTTAATCTTTACTTCCTTGCTCAGTGATGAGGATTATTTCATATATTTATTGATTATAGTCTTCTTGTTTGATGATACACTTTTTATCTTTCACTTAAAAACAAACTATTGGCTAATGACACTGATGTTTAGTCTTTAGTCATTACCACTCTATTCAAAAGAGAATGGACATATCATTACCTTTGTTTCTCAATGATAATTGTTGATCCATTATAGAAACAGTCTTTTCAACATTTCTCATCTCTTATTGCTTTGTTTAATGTCTGAAGTATAAATATTATAATTTTTATATAGAAAAATTCAGGTAGGGAAGGCTTGAAAGGGACAGTGAGAAATATTTTCACTTATTTTCCATGTTTTGTATGTTTCTAATGAAAAATAATATTTAAAAAATACATCATTGATTTCTGAAGTCAGAAGAAAAACATTACAAGGATTGTGACGGGTTATTTGCTAGGTTTTCTTTCTCTGAGCTCCTTCCAGTGGGTATAAAATTTATTTAAAACCCTATTTGCTTGTGTTATTTTATTTGAATTTTTTATCAGGGGATATTCCTTCTCTCAGTCTTCTGACAAATCTCCGCTTGATGTTTTGGTGATCTTTTAAAGCTTAATATGTATCACTGGCCAAACTGTGATTTGCTCTAATGGTCTTACACTTAACAATGATTTTCATTCGAGGTAGGAAAATTGGTGTTTGTGTGATGTTGGTCACTGGCAAAAACACCAAGGGTCCAAATCTCCTCTCTTTGCTTCTGCCTGGTCCTCTCCATTCTCTCAAATTCTTAGCTCTCTTTCTATTTAATAAGTTCTGAGAATTAGAGCTGCTAACTGTTCAAATAGAGGCCAGGTTGTGAGGCTTTGCCATCTGAAAGCTGCTTTGATGCTGTCTGTGAAATGAACTTGTGGACACCCACTGCAGCATTGGCATCCTGGGCAGCCTCAGCAGAGATCAAAGGCTACCCAATGCCTGGAGGCAACTCCCGGAGGACAGTGCTGAAGCTCCTGGCAGGCTCTTTCTGCCTGCCTGCTGGACAACACCACTACCTGTCCCGGGCCTGCCGATCACAGAGGGCTTTCAGTGCTCAGCCCCATTCTTTGGCAGCTGGGATTCCAAGTGTACTTAGAAACTGTAACCAACTCTGTTAATTTTAAAACAAAGCAAGAATACTTCTGCTTTACTTTCTCCAACACTGTCCCTTTGTCTCTTCAGGGCTGACGACATTCCTTTAGCTGTCATGTACCATGGCTGAAATGATTTAAAATGTTATAGCAGGGGGCACTAGGATGGGCAGCCAGGAACAAACAGCTCTCTGGTTATCAGAACTGATGTTAGCCAAATTCTGCCTAACACTCACCAGAAAGTTTGAGAACAAAGAGGAATTAAACTAAATTCCACCTAAAACCACCTTTATTCCTTGTGCTAGCAAGATCCCATTTTCCCACCTAACCTGACATTTGGCATTGGAAAGAGTCAGTTTTATTCAAGTGACTGTACTCATTTGGATATAGACTGAATTCTAAGCACTTTATAAAGGTGCTTTAAAACTTTTTTTTGTTTTTCTAATAACTTTGAAAATATACAATGTAAAGTAAAAATACTTAGCAATTGACCCACCATTGTTAATTCAGAAAGCAGGAAGTATAGAAGATTCCAACATAGGAGATGTCTCCCTTGGTAACTTGCTCTGTCTTATTCTAATAGGAAACAGTGGTTCTCTTTTGGGTAATCTGCCAAGGGTATCTTCTTGAGCTACTGAGAAAACTTTCTCCCTTCAAGGAAATCTAAGTTCTTTTCTGCAGGATTGAATGTGAAGAAACGTGACTCAAAATCTAAAAAGCACAGTCCTCCACAGCTTAGGCAACTCACTCTACAGACATAACAAACTCTGTGCTAGACTTTCATTTTTTATCAGTCTGGGGACAGGAGCTAGATAAGCAGGAGAAAATCCACAGATAAAGGCACCCTCCCAAGTAGAGGCTGTGGGCGGTAATTTTCCCCAGTGGCGAGGAGTCAGAGTATTATGGATTTGCAAAGACCTTGCCTTCGTGTGGATATTGTGACATTCTTGTGGGAAAATGAAAACATAGTGCGCTGTGTATACCATGGTGTATTTGACATCGACAAGCAAGGGTTTCAAAGTGAGGTGGGATTGTCTGAGGTCCCACACCCTGCAGGTGTGTGGTTAGCAGCCGGCTAACTGGGTTACTGGAAATTAGCACAGGAAAACAGAGCCGCCTTTTTGGCTCCCTGCACATCTGCTAGTGTGGAATTCATGGATGGAAACAGAAGCAAGCTGCATTCTGAGACTGATGGGCAAAATCCCTTGTTAGTGCTGAAGAAGCTGAAAGCAGGTAAAGGATGGATCTGATTAGGATCCGCCTCAGCTAATCAGAGTAGTTTGTCACTTGTTCTTTGGACTGAATTCTGACTCCTGTGTCATCTAGTCATCCAACACATTTAACCAGCTTCAAGCTTTCTTATCTGATACCTCTAATCATCCTACGAGCCATGTAAAGCCATAATGGTGTCCTCACTAACAGGTGGGGAAACTGAGACCCAGAGGAGTGAAAGAATTGCTTGGCCTCATGGAGTAAGACTGTGTGGGCAAAGTAGAGCCCAGATTTTGGGCCTGAAACCAAATCTAAACCCCCTTCTGTTGCCTGTGTCCTTCTATCATCTGTGCATGCCTGGTATCTTCAGTATTTTTCTGACTTCCAAGCTTCAATTGACCACATTTACTTAAGGAACAAAACAATCCCTTCTTCCCCAAAAAGAATTTTATATATTTTCATTATTAATCAAATAATATAGATACACAGTAAAAAGTACAAGAGCAAAGGAAGAAAATAAATATCACATCTAATCCCACCACATCGTAGCTATCTATGTTTTGTGAACTATCCTGCCACACTGATTGGGTAAATACTATACATTTATGCAAATTGTAACATTATTAAATAAATAAGTAAAATAAATTGAAAAGTATAAAATGAGATTATTTGGTATAGAATGAGACTGTTTTTTAAATTTACCTGCAGTACGGAGAAGAGTCAAGCCAATATCACACTCTTCTATGATGTATACACTACTGTGAATACCTACTTTTCTACTTTATTTTATTTTTAAAATTTATTTTACTTTTATTTTGGTACTGGGGATAGAACTCAGGTCCTCTACTTTTCTCCTTTATAGGTAGAAGAAGGTATTTCATTTTACCTCTGCATTTTCAAGTTTGCTATACCATAAAGGATGTTGCAATGATTATGCTAATAACTAATTTTTGCCCAGATCCTTATAATTTCTTCAAGATTTTTCCTAGAATTAGAACTGCCAAGTTGAAGAGGATGTACATATTTGTAATTCCCACTAGGAAGCAGTGCAATGAGGACCTACTTCTCTACCCCTTCAGCATTACTGGGTTTTAGAATTAAAATTAAGGCTTCAAATAATTTATATAGTTGCATAGGGGAGGCAGGTAACATATGGTAATAAAGGAAACTCTTCCTTTATTTGATTTATAAACAAAATAAGCACAACACATTTTCTCCACTTACCTAACCTCAGAAGATCAGCTACTATAACAAAATAAGATCCCTGAGAGGGAACATTAAAGAAGATTTTGTTCAATCCACTCTTCAAAGGCTCTGAGAAAATATCACCAAGGGAAAGTCCAATCCATCAGTGGCCCATGGCCATATACCTTCTTGTATAATCCCCTCAATTTTTACAAGTTAAGTAGGGTTAAGCTGGGACAGCACTTGGGAAAAGGTCCTCTAGTGGAATCCCAAGTACTATGTAAAGCATTGTTCATGGTGTGTAAATGTCTACCCTGTGCAAACAAGCAGTGTAGCACTTTCCAAAATACATGTGTGCTAGTGGAAAATATTGTATCTTGTTGATGAAGAGAGTGTAGGAACTAACTGGGAATGACCTGTCTGATTTGCCAGATTTCTTGGAAAGCCTGTGAAGCAATCAGTACAGCTGCGTCTGATGGCTTGGGGTGGGGAATTAACCGCCCCAGTTCCCCATGTAGGTGGAAGACCACCTATTTTTTACTGTTACAAGATGGTTCAAGAAAGTACAAGGAACTTCCAGCTGGGATGACCACGTTGCACTTCCCAGCTGTCAAGCAAAACGAAGAGCTGGTGCACTGATCTAAGCACTTCAAGGGAAAAGAGAGATATGGAGAAGTCATTTTCAAGAGGCTCTCTACCCTTCAGCAACTCCACCAGACACCACCCAAGCCTTTCCCTTCACTTTCCTCCCCTCAAAACTGCTACAATAAAAGCCCACAAAGTGAAAGTGTTGCAAAGGGGAAGGGAGCCAGAAGGCACACTAGGAAATACCTTTCAAATAGCTAAAAGATCAATTGTGATGAGTCAGGCAGAAGGGCTGTTTAGAGAATTTTGTTTGATATGACACAAATTCAATGTGCACTCCCAGTGTTTTCCGACACTGATCTCCAAGACACTATGGATTGAACCTAAAACAAAATTTAAAAAAATCTTCCTCAGGGGTTGGGTTATGCCATAAATTAAGAAGATTTTTAAAAAATAGTTTCCATCATAAAGTAGAAAAAGTTAAGAGGCTCTTAACAAAAGTAGGCGTATCACTGCAGTTTGTTGATAACTGATGGGGACCAAAGATAAATGAACACGAATGCAACAAATGAATATAAAGCCAGTATATAAGGAAATAGATTTTTTTTAACTTTAAAGGCCATTATTTATTTAATGATTACATTGACTTTATCCCTACTAAAAATTCTAGAATGAATTAGTAATCAAAGCAAGTAAAGTTGGCTATTGGGTTATTGTTTTTCAAGTATGCTTTTAAAGAAATTTGCATATTACAGATGATGTTTTAAATTCAGATATGTTGTAAATGATACTTTTTTTAAATGTGGGAAAGTATTTCCTATCCCTAGAAAGTATTTTCTGTCACTACAAAGTATCTTTTGAAGCAATTGAAAACAATTTTCAACATTGTTTCTATGAGTAAATTAAAAAAAAATAAATGAAAGGTAGGTATGAAAGAGCTAAATTTAACATTGTGCATATTAGCAATGAAACATTTTGTTGCCTATTGAAAATTAAGTATGTATGGTGAACATTTCATTGCTGCCCTCAAATTTACTTCGTGCCCTCAACAAACCTTGTGACTTGACAAGTATCATCTCTGATGCAGAATTTCTCCAATCACTGAAGGATTTCAGTTTCTAGTTTAATCCTCTTGCTGCCATATGAAATAAGGCCCCCCAAATCAATGAATCTGCTTTTAAAGGTTAAAGAATGAGAGGGCACTCCAAATCTCAAGTTCCTTTCCCATTGGCTTGGGAAATAGATATATAAGAAATGGATGGTCAACTTACTTTGGAAAGCTTCTCTGAGACAAGCTGTGAGTTGTATAATATAAACTAAAATTTTGGCTTTCATTATGTTAGACAGATAAGATAGAAATTAATATGAAGTCAGAGATGGATTGGACACTCCAGGAAGTCAGCCCAAAAGGTGAAGATATCAAAATTGTGGCTGGTGGCAAATTTGAAGAGATCCAGGCCTCAAGATGGAGATGCAATAGCCAGGCCTGCCAGCCTCTCTAGAGATAAACAGCAATTTGAGATTATAGTGTAATTAGCAGCACTTTGTCCACTGAGCTCAGATAGGCATCAGATGCACAGATGGGGGACCAGAACATCTGCACCCATCCTTTGCCAAGAATGCCTTTGTTCTTTCCATATACTCTTGCTATGTGATTTGTTTCCCTATTGGATCAATCTTAGCTAAACGACTATACTTTTAATCCTATAGGTTGATTGTACTTTGAACTGTGTTGTATCCATGTTTCGATTTTATTGTATAAATTATCCTTGACAAAGAATCTCAGTAGCCACCCACTTTGGGGATGCTTCCTATCTCCCAGGAGCTTTCTCTCAATAAACCTTTCCTATTCTTAACCTCTGTAGTAGTCTAAAGTTATTCTTCGGTATTTGGGGGACACAAACTCAGCACATCCGATATCTAACAGGTTGGGAGTTATTTTCCCTGTCTCACATCATCTAAAAACTAGGTAGCCCTCTTCTAGCCTAACAATCTGATGATGCCTCTTGGCACAAAAGAATGCTAATCCCTGTTTTCCAGCCAAATTCCAAATGGTTCTGTAAAGCTTACTTCCTCTTAGAAGGTTTAGTAAGAAAAAAGACTTTCTTTATTTCCTGTCCTCAACAGCGGGGGGCGGGGTACTGAATGGATTTACAAAACATATTAGAAATACTAGGTATATGACTTAGAATTTTAAAGTCTGCAAAATGTTTTTTGGATAGAAAACTATTCAGTAAATGAGATATATTTTATAGTGTCAATGATTTATCTTGATAAATGTCACCATTTAAATTCCCTGGAAAAGGAAAAATAAGGGAGACTATTAGCCTGAAATAAATTGCCATTGGAGCCTTTTCTACTACACAATATATAAGGTGTCCTGAAATAAGAAATGTGATACCAGTGAACAGACCTTGTGTCCAGAGCAGTGTCACAGCATGTTCAGGTGTACTGGCTCTGTCTTCGAGCTGGTGCCTCTGTGAAGGGTCCCTGCTGATCCTATTCCACCTTTGGTGCCTTGTTGGAATGGTAGATTAGACATATGAAACTTTGGCCTATATTCCTTCTGGAAAATATATTTTTTTTCTAACTCTGGAAATATTGAATTTATTTTCACAGGCAAAATCCTAAGGCAAATGAGGAAATCGACCATAAATTCCTTTTTTAAGTATCCACTAGTGGCTTCATTCTGTTTATTTTGGGTTTTAGCATGTAGTAGGTCCTTAGTCTTTTACCTTTTCCTGGTTAACTTGTTGCAGTGTGCGTTACAAGGCAGACATGCCAGTTCTTCAGGACAAGAGCTTAACATTCAGCTATTCAATCCAGAAAAACAACAAGGATAACAGGAAGAAGCTGGTCTGACAGTGAAATAAGTCAGGTTCATTTTGGTTGACAGGGTAAGAAATTGTACCCATCAAGGAGAATTTAAATGGATTTATTAGAACACTAATTTAAAATTTTTTTTAATTTCCATGTCTTTCTTTCCTTGTATTCTGATGGCTTATAATTAGATTTATTTCTCTATAACACACAATTCACTTTTGATCATAGGCTTTCATTTTCCAAGACGTACTGTTTCATCTTGTTTTTCATTTTAACTTTTATCTTTTATACTTACAAGAGCTTTAGTTTTCTTTTTAAAAAATAAATTTCCTAACTTTAAATAGACAATTTCCTTCTTGTAAAAGTGTAATTAATACTTGTCTTCTCTATTTCTTTTTTCTCTCCTATTCTTTCTAAACAAAAACATCTTTGGAAGGCTGAGACAGGGAGATCGTAAGTTCGAGCCCAGTCTGGGCAACTTAGCAACTAAATGGGCACTTTTCTAGAAAATAAAAAACAAAAGAGATCTGGGGCTATAGTTCAATGTGGAGGCCCTGGGTTCAATTTTCAGTACTGTAAAAACAAGCAAGCAAGCAAGCAAACATTATCAGCTGCCTTAAGAGTAATGGTTGAGGGCCGAGGATTTAGCTCAGTGGTTCCGCTGCCTCCTTCCAAGTGCAAGATCCCGAGCTTGATCCCTGGTACAAAAAAAAAAAAAAAGAAAGAAAAGAAAAAAGAAAGAAAGAAAGAAAAAAGAGTAGTGGTTGATTTCCATAGGAAGTTAAAGGATACATCCTCTTTCCCAAACTATTAAGAGACCAGATTTTAGGGGTGAGGGGCCATTGTTTTAACTTCTTGACTCAGCTCTTGTACTTAAACTCTTGAAAACTGTAGTCTAGAATAAGCCAACCACTGCCTGTTTCTCTACTCTCCAGAGAATCTTCATCCCAAACCTCCATTCCTGTGACAGAAAACATGGCACTGGCAAAACTGTGGAACAAGGGGAGCCAATTTTTCCTGGAAATCTGTCAATTGAGTAACAATTCTCTAAAAGTAATCACCTTAGAAGACCTCAGAGTATTGTACAGGATTTTTGCTGGGAGCTGCTAAAGCATTTACCTGAATACCAAGCCTTTCCAAACACTCCAAGTTCCTCTGTATTCTGTGCTCCCTGATCCTCCTGTACCCTTCACCACTGATCATGAGCCACAGGGGATCTCTGCCACCATGAACAAAGCTGCACACTTTTCACATCCTGCATATGTTCTGACTCGGTTTCCCTTTCCATTGCAACAGGCTTTTCAGACAAACTAAACAACATTCTTTGCATGCTTCAGCCAGGTAATCTCCAGGATTGACTTTGGATGTCAAGTACTTCTGCCTCCTCTTTGCTGGCATGTGAAAATCCGAGAAATCTGTTTAAGAAATGTAGCAAACAGAAAATGTTGACAGAAAGTGTCATATCTTTGCTTTTCTTATTTGTAAACAAAGTATTTATTTATTTAAATCAGAAATTTGTTTCAAGGGAAAGTTACAATTTTTAATTTTTGACATTTTCCTCAGTGTCTGATGGAAGAAACTGAGGCAGGCTCTGATGCCCTGATGAAGCCTAAATAGTTATGAGATACCAGCCGGGGCTGCATGAAGAGTATGCAATACAAAATCTCTGGGGGGAGCTATTGGTCACTGTATTTGAGATTAAAAATGATTTGCTGTTCAATTCCAGTTAAGGGAGGAAGGAATCATCTCCAAGATTGAGTATCTGTTATTTGGTGATGACTACTGGTCTCATTGAAAAATTCTCCCGAGTGTAGATACATAACTTTCCTTTGATTGTGGAAGAGTTCTAAGAGTTGTTCACTTTCCCAGAACTTTATGTTACTGTCATCAAAAAGGAGCTATAATGGGAGATCGTGGTGAGAGGAAAGAGGCTGAGCTTACCCACATCACTGTTGAGAGGTTTCATTGGATGTGACTGTTACATGTACCTCCAGTAGCAGACCTGAGAAATCTAGGAAATGTGGAACAAGAAATAGGTAATGTTCCAAGTGGAAGCCATGATGGAATGTGGCTATTGGCAGGTAATCATCAGGAAAATAGAAATGGAACTCACTGGATAAAGTGGGAAGGAAGAAAAGGTAGAGAGAATGTGCACCTGGGAATAAGGTTTAAAATACACATGTATATTTTTGGGGTGAGGTGCCACATATTCGATTCTAAGATCTTTGGAGCCCATGCCACAAACAACCTTATCAATGACACAGGTGTCTCAACTGAACTAACCGTGAGATGGAGCCCTTTACTTTCCCAGGTGTTGATTTGCATTTTTAAAGTTATTTTTTAAATAGAATTGGCAATAGAAGAGGGTTCTCATGGGCACATAGGCGAGGAGAAGGTAGTGATATGTAGAAAGGACTCAACAACATCTAGCTCCAACTGACCCTACCGACTAATTTATACAACTAGGGGGATCAGTTAAATGAGAGAACTCTGCACGGGGGATTTAGGAGGAGTTAAGTTGCAAGGGGTTCACCTTCTATAATTACATTCATCAGCTCAGGCGGTATAGACATCTCCAGAAGGAAGGGTGAAGTGTAGGTAAGACAAGGCTGAATTGGAGAAAACATGCTCAGAAGTCTTGCATTCCTTTTTCAATACTCTAGAGACATCTATGGGACTTCCCAGAAATACACAAAGGTGGAAGAATATTGCAGGAGAATGAACCATTGAGGATATAAATTTAGATTCTGGAGCAAGCCAGAATTTTGTGCCTCGTCCAGCATCCTACTTGTATGCAGCTGCTGTTGTGTAGAGGATACTTGGGTTCCATCTGGTTTACATCATCTGCGGGAGCACATACAGCAGTTGCTCAGGAGATGGACACTGTTCTTGATTCTCAGATGGTGCAGAAGGATCTTCCCCAGGGCCAGAAAAAGAGTTGCTCTTCCAAGGGGTGTTTGTTAGCTCACGTTGTGTATTATCCCTTTCACCCCTTTCCAACACTACTGATTTGCGTTTTGAGGCCTGGAACAACTGATTCTACCTGATTCTAGGGCAGAGCATATGACCTAAACTAACCTGATTAGTGCCTTCTATGAACAGATTATCATAACGTTAAGGTTTGGGCACATATTTTTTTGGGGGGGGCATGTATTTTAAGCCACCTAATTTAAGCCATCAAAACAGATGAAACCTCACATCTTTTCCTGGAAATATTGGAACATCAGGTATATTGTTGAAGATATTAATGAGAAAGTGTGTTCTTATGGGTAGGGTTACAGCCATTCTGGGACCAGGAAGAAAGCACATCTTAGCAAGAAAAAGATCTCTATAATAGAGTAGCTTGATTAAACTCATCTATAGCCTACTTTTCCCGTGGTATTTTCAGTAACATGAATCCTCCCTTATAGTTTAAACATTGAGTGAAACTTTTTGCTACTTATTACTGAAAGCAGTAAAGATGTGCAACACTAACCAACATCACCAATATCATTTGTGAGGCAGCATTAAAGGCTCTACTTTACTTAAGGAAAATGCCCACGATACCACGAAATTTGATAGAGCTGATGAATGTCTTCCCTCTGGGAGGCACCATAATTGGAGGGAATCCCATAAAACATAGCCATTTGTATCTCAAGTTACTTCATTCTAGACTCTAAGCAACTAGGGCGTAGAAAACATGCCCATTTATTTTACTTAAAATAATGCTGAATGTAGTAGTGTTTATAAATAAACAATGGTGTTGCTAATGTTTATATTAATATTTTTTTTCTGTAAAAATAATGAAGTAACTGGTGATTAACACAATACCAATTTTCTAGGAAAATAAAATCAGAAATGAAATAATTTAGTTTAGGAAGATCTTAGAATTAATGGCAGGGTCAGACCATTCAGCAGTTTTCCAAAAAGGTTTACTGAAGCCATGTAGGTCCCTGAGATACCAGGCGAGTCACTGTGGTTCCTATTCTCATGGTACTTACAATTTAGATTAGAAAAAGCAAGGGAGTTTTGTTGTCTCATGGGATAACTTTGATAAATGGGTTGTGAATCCCTGAAGGCTTGGTTGAGAAAAAGTCCCAGCCTGTGACTTGATTCAGTTAGACAGAGCTCCCGGGTCCAAGCTTACCTAAAGCCTGAGCTCCCTCTATTACCATTAACGGCATCTGCTGTGGACACAAGACTGAAGGTGGCATTGGCTCTCACATTTGCTCTCTCTGGCCAAGGGCATAATATTATGTGTTAATTCTAAGTCCTGTATGTTTTCTGCTCAGTCACTGCAATAATAATATTCAAATATCATATGCTAATGGTACTGTGCTCAGAAACATACTACTTTGGTTATGCAAATATATTTGTACCCTAAATTGAATGAATTCAAGAAGGATTCTGTTGAAAACCATGAAAAAAGCCTACAAGAATAGAAGAAAATTCTCCTAAAATATTATATGTGGTATTTTTTTAGTTCTGCTTTATAGAGAAACAAGTCTGTTGGAATTTATGAGGGACATACTTGCATTTATCAGTGACCTCTGAAAATGATGAGCCTGGTTTGATATAAGCCCGGACAGAGCAAACCCGGATCTTGTTGGACCTGATGATTTTGTACACAACAGTTTTTGCAAGGCAATTTGTTGAATTCAAATTTCCTGAAGAAGATGACATTTTCTCTAGTGGGACTCGGCCCAAGAAAGCTGTTCAAAATGGTTAGTGTGGATGAAGAAAAGAAAGGGTATTTTAGTATTCTCATGTCTCTAATTTAATTCCAAAATGGGAGTTCTGTACCCCCAGCACAGTTAAATGCTTTCTGTAGCATGATGAAGAGTGGTAGGAGGGAATTCAACCTGCCAGAGCCACACAGATTTATACCTCATAATAGCTACCAATGCGCTGCTGTAAAATTTTACGTTTCAGCTAAATTACTAATGACTTTCAGGCCCTTGCCAGAAAGTTTCGAGTAGGCTTATAAAGGGAGATGAGAAAATGTACAGTCAAGTATTCTTAGGAGCAGTGTGTGTGTGTGTGTGTGTGTGTGTGTCTGTAAGCGTGCACGCACATGTGTGTGTGTTTTTCATTTAGGATTATGGGACACGTGCTCATCATTTTTTACCATCTTGATTAAGTGTAATTGGGTCCTGGCAAGCCACCCTTCCCTATCTTGGAGTCTGTGGTGTTTTTGCATTTTCACACGGGTTATCTCCAGGAGGTTAGAGCAGGAGGTTACTTGGTTGCCTTATGCCTGTTCTCCAGGGGTGGCCGCATTTTTTTTGACATATTGGGCTTCACAGTGATTTACAGATTAAGGCTCTGGCCTGTCCCAGGGCCAGCAGGACTGCTGTTCTCTCTTGAGGACACATCTTGCTGCTTGGAACCAGCTCTGCTTTGCTTTCCCTCTCATTATAGTCCTTAGCCCACATTTCCTTTTGGCACCAAGCACTTAGTTATTTTGATGATGTGCTGGATTTGCCTCCTGCCTCTACCCCCTGCTGACTTGTGAAAATGACCACAGTGAAGGGAAGCAGGTGATGAGGAACAAGCTCTACCCTGGCCACCCACCCCTCTCCCCACTGCCAGAAACGCTCTCCTTCAGCAGGAGAACTGCAGTAGAAGCCTCAAAGAGCAGGTTTGCTTTGTTTGCACTGATTGAGCCCACCCAGCCCCTCATTGTCTGCATTCATCCTTTCCTACTGCAGAACCCTTGCAGAACACAGGAGCTCATAGTACCCTGCATCAGGAAGAGGGGTAGGTCTCACTTGTCCTCTTCTGGGGCTGAGGACACTGATCAGTCATTCTCAGGACCTCCTTTGTACATGTGCAGCTCTTTCACTCTGACAATGGCCCTGATGGCTGATGTTTATGCCCACTGACCATACAAATGTGCAAAAGGTGAAGTTGAAAATACTGTTAAACATATCCTAAGATAAAAATGAAAGCTATTTAATAAACATAGGTATGATCAAAAAAGCCATAAAGCCTAGTGTTCATGTGTATGGATTTACCCCTCGATGTTCACACTTGATTATTTACTAGGAATTGCCCACCTGGGCTACTTTACTCTTTCCTATTTCTATTACAACCTAAGCTTTTCATACTGGCCCAATAAGAGTCTTTTTTTTTTTTTTTTGACTCTTTGATACTCTCATCCATCATGCTTTCCATTTGCTGGTATGCTTGTGGTGCTCAGTCATTTTTTATTTTTATTTTTATTTTTTACTGATTTCCACTGTGTCTCTATACTTTTAAATTTAAGAAAGTTTCACTTTAAGTCATTTACTGTGAAAAATTTTCCACTCCCATAGACACACAGTATTGTGTATGAGATACATCCACAGCAATATATCCAAGCTTCTCTAGGATTGATTTCTACAGGAGTTTGTATTATTAGCATAAGATAGACTTGAAAGTTGTTAAAACCTGATAACTTATAAATGCATTTCATTAATCATTGTTCATTTGATATTTTGTATTTTCTTCAAATAATGCTTTTAAGAATGGCCCCCATATTTTCTTTTAACAAGGCACCTATGTTTCACAAATGAGGAAACTGAGACTTAGGTAGGTAAATGTGCTTTTTTACTGGCTCATTCAAGTGTTCATGTGTAGACCTTGAATCCAGATCTGTGTCACTTCAGGGTTCCTTCCAGTTCTCTATACTTGGCTATAATTAAGTTGTGTAGCTAGCAGGGCCGGTGGCATAATCTTGAGTGCAAATGAGGGTTTTATTTTAAATATAATTTAATATGATTGGAGGCAAGGAGAAGAAGGGAGGTCAAGTCCTCCAGGACTTTTCCAGGTGAATGTCAAAGTGTTTATGTGCAGGTCAGGGTCAGTCCCAGTCTGTGCTCTAATCTCTCTGGTCTTCCCTTTTCCACATTAGTTTTCTGAGCTTGTGGTCTGGAGACAGCATGAGAACTGCAGTATCTTGCACCACATTGTACAGTCAAGCTCTATGTTTGCCCTGTTGCAGTGGAACTAGGGCTCCCTTGTCAACCTCATGGCTTAGTGGGGTGACTATACTGAGCTATGTGGTTCTGCGGCTGATATTTACTCAGCTGGTTTAGCTTTGGCAGTGAGGCCTCTGAGACCTTCCTCAAAACCACCACCGCGGCTCTCTGGGTTTCTTTTGAAACATCCACAGGCTTGGACCAGAAAGTAGGACTGAGTGGTCCCAGCATACTCAGATGTCTTCCAGAGACTCCCAGATAATACTAGCTTATGCACCTCATGGCCAGGAATGGTGTTTAGCTCTGAATTTGGCACTGTCATGTGGCAATCACCCTTCACTGAAGACACATACTAATAAAATATACAATTAAAAAATATTTAAAAAATTAAAAAAATATTAAATCCCCAAAGATAGCCAAGCATGACTTGTGCCTTGCCTCCCTTTCCTTTCCTTTCTTTTCCCTGCCCATTTCTTCCTCCCTCCTCCTATTCTTTCTTTGTGCTAGGATTAAACTGTAGTCTTGCACGTTAGGCACATGTTCCCCTGCTGAAAGACTTGTACGGTCCCCCTCAGTCTTCGTGAGGAAGAAGCAACAGTAGACAATCTGTGACTCTTGGAAACTCATCAGGGTGATGTGGCAGCCCTGGACACTTTGGGCCACGGAGAGCTCACCTACTGTCATAGGAATGAGGAATTCCTGCTCATTTATGGGTTCAGTGATGTCTGTGGGACATAACCTCTTATTTTCCTTCTTTCTTTTCCTCTCTTCTCTAATATCATAGGCTTATTCATGGAGGAATATTATGTGTAGCTCATATTCATAACTATTATTTTATTATTCTATTTTTATTGTATTGAGACTTCTCTGCCATGAAGTTCTTAGAGGCAAGATGGAAAAATTAAGACTTATAGTCTACAGTCATAGGTAGAAATCCCTTCAGCTTCTAATTCCTAGGCCAGCTTTCCTTCTGTCCACCTATTCTGCTGTTTATAGGATGGAGTGTGGCCAGGTCTGAGGTGGATACATCCTCTGAGAACCCAATCTTTGATATATTAGTTGTATAGTTTGCCAGGGATGCCTGTCTGCAACCTGTGATCTATCTTGTTAAGCTATCTGACCTCAATTGCTTTTTTTTATAAACAAATGAAAAGTATAATCTTCCAACCTTTAAAAAGTCAGAGCCTCCAGGTGATGTATTCATTTACTGTAACTACCGCAACAAATTACCACACCACTGGTAGTTTAAAATAACAAAAATTTATTCTCTCATGGAAATTTAAATAACAGAAATAACAGAAGTTTATTCTGGCCTTTCTAGAGGCCAGCAATCTGAACTGAATTGTCTGAAAAGAAATCTTCCCTCCAAAGTGTCTAGCAGGAGAATCTTTCTCTCCCTCTTCCAGCTTCTGGGGGGACCTAATGTTCCTTGGCTGTGGCAGCGTAATTCCAATCTGCCCCTTCGTTGTCACATGCTCTTCTTTCCTATGTGTCTGTTTCTCCCTCCCTTCTCTTACAAGGACATGTCATTGGATTCAGGGCCCACCCTAATCCAGTAAGGGCTCATGACACTTTATTGCATCTGAGGAAATACCTTTTTGAAATAATGTCACATTTCCAAGTTTATGGGGTAGGACATCGTTACGGTTTAAATCTCAAATGTTCCCCCCAAATCTCATATATTGAGAGGTAGGGGTTTTGGAAAATCACTGGATCATGGAGGCACTCTTCTCACCAATGAGTTAACAGCTGACTCTGCTCTTAGGAGGTATGGGGTGGTTGGAGATGAGTTTCTGGGAGTGTGACCTGGAAAGATGTATTCTTGTCCACGACACCTCTCTTCATTCTCTTTGCTTCCTGGCCGCCATGAGGTAAGTAGCTTTCCTCTGCCATTCCCTTCCACCCTTCTATTTCTGCCTTGGAACCAGCTGACCATGGATTGAATCCTTTGAAAATTGTGAGCCAGAATAAGATATAGGCATCTGGTATTTTGTCTAGCAATGGACATGTCTAGTACCGACATGCTTGTATCATTAGGGGGTTCACCACTCAGCCTGTTATAGATGAGTAAGAAAAAATGTTTTGTTATGATACAGGAGTGAAAGACGTTGAGTCAATATAATCAGGTGTAGATAAGAGTATGGCAAAATGATGTAGTTAGATTGCATTGGTGATTTACAAGAGACTATTTCTTTGAAGGAAACAATCTGATCTTCTGCAGTATGAGGATATAGAGATAAGGACGGGAAGAGAAGAGGGAAAGCAGGGGGTTGATGGCCAGCACACAGAAGTGTATAGCCCTGAGAAACTTCTGCTTCACATCCTTCAGTGACAGGAGGAATCATGTACTCCTTCTCGACAGAGAAGTCACTGGACAGGATTTTAGGCTGTACTTGCCCCTGGGTTTCATGAAAAGGTCCTTTCTCACGGTGGTTCTGGTAAGACAGTGAAGACTCTTCCACCCGGAAGTGCTGGGAAGTAAAAGTGAGCCCACCGTTAATATACAACAATAGGTACTTTAGCACAGCTAGAGGGTGGAGTCAGTATCTTTGATGGCAGCCTTAACTCTAGTGCTCTTATGCCTGGCTGCTCTTTGTACCTTCACAGCTCAGTACCACAAAGAGATCGTCCCTCACTAACAGCCCCTCTAAGGAAAAAATGGGCTGTTTGCACTTTATACTTACCATGTCTGTCTTTATTTTTTGTTTTTTTCTTGCTGTCCCTTCCATGAAAATATGAGCTTTGTGATGACAAGGATTGACTCCATCTTGCTCACTGCTGGATTCCCCAGGGCATCTTAAGTATCTGGTTCATAGTACCTTATGAATAAATATTTGTGGAATAATAAAAAAGGGATCAAGGAAATGGATTCACCTTTTATCTGTGCTGAGATAGAGGCAAGAAAACATTCTGAGCTGAAATCAAGACGACAGTATGCAACATAATGTAAAGGAAGTTGGTGACTTCGGTGATCTGGGAAAGAATAGTGACAAAAATTTTCATCAATTTCTTTCTTCTTACTACTACCAGTACCCTTGCTACAATTGCCCATACATAATAGTATAATATTAAAATTAAAAGACTCTTGGAGAGTTTTAAATTTAAGAGAAATACCAGAAGCACAATAAATAAAACCAAAAGTAATTAATGGGTTATGAGTTAAAGCTACTGAAAATATTATATATATTCGCTGGAGTCAAATTTCCTGTTAGGAATGATAATAGGAGAAAGAACAGACTTTGATGTCTTGCCAAAAGCCACCAGTGTGGGGATCCAAGTCTCTGTGATGTGGGCACCTGGCCTACAGATTTCAGAATTCTGTGTGGTTTCCCTCAACCAAATTTCTGAAGGAGCCAGCAGAAAGGGGTAGGGCTGGGAAATGTGTTATCTATAAAAGTAAGCCACAAAAATAATTTCCAAGTGCTACTAAAGGCCTCAATTTAAGCTGCAAAAGCCAAGATATTTAGAATATACTATTGTTACTTCTTGCAAGTGTGGTGACACACATGGTCAACAGCATGCAGGGTGGGAGCGTATGATATGTGGACACAGGACAGAGATGGGAGAGGTGGAGAGGGTGGTGGAGGGGTGTGAGCTATATGGACTTTAAGATTTGATCCATCTTTTCTGCAACTTTATGTTTGAGTCTTAAAATTAATTTTACTCTATAATTTGACCATCATTTGGATCTATCCATGATGCTATTCAAAAATATCTGTGGGTAAAAAGATACATGTACCACTGAGTAAAAATCATTTCAGAATGGCAGCCCATTTGATAGATTAGGCCAAAATCTAACTTTCCTTCTGAACAACTAAATGGTTAGGAAGATCAATTCTACTTTTTTGATGACAGTTCCTCTGAACCAAGAATCATTCATGAAGGCTACATTCAAAGACGTGGTTACCCAGATTGAAAAGTAGTGTGTTAGAAGGGATTGATTAATAAATAAATTGCTCCATTCAATCAGGATAAGATTAGCATTTTAACTTTTTTTTTACTCTGCTACTATTACTTCTGCTGTGAAACAGTAGAGGTAGCCGAGAAGTTTTTCCTACAATCCGTTGCCTATACAGGGTATATCAGAATACTTTGCCATTAAAGGGGAAAAAAGACAACTACAATAAAGGAGTGAGAATAAAGCTCTAGTTAACATAGGCTTCCATTTGAGTTTTAAGAAGGACAAATTCCTAAAGATTGAGATCCACACAGGGAGATGATTCTCTGGATTATAGTCTGGCATCCTTCCTCCTACCCTGTGTCCTTTGGGTTTTCCATCTCCAAATCTCTGCATTCTCCTTTACAAAATTTCATCCCTCCTGCAGAAAGGTCTCCTGGGTTATTTAGCAGCACAACTCATAACAGCTAAATCTTAGAAGGGGCCTGTATGTCCATCAGTAGATGAATGGATAAAGTAAAAGACTGCATTTATACACAATAGAGTACTACTCTGCCATAAAGTAAATAAATTTGAGTCATTTTTAGGAAGATGGATAAACCTTAAGACTGTAATGTTAAGTAAATTAAATCAGACACAACGCTTTAATATTGCAAAATTTCTTTGATGTGAGAGGCCTAAAATGTAAATAAATTAGAGAGCAAAATAAAAGATATATAATACAAAGGTAGATGTTTTGCAAAAGGGAAGGGGATCAAGACATGGAGGAAGGGGGGACAGAGGGAAGGGGAAGGGGATAAAAAAAGAATTAAGATGTATTGTGTGCATGTCCCAACTCTCCATGATGAATGTATTCATCATATACTTCAAATATTTACTCATAAAAATAAAGATAAAAAAGAAAAATCTCCTGGGTTGGAGCTAGAAAGTTTCAAGTAGCACTCTAGGCTTCAGTGGGAGGGAGGGGGCAGTGATGTCTACATTGGCTGAATCTGACTGGGAGATGTGGCCAAGATGAATGAATGCCTATGGGTGACAGGAGCCAAGGTCCACTGGTTTGTTCCCTCCTATATGGTTTGGCTGAGCTGAGCAGTGGGCCTGCAATTCATACCTCAGGGTCTTTCCTTTGCAAATGCAGAGATGTAGCCCTGAGAAGTTTAGCAACTTCCCAACATCACAGGGCTGCACAGCTGCTGACCCAGTAGATGGACTCAGAGCCCATGGCATCCTCTGCTTCATCCTGGACGGTTTTGACTGTACCATAGTGATACTCTTTCATGGAAGTTTACTCAGGAATACTTAACCAATATCCTCCTACTTTACAAAAGAAAGGAACTAAGTGTGAGATATTGAGTAACCAAGTAGTGTTGTGCTTTTTAATCACAATGAAACAACAACATAGAATATGCTAATTTAAAAAAATGATATGGTATAAGTCACATAAAAAGGAATGGTATACTTCCTGTATTTATTTCCTAACTTTGTTTTGTCATTGTTATCTTTGGAATATTTTTTTCCACAAAAGGTAAATTTGCTGAATTATCTTGGACATATCTACCAATCAAAGATAAATGTTTATAATAAACAATTGTAAATGAATGCTGGCATTCTTCAAATCCTTAGGTTATTTATATTCAAAGTTCTATAGCAAGCGGTCCCAACACGGCCGGAAGATAATGTCTGGAGAAATGGCATCTTTCAAAAGAGGAATAAGGGTCTTTGGCCTTGTCACAGTCTAGAGTGGCTGAATCTCCCAACAGCCCAGAGTTCTAGTATGCCAGCCAACTTCTTTGTATGGATATAATATTGTGGCACTCACTAATTTTTAGGAAGTTTCAATGACTAAACTCAATGTTTTTTAATATAAGTTCAAGTCAGAGATTGTGATGCCTCCTGCCTCACCTTTGTTGCCCAGAACTGTTTTTGCTATTCTAGGTATTTTCTGGTTCCAAATAAATTATAAGATTGTTTTCTCTAATTCTGAGGGGTATGCTATTGACATATTAATGGGGATTGTATTAAATCTGTATACCAATTTTGGGAGAGTACTGTAGTTTTCAATGTAAAGATCTTTTACTTACTTTGTAAGATTGATTCCTAAGTATATCATTTTCTTCCTGTGCTATTTGTGAAAGGTGTGGTTTCCCTAATTTCTTTCTCAGTGAGTTTACTATTTGTGTACAAGAATACTATTGATTTCTGAGTATTGGGATTGTATCCACCTACATGACTGAATTTGGTTATTAAATCTTTTGGTGGAGCTTTTATCAGATTGAGATAAAGATCATCTATTCCAATTTTCTGTAGGTTATTCTTTTGATCATGAATGGGTGTTAGACTTTGTCACATACTTTTTCTGCATTTATTGAGATGATCATGTGATTTTTGTCCTTGGCAAGGTTGATATGATGTATTACATTTATTGATTTGCATATATTGAACCATCTTTGCATCCCTGGGATGAATCCTACTTGGTCACGGTGTATAATCTTCTTGATGATTTGCTGCATACTGTTTGCCAGTACGTTATTGAAGATTTTTGTGTCTATATTCATTAGAGAGATTGGTTTGGAGTTTTCTTTCTTGGTTGGATCCCTCTCTGATTTTGGTATCAGAGTAATGCTTGCTTCCAAGAATGAGTTTGAGAATATTATTTCCCTTTCAATTTCATTAAAGAGTTTGAGGAGTAGTGGCATCAGATCTTTAAATTTCTTGTAGAATTTAGCAGTGAATCCACCAGCACTGGGGCTTTTCTTTTTGTTAGGTTTTTAGTTGCATCTTCAAATTTATTGAAGTGGATTATCTAGAATTTTTGTATCTTCTAAATCCCTGGCCTGGGATTTAGCTCAGTGGTCTCGTGGCCTGCTGCACAAGCGCAAGGACCTGAGTTCGAGTCTCAGTATCAAAAAAAAATTAACCTTTAAGAAAAATTTTTTAAAAAAAGAAGCACTTAGGGCCAGAGATTTAGCTCAGTGGTTCCACTGCCTGCCCCACAAGTGCAAGGACCCAAGTTCGATCCCCAGTACCAAAAAAAAAAAAAAAAGAGAAGTATGGCCATTTTCACTATGTTGATTTTTCCTACAAAGGAGCAGGGGATGTCTTTGCATTTTCTGATATCATCTTCAATCTCTCTTTTCAGAGTGCTATAGTTCTCAGAGAAGAAGTCTTTGATTTTTTTTTGTTAGGTTGATTCCTAGGTATTTCAGTTTTTTGGATGCTATTGTGAAAGGAATTGTTTGTCCTATTTCTCTCTCAGTGAGTCTGTTGTTCATGTAGAGGAAAGCTATTGATTTTTGTGTGTTGACTTTGTATCCAGCTACTTTACTGAATTTGGTTATTAAGTCTAGAAGACTTTTGGTGGAGTTCTTGGGGTCTTCTACATAGAGTATCACATCATCTCCAAATAATGACAATTTGACGTCTTCCATTCCTATCTTTATTCTTTTTATTTCTTTCTCTTGTCTAATTGCTGTGGCGAATGTTTCCAAAACTATGTTGAAGGATTTCAGTTTTTGACCATTTAGTATGATATTGGCTGTTGGTTTTTCATACATGGCTTTTATCAGATTGAGGTAGAGACCATCTAGTCCAATTTTTTGTAAGGTTTTATCATAAATGCATGTTGGATTTTATCAAATGCTTTTTCTGCATCTATTGAGATGATCATATGTTTTTTGTCCTTGGCTCTACTGATACAGTGCATTACATTGATTGATTTGTGTATGTTGAACCTTCCCTACATCCCTGGGATGAATCCCATTCGGTCAGGGTGTATGATCTTCTTGATTATCTTCTGCATTCTATTTGCCAGTATCTTATAAGGATTTTTTCATCTATGTTCATTACAGAGATTGGCCTATAGTTCACTTTTTCGGCTGGGTCTTTCTCTGCCTTGGGGATCAAGGTGATGCTTCCTTCCAGGAATGAATTTGGGAGTATTGCTTCCCTTTCAATTTCATTGAAGAGTTTAAACAGTAGTGGCAGTAGTTCCTCTCTAAATGTCTTGTAAAATTCAGCACTGGAGCCATCACGAACTGGGCTTTTCTTAGTTGGTAAGTTTTTAATTATGTTTTCAATTTCATTGATTGATATTGGGTTGTTTAGAATTTTTAGGTCTTCTCCATTCAACTTTGATAATTCATACGCATCTAGGAATCTGTCAATTTCTTCTGTGTTTTCCATCTTATTGGCGTATATTTTCTCAAAGTAGGTATTGATGATCCTCTGGATTTGGGCCGGGTCTATTGTAATTTCATCCTTTTCATTCCTAATTGCATGTATTTGGGTCTTTTCTTTCCTTTGTCTGATAAAGTTGGCTAAGGGTTTGTCAATTTTGTTGATTCTTTCAAAGAACCAACTCTTGGCTTCATTTATATTTTGTATTGTTCTCTTAGTCTCCATTGCAGTAACTTCTGCTCTGATCTTTATAATTTCCTCCCTTGAATGAGCTTTGCTTTTGTCCTGCTCTTCTTTTTCTAGAAGCTTAAGGTTCAGCATTGGGTTGTTTTATTGGGCTCCTTCTGTTTTCCTAATGTGAGTATTCACTGCTGTGAATTTCCCTCAGAATACTGCTTTCATTGTGTCCCATAGATTCTGATATGTTGTATTGTCATTGACATTTAATTGTAGGAACTGTCAGCTTTCTTCTTTAATTTCATCTGTGATGCATTGGTTATTCAGAAGTGTGTTGTTCAATTTGCATGTGTTTATGAAATTCTTGCGGCTTCTTTTGCTACTGATTTCCAATTTCATTGCATTATGGTCTGATAATATACAGGGGATAACTTCAATCCCTTTGTACTTAAACATGTTCTATGAGCAAGTATGTGGTCCATTTTGGAGAACAACCTGTGTGCAGCTGAAAAGAATGTGTATTCTGATTTTGTGGGGTGGAACACTCTGTAAACATGTTAAGTTCATTTGTTCAATAGTTTGATTGAGTTCTAGTATTTTGTTGGTTATTTTTTGTGTAGTTGATCTATGTATTTGTGATAGTGGGGTATTGATGTCCCTCACTACTAGTGTATTGGTGCTTATTTGATTTTTGATGTCCATTAATATTTGTTTTATATAATTGGGTGCATTAGTGTTTGATGCATATATGTTCATGACTGTCATCTCTTCCTCTTGGATTGTTCTCTTTACAAGGATATAGTGTCCTTCTTTGTCTCTCTTAATCAGTGTTGGTTTGAAATCCAATTGTTCTGAAGAGTATAGTTACTCCTGCTTTTTTTGGGTTCCTGTCTCATGGAGTGTTGTTTTCCACCTTTAACTTTCAGTCTATGAGTTTCTTTTCATATTAAGTGTGTTTCCTGTATGCAGCACATTGTTGGATCTTGCTTCTTGACCCATTCTGCCAGTCTCTTTCTTTTGATTGGTGAATTGAGACCATTAACATTGATCGTTCTAACTGATACGTATTGCCTTACATTGTGATGACTTTTTCTTTTTGTTGGATTCTCCCTCTTTGTGTTTAATTTCTTGTCATTTCTCTTTGATTCTTTCTGTTGAGCTTCCTGGTATTGTGATCCTCATTGTCATTTCCTAGGATATGGTCTAAAATTTTTTGGAGTGCTGATTTGTTATTTGTGAAGTTCCTAAGGTGCTCATTGTCATGAAAGTATCTTATTTCACCATCAATTTTGAAAGATAGTTTTGCAGGGTACATCAATCTGGGTTGAAGGCTGTTTTCCTTTAGGGCTTGAAATACATCACTCCAAGCTCTTCTTGCCTTGAGGGTTTGTGTTGAGATGTCTGCTGTGATTCTGATGGGCTTTCCTTTATATGTGATTTGTTTCTTTTCTCTAACTGCTTGTAGAATTTTGTTCTCCTGTTGGGTTTCTGGAATCTTAACTATTATATGCCTATGTGTAGATATTTTCTTGATCAAGGTTAGTTGGAGTCCTATATGCCTCACTTATCTGTATGTCAAGTTCTTTTCCCCTGCTTTTGAAGTTTTCTGCCATCTCTTCTGTGAACAGTATTTTTTATGTTACTTGCGTGTTCTCCTGTTTCTTCATAGACTCTGATCAGTTTTATGTTATTCTTCTTTGCCTCATCTAGCAGCTGCTGGATTGATTTTGTGTGTTTTCTTACTCTTTCAAAGCAATTTTTCTTTTCCTGGTCACTAATTGCAATCTTATCTTCTATATCTGAAATTCTGTCCTCACATTGGCTCATTCTGCTGTGTAAACTTTCAATGGAGTTTTTAATCTCCTGGAAATCTGTTTGCATCTGTTTTATGGTTTTCCATTTTTTTTCCTAAGTTGGGATTCCATCATGTTCCTCAGCTTCTCTATTTTTTTTATGTGTATCCTCTCTAGATTTATTAATCATGTCTTGTGCTATAGGCACAACCTCTGCTGTTATCTGAGGAATTATTTCTGATTTCATTTTTTCCAAATCCTCTTTCGTTGCCAGTTCAGGGAGTACAGGTGGTTGAGTATCAGATTGTTCCATCTTGTTTCCCTTTGGGGTTGCTTTAGTTTAGATCTGGGAGTCTGGTTTTGAGACTTGTTTAAGTATGTTCTCATTTCAGTGGGAGTGGTGTGCTAATGTGTGCTGCTGATGCTCCCGAGGCTCACCTCATTGGTGTTGGGGGTGGCTGTGCACCTCGGCACTGGGGGTGGTGGTACAGTGGCCTGGAAGGTTCAATGACATGTACAATTTAACAGAAGAAAAGTTTACTATGGCTCATGGTGTCAGGGGTATCAGTACATGGTAAGAGCTGACCCCAAGGCAGAAATATCATGGCAGAGGAAAGCTTCTTGCCTCCTGAAAGCCAGGAAACAGTTGCTGAGGACACAGCCACAGAGAAAGTGGCTGGGGACAAGCTTAACCCTTTAAGCCACATCCTCAGTGACCTACTTCATTCAATTATGTCCCACCTCTCAATACTGCTTCACTGGGGATCACTCTCAATACATGAATCTTTGGGGGATGCCTCTTGTTGAAAACATAACAACTGCCATCTCAAGGACCTCTCAAGGACATAAGATGAAGAGAGGTGGAAGATCCTAAAATATTGTTAATAAAACTTCATGTCCTTATTAGTATCTTTTTATAAGTTGAGGAAATTAAATTCTACTGGCAAATCATTTCTTTTTTTACTGGCTATGAGACTTGAATTGAATAGCTCTCCCCTTTGTGCAAAGACCTTTAGCTCAATAGCCATCTATTTAATAATAGCTATTGTGTGGCAGGCAGTGGCTTTACAAAGATGAATAACACATGGTTCTGCATATGATAATGCAGGTCTATTGGAAGCCACAGGTGTATGAATAAATAATTAAAATTCAATGTGATAAGTGAAACGACCTCAACATCATCAAGGGATGATGAGATTACAGAGAAACGATTCTTAACCTGCCCTTAAGGTTGAAAGTTGTGTTCTGGACCTTCCTAAATAAACTTCATGTTTGAACTTTGTTTTGCTTTTTATTCATTAAGTTTATTGGTACCTTTTAGGTATACAATATGATGACATTCATCACTGGGAATTTGTACCTTTACATGATATATCTTGGTTCTTATTTTTTTCCCATTCTCCTGCCCTCCCTTCAACCCCTCTACCCCTCCCTGTTTACAAAGACTTTGTTTCCATTTTTTCCTTTTTTCATATTTATTCCTTTCCTTTCTTTCCTTTGCCCTAACCCTCCCATTTCCTCTTTCCCTTTGGACAGCCCAGTTGCCCGTCAACTGGAGACCGGAGAAATATTTTTTAAAATAAAGTGGAGTACTGCTCAGCCATAAAGAATGAAAAACTAGAGACATTTATAGCTAAATGGATGCACATTGAGGCGAAACTCTTAAGTGAAATAAAGAGTACAGACGTGTAAATACCAAATAGTTTCTCTGGTGTGAGAAACTGAAAGTGTAAATAAGAAACAAAATGTATAATAGATAATGTGAAATTGAACTTTGTTTTAATGGAGAAGTGGCAAATTTCTACTGACAACAAATTCCAATTAAAGCCTTGCTTTGAATAGCCCCATTTCTTAAAATGCTTATAACTGGACCCATTTTTCATCTACAATGTGCCAAAGAGTTTGTTCAACTTTTTTTTTTTTGCATCTCTCCTACTCTACTAGAATGATAAAATCACATGGCTAGCTTTCAGATGAATGTGACATGACAGTGCCACTAAAAACAAAAACAAGACTCAGCTTTGAAAATAGGAATCCCTACTAAGTGTATATAAAGTCATCTAATGCAAATCAATATTCTTACTCTCTAGTTAAGATTGAGAAAGTTGCCAAATGACCTGTCCAGGGCCACAGTGCAAGTGGGTTGCCAAGGCAGATTCAGGAATTAGAAATTTCTAATTCCTGGTGGCGTGTATGACTTGGCCAAAACGAGGGGAGGAGTGAGTGATACTTACGGGTGGCGATGAGAGGAATCTCAAGAGGGCTGGATGATCTTTCAAAAAGAGTGGGTCTTTCTCCATACTTGTTTATATCTCCTGAGGTTGAACACTGGAGTGGGTAATCCACAATAACCATTTTCTGGCTTCACTTTTCTAAAAAGCGATTTTTCCAGCATCACTAAACATCTCCAGGACACCATGTCAGAAAGCTCTGTGGTGCGTCACATTTTCAAAACTTCAGGAAGTGTCTAGATATTTCCAGCTCCTAATTGGATAGCAGGAGAGTCTGTTAGGCGAAGAATCTGAACTAGCAACTTAAATAGAGCCTGGGGCTTTTAGAATGGATGGAGGTTTGTGTGATGGCTCAGACACTCAGTTACCAACCAGGTCACACAGCTGCCTCAGAGCCTCAGTTTCTTCTGTAAGATGTTAGGTTTAGTGGTGTCTGGTTTCAGTGTTATAAATTTTTTGGTAGTGATCAAATAAAAGAAGGCATTCATTACAGACCAAGCTAGAGCTCTCTTTAGGCTGGACATAACCAATAAATCTTGCCCAAGTTAGTGTTATAGTATCAATTTTGGAGAGACATTCACTGCTACTTCTTGATTAAAAAAGCATTTATGTCTGCATAACTAATCTTACTACTAGGAAATCATTCCTTATACTGTAGGTGTGTATTTTAGTTGTAAATTTTCTCCTTGATGTGAATTTTGCTTTGTGCTATTTTTATGTCATCTTTTAATCAGGGCACACCGATTCAGGGTGTACACTCCGAATAGAAATTAAGTAGCATCATAAAGTACTTGGTATTGGAACTTGAAAAATCAAGCACAAGATTTACTCCTACATGGGACAACGATGTAGAATAAAGTGGAAAACTTTCAAATACATTTTCTAGGTGTCAGTATAGAAGCCAGAAACTGCAGAAGAATAGTCTCTCATAAGGCCAAATTTCTCTGCAATAAAAAATAGTAAATCTTACTGATTTTCAATGTTCTTATTTAAAGGGAATGGGTAAAGAAGGCATCGGGATAAAGCAGGCACTGCTCTGACCTTAATATCATTTTTAATCCTTGCACCAATGCTGAGAGATGTGTGCTATCTCATTTAAACCTTAACCAATGCTGGAAGTATGCCTCATTATATCCTCCTAGAAGAAAGGAGGCAGACACCAAAGGAGGGTGGAGATTTACACAGGATCATACAGTCAGTGGGAAATGAAGAAAGAGTTAGAATGCACGTGTGTTGAACTTCAAAGTTCTCTCTCCTTCTGTCCAGTTCCTTTCCCTTCTCTGCACCCCCACCCATCCGGTTTAGGACACTGGCAGATGCGAGTTAAAACCCAGATCAGGTTGTTTCAGCCAGTTTTCTTCTCCAATTTAAAAGGCAGCCTTTTCTGCCTCTTCTTCTCTCAAGGGCTCATCTCCTCCCTCAGATTGTTAAGCTGGGACAGGACCACCCCTGATATGTTGACAAGAAATAAGCTTCTAATTTGCAACACTTCTTTATATGGTGTGTCAGCTCGGAGCTCCTACCAAAGAAGTATTTCACAACAGGCCTGGCCACCTTATCACATTCCAGGCCAAGTTGGCTTTCGTGGCAGTAATACTTGGAAACCCACATGGTGATGAGTTACTTGTCCTCTATTTTAATGCCACTACTATTTATTCTTTCCCTTTTTTTCCCTCTCTCAGCTTCAAAGAAGTCATATTATCTTCTATCATGCACCAGAGACCATGTGGCTTTGAGTTACAAAATAAAATAAATCACAATATCCAGCAGTTTATTGTTCTAGTTCATCCTTATGTACACACAAAGAGCAAATTTGGTAATTTCAGGTGGCATGTCATTGGACAAACTATGCTAAGAATTTTTTTATTTGTTTTCTGTCCCAAGATTGTTTTGTGAAATCGAGGTGAATTTTGTGTCTCAACTTGCATGAAAGACAACCGATTTTGTTCTTTCCTTCTGTCCCTGGGAGGACTGCTGCTTCTCCTGTAAACGATCCAGTCAGGGCCTGAAAAAGATTAATATGGTTCACAGGGGTGGGGTACTTTTCATCAGAATTTATTACTGTTCAAAGCCTCTATAAAGGCTTTCATTTAGCACTGGCCTTTGTATTTCTATCCATGAAAATCGTTCATACCATGACCAATCTGATACATTGTCAGTGTTCTTCATGGAATATTCCAAACAAGACCACAGTGAACCAAGTCCTTGGTGGGAGGAAAAGAAAAAGATATGAGGGGCAAAAAACTAAAATTTGCTTTAATATTAAGGGATTTTTGATCCAGGTCATAGCTCCCCTTAGGCCAGGACTGAAGGAAAATCTGCTTTGACAGTTAAAAGAATGACTTGGATAGATGCTCCCCACCCTGTGGATTCTGACAATGAACCAAATTTTCAATTAGAGTCAAGGAAAAGAGCAGATTTGAAAGGTATAGTCTTTTGTGTCCATTGAAAACCCAATACCCGCCAATTACAACAGCCTATCTAATTTGCTATATTTGTGCTTCTCTTTCATTTAGCAAAAATCTTTCTCGGCATCTATCAGAATTATGTTATAAGTAAAGAGAATTGTGTACACTCACACTCTCTTTATAGTTCTTTGATTTAAAACATCTTAATGCACAGTGAATACACACACACACACACACACACATCATGATTACAATCAATAGTATTTAAATAAACTCCAAATACAAAGGAAAGAAGGCAGGAAGAAAAAAAAATGTTCCTGGAAATGGATAATTAATCTAATGAAGAACTAGTTGTGCATAGTCTTAAAACATGATTTCTATAAATCAGTGTTAAATGAACAAAAAGCTTAAAGCTTAGAATGTGAGTTGAGTGCTATGGAGACTGACACTTGGAATATGTACTCCATTCCTGTAAATATACTGAGGCCACAATTCTAATGACTTAAATGCTAACAATAAAACCTTGAAAAAAATCTGCATTTTAAAAGCAAGCACTGTAAATCATGCACTAAAGGGGGTAATGTGAACAAGAACTGGAATGTGGGCCTGGGAGAGCAGAGGCATTATTTGTTTCAGGTTTTGCAAGTATCAGCCCTGTAACTGGAGGATCCAAAGAATGCTCCCTTCTACTTTGCAGTTTGTGCTCTGACCCCATGTTTATAAGATCCTTTGGGGACCATTTTTAATTTAGCCTCCCTGCACCCTAAAAGAAATTTGGTTATATCACCTCAGTTGCACTGGGAGTTGGTTAGTAATCTGAGATGCCTTAGTTCTGATAAAGGGTCTTGGCAGATTTTAGGGATTAACTTTGTAAAAACCTCTCCTGTCCCTCACTACCTCCAATCAACTTGCTAACTCTTGCCAACTGAAAAAGAAAAAAAAAAATCAGCCTGCATTACCATAGCAGCCCCTTTCCCTTTATGATAGCATTTATTCTCCTACACTGGGTGGAGTGTATGGGTTCCACTGAGGTTGGAGCTGCTGAGTTTGGACACTTTTTGCCCAGTGCCTAGCATTGTGTTCACACAGAATCGCATTGCTTGACATGGATACAAAATTTAGCAACTTTTGCTAAAAAGTGCCAAACTCTTTTCTGACAAGGTATTCAAGATTGGCCACAGAACTTGGTATTACAGTGAAAACAAACAAATAAACAAAAAAGCCTTGCTTATATAATGGGGTTAAGAGAAAAATAATATCTTATTATTTGTATATTTTAAAAACATATATATATATATATATATTTGTTGTTAAATTCTTTTATTGGTACATTGTAGGTATACAACACAATTACATTTCTTATTGGGAATTGTACCTTTATATAATGCATCTTGGTTCTTATTTTTTCCCCATTCCTAGTCCTCCCTTCATGGCCTCCACCCTTCCCTATTTACAAAGACTTTATTTCCATTTTTTCCATTTCTCAGCATTTTTCCTTTCCTTTCTTTCCTTTCCCCTACCCCTCCCACTACCCCTACCCCTTTGGACCTTTTCTTCCTATTTTGCATTATCGATTATTCACTCTAATCATTGGTACATTTTAGGTATACAATATAATGACATTCATCATTGGAAATTTGCACCTTTACATAGTCTCTCTTGGTTCTTATTTTTCACCCTTGCCCAGCCCTCCCTTCAACCCCTCCAGTCCTCCCTAGTTACAAAGATTTTCTTCCTATTTTTCCATTTTCTCATATTAATCCCATTCCCTTCTATCCTTTCCCCTAGCCTTCCCACTTCCTTCCCCTTTGTCCCTTTTCTTCCTATTTCACGTTACCTATTATACATTTAGTCCTTATTTACACTTTCAGTTTTAAAAGCATATATATTGGTAATTTCTTTTCTGTGTGAATTACCTGTCCTTCTCTTTAGTTTCCTTTTTCTTTTTTTAAATGATTTAATTTCTATTTATTATAATAGTAAAACAAAAAAACTATAAAAAGCCAAAACTAACAAGAACCTGAAAAGTGTCTCCATATTGCCTCCAAATGTTGTCATATTCCTATTCACCCCCTTGGTGATTCTCTTGCTTTGCTTTGTTTTGTTCCTTAGTTTGGCAAATGCAAGACTAAGGCCTGAAGCACCACCCTCAACCCCATCCTCCAGGTGTTTCTTAAGCATCTGCATATTGGGGAAGACCTGGTAGCAGCCCATGCACCTAAAGCCACTGTACAGGTCCTCCAGCACCGAATCCCGGGCCAGATTCTCAGGTGGCTTCTCCGCCTCTTCCCTTTCCTCTTGGGCTTCCCTGTGCAAGCCATTTCCACTGTCAGTTAGGACGTCTCTTAGGCACACAGAAGAGAGGCTGGCTTTTGAAGGGATCTTCTCAGGAAAGGTAATTTTTGCTATTCTTGTCATCTTTGCGGGGGGCTCCAAATCTTCTTCTGTATCCCCCGAGGAAACCATACCCCTTTTTGTTGGGACAGGCTTATAGTAAACATTCAGGACTCTTTTCTTTTCAGTAGATGTTGCAGACTGAGGGGTTATTGGCCAAGGAGGAAGCTAAGTGGGAATGTTCCATGAAGGAGAAATTCTCCCTCTCCATCAAATCTTGATTTAAAAGCCTCTTGGATGATCCAGGACCATCCTGGTTCATAGGAATGCACTTGCTTGAAGAAGGGATGGAGGGCAAATGTTCTGAGACTGAGAAATTCTCTCCTGCATCCAGATTTGAACTTGGGACCATCTCATGTGTCTCAGTGGCATCCTCTGGAGAGTTGTGCAGTTCTGCATCCAAGAATTTGTCTTCATAGGAGGAGTACCCTGAGGTTGGGGAAGAACTGTCCACCACTTTGTGGCCTAGAGTTTGGGCCAGTACCTTGGCTCTACCCTGCAGAACATCTTGTAAATCCAACTTTCCTCTTGTACCCCTTGACTTCTTCACAGGTCGTTTTAAGAGTTTCTTCTGGTGTTTTTTCTTCTCTTTATGTTTCATGGTTCAACTCTTTGCAGAATTGATGATACCAAGTAAGAGTCTCAGAGAATTATTAGTAATGATAAGAAACTAAATGTATAAACCAAAAAAAAAGCAAATAAGACACTATCTGTTCACCAGATCACTGTCCTTCATAACGCTCAGTATGATACCCTTGTTGGTATGATACCAGTTATCACTAAGGCCTCAGCAGGTTTCTATGACCTATTGATGACATCCATGGTGTTCCAGGACCCCACCCATATTCACAGCACTGCAGGATTGCTTAATCTATTGCCTAAATTCATCTGTCACTGACTTGAACTTTCATAACCAAAGTGTAATAGATGATATTGATTAAACAAAGGAAATCCTTTGATGTGTCTAGGGTTACTGTACTTCTGAATCTTCCCAACCCCAAGGATATGGCAGGACTAGAGAGGATTAGGCTTAGAACCATGCTTCTATCATGGAAATTAGTAAATATTACATCATGCAGTGTTGGTGTAAGGAAAGACATATAGATCATTGGAATAAAACAGAGAATCTAGAAATAGAACCACACATATATGGTGCACTGAGTTTTGAAAGATTATTTAACATTAGCATTTTAGAGAATATAAACTCAATTCAAGAGCCGAGGAAGAGATAGTGTCTTCAGCAAATGGCACTGGAACACCTGGTATCCATATATAAAAAATTAACCACAACCCTTTATTTCCATACATGAAAATAACTTGAAGGGATCTATGAACCTAAATAAGAAAGCCTAAAAGTATAAAACTTTAAGAAGAAATTATAAGGGAAAATATTTATGAATTCAGGGTAGGCAAGAACTACCTAGGATACAAAAAACATGATGTATAAAAGAAAAAAATTGATAAATGAGATTCCATCAAAATTTAGAACTTTAAATGACATCATTAAAATGAAAAGTAGTCCTTAAACAGACCATATTTACAATACATATAACCCATGAGCAGAATATATAAAGAATTCTTAGAGCTCATTAATAGACAACCCAATTAAAAAGTAGACATAAGAAGATGATAAATAGCCAGTATAGAACAAGGAATGGTGTGCAATTCTAGAATCAGAAAAATAGTAATCAGTACAATAATAAGATTGAATTATACACTCATTAGGGAGATGAAGTCAAAAGTTTTAAAAGCCTTGTCATGACTTTTTCCTTGTTGGATTCTCCCCCTTTGCGTTTAGTTTGTCACCCCCAATGGATTCATTCTGCTGGGTTTCCTGGGCTTGTGATCCTCATTGTCTTTTCCTAGGGTATTGTCCATAATTTCTTACAGTGCTGGTTTGGTATTCATGAAGTTCCTGAGGTGCTCTTTCTCCTGAAAGTATCTTATTTCTCCATCAATTTTGAAAGATAGTTTTTCAGGGTACATCAATCTGGGTTGGAGGCTGTTTTCCTTTAGAGCTTGAAATACATCACTCCAAATTCTTCTTGTCTTGAGGGTTTGCATTGAGAAGTCTGCTGTGATTCTGATGGGCTTTCCTTTGTATGTGATTTGTTTCTTTTCTCTAACTGCTTGTAGAATTTTATTCTTCTGTTGAATTTCTGGAATCCTAACTATGATAATGCCTATGTGTAGATTTTTTTTTGATTAAGGCTAGCTGGAGTCCTATATGCCTCACTTATCTGTATGTCAAGTTCTTTTCCCCTGCTTTTGAAGTTTTCTGCCATCACTTCTGTGAACAGTTTTTTAATGTCATCTACACTCTCGCCTCTTTCTTCATTGACTCCAATCAGTCTTATGTTATTCTTCTTTGCATCATCTAGCAGCTGCTGGATTGATTTCTCATGTTCCCTTACAATTTTAAAGCAATTTTTCTTTTCCTCCTCACTAATTGCAATCTTATCTTCTATATGTGAAATTCTATCCTCACATTGTTTCATTCTGCTGTGCAGACTTTTGATGGAGCTTTTAATCTCCTGGAAATCTGTTTGTATATGTTTTATGGATTCCATTTGTTTCCTATGTTGGGATTCCATCATATTCCCCAGATCCTCTATTCTTTTTATCTGTGTCCTCTGTAGATTTATTAATCATGTCTTGCACCATGAGCAAAATCTTTGCTGTTATCAGTAATTATTTCTGATTTCATTTTTCCCAGATCCTCTTTTGTTGTCAGTTCAGAGAGTCCAGGTGGTTGAGTATCAGAGTGTTCCATCTTGTTTCCCTTTGGGGTTGCTGTAGGTGATCTGGAAATCTTTTTTTGAGGCTTGTTTATGTGTCTTCTCATTTCCACAGGGGGGGTGGTGGTGCTTCTGGCACCCATGTGGCTCATGTTTTCTGCCCTAGGAGATTGGGATGGTGGCAGGGGAGCTTCCTTCTGGGTGCTGGGACTGGCTCAGCTTCTCTGCCCTAGGAGCCTGGGATGGAGGCAGGGAGCTTCCTTCCAGGTGCTGGGACCGGCTGAGCTTCACTCTAGCTTCCTTTTTCAATCGAGTTGTTGATCTTTTTATTTTTGTTTTACAAGAACTCAATACATGAATAATTTTAAACTGTTACAACACGTAGTTGCAAATATATTTTCCAACTTGTATAGAACAACTGCTTCCTGCTTCTCTTTCTCCTCCTCACCCTCCCCTTTGGCCCTCCTCTTCTTTTCTTTTCCTCTCCTTCCCCTTCTCTTCCTCCTTCTCCTCCTCCTCCCCCTCCTTCTCCTTCCCTTTCTTTTTGATTGCTTAAACATTACACATTCTTCTTTCTAAATAGGTTAGACAATACTTGTATATAGTTTCTTGCTACATGATAAATAGTTGCTGTTGCTGCCATTGGGCCAAGATTGGTGATGTGTGTCTAATCCTACTGATGCTTGTAAGACATCAAATATGGAATCCCATAACTAAAAACTCAAAAGTGAAAATATACATTGTTTTCTTATCCTTCATATGTTTTGTAACATGCCATCAATCACAAAATGCTTTCTTTAGATGTGCTGTTGGTGGAGGAAATACTCTAAAAATTGGGGCTAATTAGGCCTTTTCTGGAATTACTATCACTAGTTTACAAAAACAAACTTATCTTGATTTTAGAAGCATTTATCCATGTTTAGAATGCCACTGCAAGGGCATTCAAAGTTAAGCTGATATCAGAAACCATGTGGTCTTCTGTGATGAAAGTGCCTTTCTCCAGATCCAGACTCCTTTGTATTCAAATGCATTCATTCTTCCTTCTGCTAGTTGCAGGTAGAGATGTCTGAGGTGCCCAGAACAACCTGACAACTTCTTGTCTGTTATTTGGTGTGATTGACTTTGTGTTAGGAACCTTGATGGTCAAGCATCATTAATGATTCTGCCAAAGCCCCATTCAGAAGATTCTAGGTAGAGAAAGATTCTTTCCCCAAATTATTCCTCAAATTGAAAAGAAAATGTCTATATTTAAAATATATATTACCATGATCAACAGCATTTATTACCAGTGTATACATTGATTTTATGGACTGTTTCATTGCTAATTATGACATTGAATGATTATTCTGTCTAGTGAACCTTTTCATTTTCAACCTTGTTATAATGAAGTAAGATTTATTTTACATCTTCAATATTGTTGATCATGAAATCTTACCATATACACATCTAGAACATCAAAGTTTGTGGGACAAGAAGCTGTGGTGCCAGCTTTCTCTCCATTGCTATTTTTAACCCTTTTGAGGTATGCAAGTTGAAGTTCTTTTATGAAACTCTTTTAGATACCATTAGCTCTTTTACTTCATTAGAAGCAAGATCATATTTCTTTGTTTTTCTAAATAAAATAAAACCCAAGGGGTATTTCTCTAGCAGAGTCAAAAGAAAGTACATTCACTGGCATTGTGATGTCCACTAGACAAATGGGCAAGCCTCTTGATTTCCATAGGTTGGAGCTGACAGCTTAGGGCTCATTGTACATGGCTGACATGGTCTATCAACATCTAGGGGCCTCTTGCCTCAGTTTCAAGTCCAAGGCCCTAATATTTTTAAGGTGAATATTTAGGAATGAGTCTCTGTTAGGCACAATGAAGCCTTTGGCTGTGATGTCTCTTCATGAGCAGAAGTACTGGATGGAGGTAGTGTGGGCAGGGGGTGAGGTTGTTATAAGATATGATGGGGTGAGCCTCCGGGAAATCCCGCCTTTCACAGCAAGGACTTCACTTGAGAAGGAACTAAGGAACTAGTCTTAGGCGAGAGTGAATTTACTGTGTGTGTGTGTGTGTGTGTGTGTATGTGTGTAAGAAAGTCAAGGAAGAGGCGTGCCACAGCTCCCACCCCAGAGGAAGCTTTCAGGTAGGCATGCCACAGCTCCTGGCACAGAGGAGGTGAGCCATGCGGGTGCTAGCAGTACATTCCCCACCCCTCAAAATGAGAAGGCACATAAAAAAGCCTCAGAACCAGACTTCCAGATCACCTACAGCAACCCCAAAGGGAATGAGATAAAACACTCTGATACTCAACCACCTGGATTCCCTGAATTGGCAAAGAAAGAGGATCTGGAAAAAATGAAATCAGAAATAATTTCTCAGCAGCAGAGATTGTGCCCATAGTGCAAGGCATGATTAATAAATCTAGAGAGGACACAGATTAAAAAAATAGAGGAGCTGAGGAACATGATGGAATCCCAACATAGGAAACAAATGGAATCCATAAAACAGATGCGAACAGATTTCCAAGAGATTAAAAACTCCATTGAAAGTCTATGCAGCAGAATGAACCAATGTGAAGACAGAATTTCAGATATAGAAGATAAGATTGCAATTAGTGACCAGAAAAAGAAAAACTGCTTTAAAATTGTAAGGGACCACGAGAAATCAATCCAGCAGCTGCTAGACGATGCAAAGAAGAATAACATAAGACTGATTGGAGTCAATGAAGAAAGAGGAGAGAGTGCAGATGACATTAAAAAACTGTTCACAGAAGTTATGGCAGAAAACTTCCCAAGAAGGGGAAAAGAACTTGACATACAGATAAGCAAGGCATATAGGACTCCAACTAGCCTTGATCAAAATAATGTACACATAGGCATATAATAGTTAAGATTCCAGAAACCCAACAGAAGAACAAAATTCTACAAGCAGTTAGAGAAAAGAAACAAATCACATACAAAGGAAAGCCCATCAGAATCACAGCAGACTTCTCAATGCAAACTCTCAAGGCAAGAAGAGCTGGGAGTGACATATTTCAAGCCCTAAAGGAAAACAGCCTCCAACCCAGATTGATGTGTCCTGCAAAACTATCTTTCAAAATTGATGGAGAAATAAGATACTTTCATGACAAAGAGCACCTTAGGAACTTCATGAATACCAAACCAGCACTCCAAAAAATTTTAGACAATATCCTAGGATAAGGCAATGAGGATCACAACCCCAGGAAGCCCAGCAGAATGAATCTGTTGGGTGTGACAAATTAAATACAAAGTGGAAGAATCCAACAAAAAGAAAAAGTCATGACAAGGCTTTTTAAAACTTTTAACTTCATATCCCTAATGAGTGTATAATTCAATCTTATTATTGTACTGATTAATATTTTTCTGATTCTAGTGTTGCACACTTTTCCTTGTTCTATACTGGCTATTTATCATCTTCTTGAGTCTACTTTTTAATTGGGTAGTCTATTAATGAGCTGTAAGTGTTCTTTATATATTCTGGTCATAGGTTATCTGCATTGTAAATGTGGTCTGTTTAAGGACTACTTTTCATTTTAACAATGTCATTTAAAGTTCTAAATTTTGATGGAATCTCATCAATTTTTTTCCTTTTCTACATCATGTTTTTTGCATCCTAGGAAGTTCTTGCCTAACCTAAATTCCTAAACATTTTCCCTTATAATTTCTTCTTAAAGTATTATAGTTTTAGTCTTTCATATTTAGGTTCATAGATCCTTTCAAGTTATTTTTATGTATGGAAATAAAGGGTTGTGGTTAGTTTTTTATATATGGATACCAGGTGTTCTAGTGCCATTTGCCGAAAACAATATCTTTTCCTGTGCTCTTGAATTGAATTTATATTCTATAAAATGTTAATGTTAAATAATCTTTCAAAACTCAGTGCACCATATATGTGTGGTTCTATTTGTAGATTCTCTGTTTTTTTCCAATGATCTATATGTCTTTCCTTACACCAACACTGTCATGATTACTGTAGCTTTAGAGGAAGTCTTAAAATTAGGTACTAAATGTCTTCCAACAATATTTTTTTTTCTTTTTCTTTTTACTTTTCTAGGTCCTTTGTACTTCTACATAACTTTTAAATTTCAATATACAATTCTTCATTTATAGGAAGTATACATAGACCTGAATTTTTATATATACCTTGTGTTTTCTAATCCTGCTAAATTCAAATAAAAGTTCTAGGGGCTCCTAGAGATTTCTTAGTATTTTCTCTGTAGATGATCATTTCATCTACATATAAAGATTTTGCTTCTACCTTGCCAATATCTTAATTTTGTCATTTTATTGCCAGACTATTTTGGTTAAAGCCTATGTTTCAAAGTTTAATGGACAGATGAAGAGTAGGCATATCTGCCCTTCTTCCCCACCTTAGGGAGTAAGCATTGCATCTTCTCCACTCATATAAGGTGTTTTTCCTGGAAGTATGGAGTACATGTCTTTGATCTGTTGAGAAGTTTCTATTTTACTTCTAGTCTCCAGATAGCTTTTACCATGAATAGCTGTAGAATTCAGTTCAATACTTTTTCTCCAACTGCTGACAGGATCATATGGCTTTTTCCTTTCCTCTGTTAAAATGATGACTTTTGAGGGTGGATCTTCCAATGCTGAACTAACACTGCCATCCCTATAATAAAACCACTTTTTCCATACTGCCAGATCTGACTTCTAATAGTTTCTTTGTTAAACAAATTTTTATCTATGTTCATATTTTTTTCTTCTATTATCTTTATCCAGTTTTAGGATTAATGCAATGTTGATTTCCTAAAATGAGGGGAGAAGAGTTCTTTCTTTTTTCTCCTTTAAATGTTTAATACAATTTATCAGTTAAAATGTATATGAGCCTGTTGTTGTCATATAGGTAGGTTTTCAAGCTAGGAATATACTTTCTTTAATAGGTGCTATTCAAATTTTATATTTCCTCCAGAGTCAGTTTCATTAATTTGTCTTCCAAGGTACTTCTTAGACGTTGTCAAATTTATTTCAAAAAAGATTTTTCTAATATGCTCTCTATATCCTTTTAAATTCTGTAAGATCTGTGGTAATGTCTCCTAGATCTTGATATTGTAATCTTAAAAATGTATTATTGATATTGTGTAATAGGAAGAAAAGGTCTAAAGGAGCAGGGAAGTGGGAGAGGTAGGGGAAATGAAAGAAGGGAAAAGAAAAAATATGAGAAAAGGAAAAAAAATGGAAACAAGGTCTTTGTAAATAGGGAAGGGCAGAGGGAGTGAAAGGAGGGCAGGGGAAGGGGAAAAATAAGAACCAAGATACTCATGTAATGGTACAAGATCCCAATGATGAATGTAGCTGTATTTTATACCTAAAATGTACCAATAAACTTAGTGGGAAAAAAGAGAAAGTCAAGGAAGCCAGAGCACAGGGAAGAAGTGGAATTGAATGGGTTTTCCAGGCCCAGAGAGCATAGAAAGGATTTTAGTTTTTATTGTACATGACTGAGAAGACTTTAGGAGATTTGAAACAAAGAAATATGACCTAACTTGTGTTTTAAAAGACCAAATCTTATAAAATTAAAAATATGAATGTATAAAGGTATTTGTGCAAAGATGATCATTATGATGTTGTCTGTATTAGACAAAAAATTAGAGACTGCGTTAATAATGAAGCCATTAATGAATTATATCCATGTTATGATACTATGTTGTTAGTAAAAACAACAAAGCAAAACTATCTATTCTGACTTGATAAAAGTATTCATTATTTATTATAGAAGAAAAACGTAAGTTGTAGTGCAATATGTATATAATATTCTTAGTGTTTGAAAAATTGCATCATTGAAAAAATTTTTTTAAATGAGAGAAAATGCACGCTGGGTTATCATAGTTACCTCTGGATAATGCATATTTATAAATAATAATATAAATTTGACTGAAAGAGAGTAATTTTATTCAACTTTGACGATGCTCTAAAATTTGTCTAAATATTTTGACTCTTAAACTCTCTGTATTTTCACTTGCCCAAAATAAGAAAAAGGAAAGGAAAATTAAAAAGAAAATCAGTGTATCTTGAGATGTTGTTTCTAGTTCTTGTCCAATTACTAATTACACAGGTAATTCCTTAGAAAAGATTCAAGAACTATCACAACACACCTTCCCGAACCATTAACCTTTTTTTGCAAGTCATCATCCCTGATACTATCTTACATAAAGAAAAAGTAGATTTCTAGAGGAATTACTGTTTTTTTCTTGTTTTATTTCATTTGAAAACTAGTGATGAAGAGCATAAAGCAAAAACTATTTTCCACTGCACACAGACAGTTACTAGCCTTTGACAGGGATTTTAAGGGCCAATTGGAGCAATTTCCTTAAATCTCTTGGTTTAATTTACTGTAGTGGGCACATTTTAGGTTTTGGCTGGTTGGTGTGCTTCATTTGATGAATATTTTATTTTGTGAATCTTGGTGGGAGGTAGAATCCTTTACCCTTCTGCTGAGAAACAGACTTGTGCCACTGTACATGAACAAAAATGTCAAGCAACCCTGCTCACCAGCCCAATGGCCACAGCAGGTCATTTCTGCCTTAGGAGCCTTCTCCATAAGCTGGAGATAATGATGGCTCCAACCTTCCAGAGCTGGTGTGAGGCTGCATTGTTTTACTAATAAAGTACCTGACAGTTGGTGTCCTGGGAGTGCTACATCAATAGATAGGCGTCACCACAGGATGAGAAGTCTGGATGGTACACCAGTCAGGCTGACTGAGGGCAAGAGAGGGTCCTCAACTTCATTGTCACAGATACCTCAGGTAGTACACTAGCCTCCAAAACTGCTTTATCCATTGGATTTCAGACTTGAAATATCAATTTTTATTACATTTGCTTTAGTATGTGGTTTAAATAATACCATTGTTCTACATAGCTTATTATGAAAAATTGCAATATCCTACCCACTTTGACTCCCCATTTTCCATTCTCCAATGGTGACCATTTCATTTCTTTTGGCATAAAACATGTTTAGATTGCTATTACTTGATGTTCAAGCTAAAACATTCCTACTATGGAAGATGAAGATTTAGCTATTTTTTTCATCAGCTCTCCCTGCAACACCCACATTTTCTCATCCTCCAAATATAGTTATACTTTTAGATTAGGTCAATATTACATGTTTAAATTTTTATGATCATGTAAATATTTTCATAGTTGAGCAATAGTATATAATGTGACTACTTTCCTTTTTTTCTAGCAAAATTTTTGATCCTGGAGCTAATAATTGTCACAATTTTTCATCTGATTGCTTGGTTTTCTGTATACTTATCATTAATTCATCCTCAAAATCTTCCCAGTGTTCTAAACCTCCTCTCGGCATATGCAAACATAATTCTATGAGCTCCCTTTTTTTTATTAGCTGTGATTGGAATAGGCCAACCTCCTCTGGAAGAGATCTCATACAGAGATTTCCTCCACATCATTCTAGGGATTCTCTTTCACTCTACTAAATTTCCTGATTTCTTATTCTCCGTTTTATTCATAGCCTCCTTGTTGGTAAGGCTTCCTAAAACCCTCAGAAGCTTCCTAAAAAAAGGTACATGGGAACACAGATGAAATATTAAACATCTGAGAATTTCTTTCAGGTCTCATACAATTAAAATTATCAACTTAGAAGTATATAAAATAATTTTTCATCTTCCTTTTGAGACATTGCTGCTTTGACATCTATGTTGCTTTGAAAACAAGAGTGATGTCAGGATCGACATGATACTTAAGCAGAAAAAGACTTCACAAGAGAAAAATAACTTATAGGGCAATTTCTCTCATAAACACTGATTTGAAAGTATCCTTAATGAAATATTAACAAACTGAATCCAACAACACATCAAAGAGCTTATATAATATAATCAAATGGGATTTGTCCCTGACATGCTAGGCTGGTGTAACATACACAAATCAATCAATGTGATTCATCATATTAACAGAATAAAAGTTGAAAATAAATCACACAATCATCTCAACTCATGTAGAAAAAGTATTTGATAAAGTACAATATCCTTTCCTGATAAAAAAACTTTCAACAGTTTAGGTATGGAAGGAAAGTTTCTCAATTTATTCAAGGCAATTTATGAAAAACCCATGGCTAGCATTATAAGGGAAAAGTTGAAAATTGTTCTACTATAGTCTGGTTCAAGGCAATCATACCTACTCTAGACACTTCTATGCAACTTAATACTATACATTCTAGCAAAAGCATGCAACATAATACTATATATCCTAGCAAAAGCAACCAGACAAAAAAAGAAAAGAAATATACATTGAAAATAAAAGGTAAAGTCATTTCTATTTTCAGACAACATGATCTTATTTATTGAACTCGCAGAGAGCCCACAAAGATCTGTTAGAACTAATAAAGAAATTTAGTAATGTTGTAAAGTACAAAATCAAAGTAGTAAAATCAGTAGTATTTCTATATACAATATGCAAATTAGTTGAAAACAATCCCATTTGGAACAAACACATAAAACATAGGAATAAACTTAACCAAGTTTAAAAAGTAGATGCATTTACATGCTGAAAGCTATAAAACATTGATGAAAGATACTAAAGAAGACATAAATACATGGAAAGACATCACATGGTCAGATGTCAAAAGAATTAATATTATTAAAATGTCCATACCCAAAGCAATATATGGAATCAACATAATTCCTATCAGAATTTAAATAGCATTCTTCAGATAGGTAGGAAAAAGAATCTTAAAATTTATATGGAACCATAAAAGAACCCCTGAATAACCAAAACAATTATGACAAAAACAAAGTTGAAGGCATCATACTTCCTGACTTTATATTGCAAATATACAGTGATCATAACACTGTGTAACTGGTATAGAAACAGACACATAGAGGAGTAGACTGGAACAGAAAGCTCAGAAATAAATCTAAATATAAACAACAACAAATTTTGACAAGAGAACCAAAGAGCTATAATGGGAGGACAGTCTCTTCAGTAAATGGTGCTGAGGAAACTGAATTTTCATATTCCAAAGAATGAAGTTGGGCCCTTATATCACAGACATAAATCATCTTGACAATAAGTAAAAATCCCAAATGAAAGACCAAACCTATAAAATTACTAGCAGAGAAATTAGGGGAAAAGGTCTTTGATATTAGCCCCGGCAATTATTTATTTTCATATTATACCAAAAATAGACCAAGAAGCAAAATAAGTAAACAGGAATATAGCACAATGAAAACCTCCCATACAACAAAAGAAACAATAAACAAAATAGAACACAGCCTACAGGGTGGGAAAAAGGACCTACAAACTATATATTGGAAAAGGGGTTAATATTTAAGATTTATAAGGAAATCATAAAACTTAATGGTGGAAAAACAAATAACATGATCTAAAATGGGCCAAAGGATTGAACAGACACATATCCAAAGAAGATATTAAAAAGGCCAATGTATATATGAAAAGGTGCTCAATGTCATCAACTGTCAAAGAAATGAAAATCAATACCACTATAAGATACCACCTCACACACATGAGCATATTGATATTAGCATATTAGCACATCTGTGGCTATAATAAATAGTCAAAAATTAAAAATGTTGGTAAGAGGGTAAAGAAAACAGAACTCCTGTATACTGTTGGTAGAAATGTAGACTAATCCAACCATTGTGGACTAGTGTGGAGGTTCTAAAGCAATTAAAAGAAGGCAGAGGAGCAGAGCCCCACCTGGCACCCAGGAGGTGAGCCACTCAGGCACCAGCAGCAACCACCCCCCCCAACTGCCATTGAAATGAGAGGACACAAAAACAAGTTTTAAAACCAGACTTCCAGATCACCTAAATCAACCCAAAAGGGAAACAGATGGAAAAATCTGATTCTCAGCCACCTGGACTCCCTGAACTGGCAACAGAAGAGGATCTGGAAAAAATGAAATCAGAAATAATTTCTCAGATAATAGCAGAGATTGTGCCCATAGTGCAAGGCATGATTAATAAATCTAGAGAGGACACAGATTAAAAAATAGAGGAGCTGAGGAAGATGATGGAATAGCAGCATAGGAAACAAATGGAATCCATAAAACAGATGCAAACAGATTTCTAGAAGATTAAAAATTCCATTGAAAGTTTACACAACAGAATGAGCCAATGTGAGGACAGAATTTCAGATATAGAAGATAAGATTGCAATTAGTGACCAGGAAAAGAAAAATTGCTTTAAAATAGTAAGGTATCATGAGAAATCAATCCAGCAGCTGCTAGACGATGGAAAAAAGAATAACATAAGACCGATCAGAGTCTATGAAGAAACAGAAGAACATGGAGACGACATAAATGCTGCTCACAGAAGTGATGGCAGAAAACTTCTCAAGGAGGGGAAAAGAACTTGACATACAGGTAAGTGAGGCATATAGGACTTCAAATAGCCTTGATCAAAAAGAAATCTACACATAGGCATATAATAGTTAATATTCCAGAAACCCAACAAAAGAACAAAATTCTACAAGCAGTGAGAGAAAAGAAACAAATCACATACAAAGGAAAGCCCATCAGAATAACAGCAGACTTCTAAACACAAATCCTGAAGTAAAGAGGAGCTTGGAGTGATGAATTTCAAACCCTAAAGGAAAACAGCCTCCAATCCAGATTTATGTACCCTGCAAAACTATCTTTCAAAATTGATGGTGAAATAAGATACTTTCATGACAAAGTGCACCTTCAGAACTTCACAAATACCAAATTACCACTCCAAAAATTTTAGACAATATCCGGAGAAAAGACAAAGTGGATCACAACCCCAGGAAGTGCAGCAGAATGAATCCATTGGGCATGACAAGAAATTAAAAGCAAAGGGGTAGAATCAAATAAAAAAAAGTCATGACAATGATAAGGCAATACATATAAGTTATGACTATCAATGTTATGGGTCTCCTCTCAACAATCAAAAGAAATAGACTGGCAGAATGGGTTAAGAAGCAAGATCCAACAATATGCTACATACAAGAAACACACTTAATTAAAAAAGAAACTCATAGACTGAAAGTTAAATGGTGGAAAACAGTACTACATGTGACAGGAATTGGAAAAAAATCAGGAGTAGCTATCCTCTTTGCAGATCAAGTGGATTTCAAACCAACACTGATTGAGACAAAGAAGGCCACTACATCCTTGTAAAGGGAACAATCCAAGAGGAAAAGATGACAATAATAAACGTATATGCACCAAACATTAGTGCACCCAACTACATAAAAGAAATACTAATAAATATGAAAAATCCAATAAGCACTAATACACTAGTAGTGGGGAACCTCAATACCCCCACTGTCACAAATACATAGATCAACTACACACAAAAAGATAACCAACAAAATACTAGAATTCAATCACACTCTGGAACAAAGGAACTTAACAGACGTTTACAGAGTGTTCCAACCCACAAAATCAGAATACACGTTCTTTTCAGCTGCACACAGGTTGTTCTCCAAAATAGACCACATATTCATTCATAGAACATGTTTAAGTAAGTGCAAAGGAAGTGAAGTTGTCCCCTGTATATTATTGGACCATAGTGTGATGAAATTTGAGATGAATAGAAAAAGAAACCACAAGAATTTCATAAACACATGGAAATTGAACAACACACTTCTGAATAACCAATGCATCACATATGAAATTAAAGAAGAAATCAGACAGTTCCTACAATTAAATGACAATGACAATAGAACATATCAGAATCTATGGGACACAATGAAAGCAGTCTTCTTAGGGAAATTCATAGCGGTGAATACTCACATTAGGAAAACAGAATGAGCCCAATAAAGCAACCTGATGTTGTACCTCAAGCTTCTCGAAAAAGAAAAGGAGGAGAAATGCAAAGTTCATACAAGGGAGGAATTATAAAGATCAGAGTAGAAGTCAATGCAATGGGGACTAAGAGAATGATACAAAAAAATCAATGAAGCCAAGAGTTAGTTCTTCAAAAGAATAAATAAAATCGACAAACCCTTAGCCAACTTTATCAGAAAAAGGAAAGAAAAGACCCAAATACATGCAATTAGGAATGAAAAGGATGAAATTACAATGGACCCAGCAGAAATCCAGAGGATCATCAATACCTACTTCAAGAACCTATATGGCAATAAGGTGGAAAACACAGGAGAAATGGACAGATTCCTAGATACATATGAATTATCAAAGTTGAATGAAGAAGACCTAAAAATTCTAAACAACCCAATATCAATCCATGAAATTGAAAACATAATTAAAATCTTACCAACTAAGATAAGCCCAGGTCCTGATAGCTTCACTGCTGAATTCTACAAGATATTTAGAGAGGAATTACTGCCACGACTTTTTAAACTCTTCAATGAAGTTGAAAGGAGAGCAATACTTCGGAATTCATTCCTGGAAGCAAGCATCACTTTGATTCCCAAAGCAGAAAAAGACCCAACTGAAAAAGAGAACTATAGGCCAATCTCACTAATGAACATAGATGCAAAAATCCTTAAAAAGATGCTGGAAAATAGAATGCAGAAGATCAAGAAGGTCATACACCTTGACCAAGAGGGATTCATCCCAGAGATGCAGGGATAGTTCAACATATGCATATCAATAAATGTAATTCACTATATCCATAGAGCCAAGGACAAAAACCATATGATTATCTCAATAGAAGCAGAAAAAGCATTTGACAAAATCCAACATGCAGTTATGGTAAAAACCCTATAAAAAATCAGAATAGATGGTCTCTACCTCAATCTAATAAAAGCCATCTATGAAAAACCAACAGCCATTATCACACTAAATGGTCAAAAACTGAAATCCTTCACACTCAAATCAGGAACAAAACAAGGATGTCCACTATCACCACTCCTGTTCAACATAGTTTTGGAAACATTTGCCACAGCAATTAGACAAGAGAAAGAAATAAAAGGAATCAAGATAGGAATGAAAGAAGTCAAATTGTTATTATTTGGAGATGACATGATACTCTATATAGAAGACCCCAAGACTCCACCAAAAGTCTTCTAGACTTAATAATGAAATTCAGTAAAGTAGCTGGATACAAAGTCAACACACAAAAATCAATAGCTTTCCTCTACACGAACAACAGACTCACTGAGAGAGAAATAGGGCAAATAATTCCTTTCACAATAGCATCCAAAAAACTGAAATACCTAGGAATCAACCTAACAAAAGAAGTCAAAGACCTCTTCTCTGAAAACTATAGCGCTTTGAAAAAAGAGATTGAAGATGATATCAGAAAATGGAAAGACATCCCTTTCTCCTGGGTAAGAAGAATCAATATAGTGAAAATGGCTGAACTTCCAAAACTGCTATATAGATTCAATGCAATCCCAATTGAAATCCCAGCAGCATACTTCACAGACCTTGAGAAAACAATCCAAAAATTCATTTTGAACAAGAAGAGACCCCAAACAGCAAAATCAATTCTCAGCAACAGAGAAATGTTAGGGGGTATCATAATCCCCAACTTGAAACTATACTACAAAGCTACTGTGATAAAAACAGCATGGTACGGGCAAAGAAACAGATCTGAGGACCAGTGGAACAGATTAGAGATGCAGAAACAACCCCAGACACACTCAGCTACCTCATCTTTGACAAAGGAGCCAAACACCCTCACTGGAGGAAAGGTAGCCTCTTTAAAAAATTGTGCTGGAAAAATTTGGTTTTAACTTGCCAAAGATTTACACTAGACTTATATCTCTCACCATGCACCAAACTAAAATAGAAATGGATTAAAGATCTAAATATTAAAACAGAAATGCTGAACTGGCTGGAACAGAGGTTAGGTAGAATTCTTGAAGACATTGGTGTAGGAAAAGATTTCATGAAAAAATCCTCAGTTGCTCATGAACGAACTAGCAGAAATAATCAACAAGTGTGATCTCTTCTTATTAAAAATCTTCTCCACACCAAGAGAAACACCAACAGAGTGAAGAGACAACCCACAATGTGGAAAAAATTTTCACCTGCTTTTTCTCAAAGGTCTAGTCTCTTGAATCCATAAAGAACTTAAAAAAATCAGAGCTCCCAAATTTAAAGACCCAATCCAAAAATGGGCATCTGAAATGAACAGATATTTCTCAGACAAAGAAGTAAACATAGCAAATAAACATGTCAAAAATGTTCAACATCACTGGTCATTCAAGAGATTGAAATAAAAACAATGCTGAGAACCCCAAAGAGAATGGCTGCTATCATGAAATCAACCAATAACAAATGCTCACAGGGCTGTGGGGAAAGAGGAACCCTGCTCCACTGCTGGTGGGAGTGTAGACTGGTGCAACCACTGTGGAAATCAGTAAGGAGACACCTCAAAGAGCTAGCACTGTAAGTCCCATTTGCCCCAGGTATTCCCCTGCTGGGTATCTTCCCCAAAGAATTAAAAGAATCCTACCACAGTGATATATGTGCACTCATGTTCATAGCAGCACAGCTTGTAATAGCTAAAACTTTAAAGCAGCCCAAATGCCCATCAACTGGAGACTGGATAAAGAAAATGTGGTTTTTCTTTTTTTTTATAAAATGGAGTACTATTCAGGCATGAAAAATGAGAAATTAGAGACATTTACAGCTAAATGGATGCACATTGAGGCAATAGTCTTAAGTGAAATAAATAGAACACATGTGTAAATACTGAATAATTTGTCTAGTGTGAGAAACTGAAAGTGTAAATAAGGACTAAAAGGTATAATAGATAATGTGAAATAGGAAGAAAAGGGGCGAAGGGGGAGGGGAAGTGGGAGGGGTGGGGAAAGGAAAGAATGGAATGGAATTAATATGAGAAAATTTAAAAAATGGAAACAAAATCATTGTAAATAGGGAGAGATGTAGGGGTTGATTGAGGGCAGGGGAAGGGGGAAAGAATAAGAACCAAGAGAGTATGTAAAGGTGCAAATCTCCAATGATGACTGTCATTATATTCTATACCTAAAATGTGCCAATAAAATTAATTAAAAAAATAAAAAAATAAAAGTAGAACTACCGGGCCGGGGATTTAGCTCAGTGGTTCTGCCACCTGCCTCCCAAATGAAAAGTCCCCAGTTAGATCCCCAGTACAAAAAAAAAAAAAAAGAAAACAGAAACAAAAGTAGAAGTACTAAATGACCCAGCAATTCCTCTTCTGGGCATATATTAAAATAGGTTACAACACCACCTCATAAAGACACTGTAACCCATGTTCATGCAGCATTGTTCACAATAGACAAGACATGGAAATGACCTAGGTGTTCATTTATTAATGAATGGATAAAGAATCTAATGTATAATAATAATAATGAATTATTTCATTATAAAGAAGCAATGAGATCTCACCCATTTGCCACACATGTGTGAGCTTGGAGGACATTGTGTTATGTGAAATAAGCCAAACATAGAAAACAAGATGTTGTGGGCCAGGGATTTAGCTCAGTGGATCTGTTGCCTGCCTCGAAAGTGCAAGGACCTGCTTTTGATCCCCGGTTCCCGTCCCTCCCCCAAAAAGAAGAAAACAAGATGTTGTATGACTTCACTTATATGTAGAATCTTTTAAAAATTCAATCAGCAGAGATACAGGACAAAAAAGTGTCTGCCACTGGCGGCAGAGTGAGTAGGGCAGAAATAGTTATGTTTGAAGATGCAAAGTAGCAGGATAAGCAGGTCTAGAGATCTATTACACAAGATGAAGTCTGTAGGTAATCCAACCACTTTATGTGGAACCCATAGTGAGATTTTACTGATTTTAACATTTTAAAAGATTTTTAAAATCTTTACTACTTCTATCAGGTAACTATGCCGGGTGTGTTGGCCATGCCTGTAATCCCAGCACTCAGGAGGCTGAGGCAGGAGGATTACTGTGAGTTCAAGGCTGGCCTGGGCTATACAGTGAGTCTAAGACCAGCCTGAACTACATAGTGCGACCCTGTCTCAACAAAACAAAACAAAATGGATGACTGCATCATAATATGACTACATTAACTTGCTCCATTGCAAAAACATTTTTACTATCTATATGTATCCTATAACAACTTGGTGTATCCTTAAATATATACAATACAATTTATTTACAAAAAGAAATATCTTGCGTCTTATTTTTAATCATTTGTATATTATCTGTTCCAACCCACCCTGAAATCCCAGCACAGAAGTTTTGCAGTAAATTAACTTGACATTCATCTTGGTGAGTAGATACATGTACATAGCACAGGTTTTTTCTTTTTTAATCCTCTTCCCCTTCCCACCCACCTCTCTCCCTCTGCCTCTAAATCCCCTTTCCCATTTTGATTCTTGTTATTATTATTCTTAGCTCGTGTTTATGACATATAATGTTTACGTTCATTGAGGTTATTAGGTTCCTGTATACTAAGTCCCTGGCTTACGAAAGAGCTCCATTCTTTGAGAGTGTTCATAGGTTGAGTCTTACACAGGATGCCTGTGAAAGTTTGAAACGCACATGTCCTTAAGTTGTGGAGTCACTACATGACCTATCTTAATTCTTCTTTCTTCCCTTTCCCTTCCCCCTCTCACCCCACTTTTGGTTTCCTGGACCCTTTCCCATTTGCAAGACATCAGTCCTCATCATTCCTTTTTTATTTTATGAAAAAATAAAATTTCACAACAAAATAAAAAGAGAATAACAATAGCTAATACACTGTGTGACATTATCTTTAAAGTGGTTACTCAGAGTACGAGACATATACTAATTTTGTCCTTCCTTTATTATACTCTTTGTACTTTGCCTTACTCAAATGAGAGATACCATAAGGTATTTAAGCTTGTATGTCTGACATTTCACTCAACACTATATTTTCCAGATGCATTCATTTTCCCCCAAATATTTTAAATTTATCCTTCTTTACAGTTCAGTAGTATTCCATTATGTGTAGATACCACATTTTCTTTATCTAATTATCTGTTGATGGATATACAAGCTGCTTCTGGGTTTAGCTACTATGAATTGTGCTGCTATAAACGTTGGGAAGCATGTACTGCTGTAATGCAGCGTCTTTAGCTCTTTGGGGAAGATACTAGAAGGGGAATAGCTGGGTCATACAGAATTTCTAGTTTTAGTCCTTTGAAAAAATCTTCATACTGATTTCCATAATAGTTTACATTCCCATAGTGTAGGAGGGTTCCCTTTTCACCACAGCCACACTAGACTTTGTTATTCTTTGACTTCTTGATGATTACCTTTCTTTCTGGTGTAAGAACCTTAGCTTCGTTTTAATTTGCATTTCTGTAATGGTCAGAGATGTTGAACATTTTTTCATATGTTTTTGGCCATTTGTACTTCTCTGAGAAATGTTTATTCGTTTTGCTTGCCCATTTCTTGATTGGGTCTTTTATTTTAGGTGGTATTTCTGTGTATTCTTTATATATTCTAGATATTAGTCCTCTATCTGAAGAATAGCTTGCAAAATTTTTTCCCCATTCAGTAGGTTGTCTCTTCACTCTACTAATTGATTCCCTCAAGCATAGAAGTTTTTTAAGATCCTCCCTGTGTCTCTGGTGTTCTAAGAGTACTTTGATAAAAGTCTATTTTCATCCATTTACCAAGCATGAATGGGGCTGTTTGAAATAGAAATATGATGTCTTTTAGTTTTTCGAGACTTTTTAAAATTACTTCCTTGGTGATTTTCCCTTTTTTATTTTCTCTGTCCCCTTTTTCTAAAATTCATATCCCTCAGTTAATGGACCTCAACTTATCTCTCTCTATATTTCTCACTTAGCTTAGTTGTTTACTAGCATACTGATATGCCAGTTGTTTCCATTTGTAGCTAGTATGAATAAGGGTTTTATAAACACTAGCATACAGGTTTTTGGGTAAACACATGTTTTCATTTTTTCTGACTAGATATCCAAGAGTGGAAACTGTGAGTCATGTGCTAAGAATAAATTTATCTACTGAACTATTTTTCAATGTGGCTATGACATTTTGTATTAGTATCAGTAAAAGATACTCAGTTGTCCCACATTATCATCAACTCTTAGCAGTCTTTTCAATTTTAGCTATAAGGAAATATCATAAATATCATTTTGAAAAATTTACTTTTCTGCTGAATAATAAAATAAAAATAATTCCAAGCTTTCTGTAAACTGGCTGTTCAAATCTTTTATTTCTTTTATCAAGTTGATTCTTGTTCTTATTGAATTATAAAATCTCTTAATACATTTAGATATAAGTCCAGAATCATAGATGAAATTTGCAAATATTTTCATCCAGACCATGACTAATATCTTAATTTTCTTAATAGTGGCTCAAATTTTAATAAATCCTAATTTAGAAATGTTTTCTTTTATGATTTGTGCTTTATGTGCCAATCTAGAGAAACATAACCAACTAAAGGTCGTATGAATTTTCTCCTAGACATTTTCTAATTTCAATCTGTATATTTAGGCCTCTATCATTTAGAGTTAATTTTTGTATAACATATGAAGCAAGGATTGAGAATTTTTTGCATGTGAATGTTTAGGTGTTCAGCATTGTTTGTAAAGACTTTCCTTTCCTAACTGAATTACTCTGAGCTGTTTACAAATGTTTTTATTTTCAAGTTAAGTCTGTTTCCACGCTCTCTGCTCTATTCCTTTGATTTATCTGTCTGTTCTTCTGTCAATACCACACTATCCTATTGATTTTGTATTGTGGTAAATCTTGAGATTAGGTAGTGTAAGTGCTTCAACTTTGCTGTTTCAGAATTGTTTGGAGGTCTTCTATGTCCTTTTGTTTCCGATTTTAGATTCATCTTGTTGATTTCTAAATAAAGAATAAATGGAATGTTGATTGGGGTGCAGGAGACCAGCTTGAAACCACACTGAGCAGACTTTAGATATTATTGATTTGGCTTGTAATTCAGCTATTGATTAAAACTCTGAGTCACTCCAAGGCCTAAGAGTGAATTGCTAATTGATCTTTAGGCTGGTGTTCAGACATAGACTTCCTTATGCCAATGGTCACAACTGAGGTCTCAATGATCAGTGAAGTTGTGACGTCTCAGTAACAAGGAAACACTGCAACTCAGGAATTATGACTCTGTGCAACCATTCTCTAAGATCAAACGTTAGCTAAGATAATGCAGGTGGCTCGTTAGCTCTGACATGCAAGATAGCACAGGTACCTTGTTAACTGAGACCTATCCTTCACAAGTATACATAGTTACTCCCCTTTTTACAGCCTGGCTCATTAGTGCATTAGTTCTGCTATTCCTTACATCTGCCTTCACGCTCCCTTGCTATGTTTTATAATCATAAATACTGACTAATCCAGAGCCCATGTCTTAGCCATGACAGTGCTAAGATGAGGTGGTCTTTAGCCAGGAGAGAGCTAAAGATCAATTCTTGTCCCCCCAAGAAGTAGTAAACTATCCTTTGTTATTCTCTATTTCTTGTTCTTTGATTCTTTCATCCCCTGTTGTTCCCTCCTTTACTGGCATCTCCTGATGACTAGTCAGGCTATCAACCCAACACTGGGATTTTATAGAGCCTCTAGAGTAGTATGGGAAAAGCTGACATTTAAACAATGTTCAATCTTCTGATCTAGCAAGAAGATATATCTCCTCTATGTTTAGGTCATTAATTTTCTCAGCAAAGTTTGGAGTTTTCAGTTTATGGAAGGTCTGGCACATATTTTGCTAGATTTATCACTAAGTACTTCATGTTTTGTGATTTTTTAAAATTTTAGTTTTAAATTGTGCATTGTTATAAACAGTCACATACAGGCCCTACATACTTCCTTTCCTCAGATTTGCTGGAGTACAATACAGATATGTATGTTTTGACTTTTTGCTTTAAACTGATACATAAAAACATAAAAATCACACATTTTGTGGAGAACCATGTAATATTACATGTATACATTGTATGCATTGCATACATTAAACATGTATGGTACACATTGCACATTGTTTAAATACAGTTGAATATGTCTATCTCCTCAAATATTTATCATGGTAAAAGCATTCAAAATCCTTGTTGAATCCTGTTTTTGCACAGCAAGTTACTATTATCTATATTCATCCTCCTGTGCTATAGTGCATAGAACTTCCTGCACTTACTAACTGTAACTCAGTGTTTATTGTTTAACTTTTTCTAACCCTTCATTCCCTATGACTATCCCCATGCTCAGCTCTGGTAACTAACATTTCTGCTCGCAACTTTTATGGGATTATCATTTACTCCCTATATGAGTGAGATCACACAGTGTTTGTTTTTCTGTGCGCTTAACATGATGGCCTCCAGTTCCATCTATGTTACACATATGACAGGATTTCATTCTTTTTTATGGCTGAATAGTATGCCATTGTGTACATGTACCACCTTTTTTTTATCTATTGATCTGTGTGGATATATGCACACAGTAATGGGATTGCTAGATCATACGGTAATTTTGATTTGATTTTTTGAGGAACTACCATACTGTTTTCCACATGACTATACTAATTTATGTTCCTAGCAACAATAAGTGGGGTTCCTTTTTTTTCTACATCCTTGCCAACACTTGTTATCTTTTGTCTTCTTGATTATAACCATTTGTATACCATACATGTGTACTGGACTGAGATGATAGCTCATTGTTATTTTGATTTATCTTTCTCTGTTATGTTGAGCATTTTTACATATATATCCATTGGCCATTTATATGCCTTTTTTTGGGGGAGAAATGTCTATTTAGATCTATTGCTCATATTTTCATCAGCTTATTTGTTTCTTACTGCTCAGTTTTTGGAGTTCCTTACGTATTCTGGACACTAATCTCTTTATCAGATGTATGGTTTGAATATATTTTCTCCTATTCTGTAGGTTGTCTCTTTACTATGATAATTCCTTCTTTTGCGGTGCAGAAGCTTTTTAGCTTGATGTAATCTCATGTCCTAGAATATTTTCCATAGGTTTTCTCCTCTCCTAGTAGTTGCATTGTTTCATGTCTTACATGTAAGTCTCTAATCTATTTTGAATGGTTTTTCTAAATGGTATGAAATAAGGATCTAGTTTCATTCTTTGACATGTAGTATCCAGTTTGCCCAGCACCTTTAGTTGAAAAGGCTGTTCTTTCCCCAGTGTGTATTCTTAGCACCTTTATTGCAATCAGTTTACTTCTAGGCATTCTATTCTGTTCTAAAAGTTTATGTGTCTAAATTTTTAAGATTTTCATATATTGATCTTCTATTCTACTGTCATGTACAATAAAGCCTCTTTTTTTCTAAATTTCATAGGATATTTTTTACCTATACAATCACATCATTGCAATTAAAGACAATTTTTTGTCTTCCTTTCTAATCTCTATGCCTTTTTATTTCTTATATGAATTTTTGTATTTCTTGTCTCAATTTTTTAAGATTAGAAATTTCTGCTTTGTCTCCAGTAGTATAATTTTCCCTTCCCTCAAATATTTACATAGAATAAGGCATTCAGTTATGACCAGGGCACATTCAAGATTAAGTAGTTTAGAAATTACTGATACCATTTTCTCAATTATATTACAGTCTTAAATAAAAATATTTCAGTTTCAGCTCCCAAATAGTGTTACAAATAAGAAATTTAATTCTTCTGGACCTTTCAAGAAAATTTGTTTTATAATTTTGTAATGGAGAATAAAGGCAAATTATGTTTCAGTGCTTTCAAAAAACAGATATAAGAGGAAATAAATAAACCACATAAATAAAATATTTGGAATTATTCTTACCTCAATTATGTAAAATTAAATACTTTTAGTGTTATGGTGACTGTAAGAAATATTTTCTACATAATCTATTTCTTCTTAGTGGGAAAAGAATGGCTTAAATCACTTAAACTTTTACATTATCTAAGATTCCTTAAAGATGGAATTAATTTCAGAATTCACCTAACAAGAATTCTAAATTCAAAGCAATTAACATAATCCACAGGAAATATTATGCATAAGGAAAGTAAATGCAAAAATAATTTACTAAACTTTCATGTGATTAAAAATTAATTTCTGAAATCATAGTTTGATGGTATGAAACAATTAAGCATTATACATTTGGGCATGTACTAGGGCACACAGATGCCAATCATACATATGTGTGCCACCAATGGCCATATGAGGTGAACATTTCTTATAGTCAGATTGTGTCTCAGAAGTATGCAGGGTAGCTTTTATAATGTTGGCAGATTTTTACCAATATCAATAACATCTAACTCTGAGACTGGAAGCCTTCGAAAGTTGATTTTATGTGAATTTTGAGAGCTGACCTGCTTTAGAGAAAATTAATGAGATTTGTTTCAAAACCAGGATGTTGATTAATTAATTGACACTGACAGTTATAGCTATTCGAATAACAGTACTCAAGTCCATTTTTCTCCTGTGGTCAAATTTTATTACAAACCAAATTATAACCCAAAAGTATTTTATACGGAGTAATTACTCTTCCTTGAACCTGAAATACTACAAATTAGACCAGACTTTTTGATAGTATGACAGAATGAGCTGGAATGGACTCTCCTTTTCATTTTAGTATATAAAAACATTTGATAAAAGAAAACAGAATAACAACAGAAATAATACAAAAACAAGTACAAAGGAAGAAATCTTCTGATATCAGAAAGAATGCAGTACTAAATAGTAAACATGGGAGCAGACACTATGAAGAACAATGCATCCTGCTCAAATATTTATTTAAAAACAGATCTGGGACCAATGGGTCCCAGCAAACACGAAACTTCTCCTCAGGAACAGTCTCACACCTTCATCACAGGACTCCTACCTGCATAGATAAAACAGCTTCTGCTGGAGTTGACCTCAGAGTAAAATACACAAGATGAAGAAACCGGGAAGGAGTTAATGGGGCAATGTAAACAAACAACAGAACTATTATATTTAAAATAAAAAGACAAAGGAATATAACAAAGGTAAGAACTATTCTGTAGATAGCCAATTGGCAAAACTTAAATGGCTGGAAAATACTGAGTATTTGTGTGAATAGAAAAAACATTGGGGAGGTGCAAACTCTGCTGTTGAGTGTTTTAAAACTGTACAGCTATTTTGGAAACAATTCAATACTGCCTGGTCAAGTTTTCTCATACCTACCTACAACTCAACAAAATACATTGCATATCTGAGGAGAAGCTCAAGAGTAACTAAAGCAACAGCAGGAGATACAACCACTTGCTTAAGATGCAAGAAAAATTCTAGAACTGATTTCTGAAAACAAGTGTCTGCTAAGAGATACACATGGTTTCAGCAGACATCAACCAAATTTTGTTTTTTATGCTCTTCTTGCTATTGAGTTGATTGAGTTACTTTTATGTCATGGATTTAGCCTTTTATATGTATGCAATTTTTTTCTTTTCTTTTTTTTTTTTTTTTTGATACTGGGGATTGAACTCGGGACCTTGCACTTGCGAGTCAGGCGGTGGAACCACTGACCTAAATCCCCAGCCCTTGGTTTTTATGCTCTTTATTCATTAAAGCTAAAACAAACACAAAAATTAAGCCTTTAGCCTGAGCAATTTCACAGTGGTTGATGTGAAATGTGCAGTTAGCAAAATTAAACTGCTGGATAGAAATTTTGGTGCAGAAAACAAAGGCTATTTGCCTTGTTTTATATGCTGGCTGATTGATGGTAATGTCAGATTGTACACTTTTTGCCTTAATGACAAAAACTAACCTTTACCAACTTTTGCTGATTATTTTGGGATTATATAATGAAAAACCATTATTTGAAAATATTGTTAAGTCAAAAATACGTTTAATAGACTGAACATGTCATGATCACCTAGTCTAGCCTAATTTAAGCATGTTCAAAACACTTTCACATTATTATAAATTTGAAAAATTGTAAGTCAAAGCATCATAGTCAGAGGCCATCTGTATTTGTGTCTGTTTTGATTTAGAAATTCAGTTTATAAGTGAGGACTCCAATATTCTGTCAATCAACTGATATTGAATTCTTTGTTTTTTTTCTAAAATGCATCAAGATTCATATTTTAGAAACAGTTAGAAAGCAATAATACCATATCTTAATTTCTAAGATACTATTGAAAAGTAAAGCATAATATTGACAACAGTTTTTCAAAATTAGTAGCTTTTTTATATTAAATTGTCTATTGTATTAAGTTTCTCCTTTTCTGAAACATTAAATATGAGAAAAATGTGCACGTTGGAACTGAGCTTTGAGCTTTCTTAGTTCTTGCTTCATGTTGAGGCTCTGTAGGCTCTGTTGTTCAGTGTGTGTACATTTAGGATCCTTATGTCTTGTGATAGATTGAGTCTTTCACCTCGTGCTGTTTATAATTCCAAAAGATATAACCTTAAATGCCATCATCCTGAACGGTGTATTCCTGAAAGATCAAAATCCCTACAACATAAAATCTGGACAATCACAATCCTGAAAGATTAACATTTGAAACTTAAATGTTGAAATATTGAATGCTGAAATCTAAACAAAACAAAAAACACTCCCAAATCCCATACTGTAATTTCCATGAAAAAAATACCAAAAACAACAAAAGGCTACATATGAAGAAGCTGAAGCCAAATTCTGGGACAGGGATTGGCCATGTTATATAAGCAACAATAAAACCTTTGACATTGAGGGAAACTCTGATTAAATAAACCCTCCTCCTTCATTAGCTTCTAGTTACTTCCTTTTATCAACAATGTTAGAGGTTGAGTAGCTAAGCAGTGCACTCCCAGTAGCTTTGCTATAGCTAACACCTTGATATATGGGTGGTACTGGTGGCCTAAGTTGTTTTTCTAGGTACTTGGAGAATATTTTGTCTATCAGAGTGGCTGACACTACCTACCCTTCACTTGGGCCGTTGCAGGCTTCTAATGGGTGATTTTTTGACATTGGAAGGTCAAAAACTTCACCCTCAGATTACACTAATGTCACCATTTTCTAAGCATGTAACTTCTGACAAGCCATGAGCTTTGACTACCTATGTGTAAATGACTATTCCTTTCCCCTTCTTGACCTCTAATCACCTTTGCTCATGCCACAGACCTCCCTGTGTCTTTATCCTGCAAATACCTCTATACCATATCTTGGAGAGGCAGATTTGAGTCTTGTCCTTCCTCTCTACATGACTGTTGCATTGTGAGTAAACTCTCTTTTGCAAAACTCCTCGATTTGATGATAGGCATATTTCAGTGGAGACAAAAGGGACCTGGTTCACAACAACTGCAGTTTAAAAATGCGTATTTGTCTGCACTGGCATTCCTTCTGGCTGATGAAATTTCTAAGCTTTTAATGAATTAAAGCCACGTTTGCCTGAGGAAGACAGCAGACTTGCTGGTTGGTTGGAATCTGATTATGTGCACTGCAGGAGAAGCCGACACTTCTGCAATGGTGTTGCTGTTCTATCACCACTATTGTTTCTGCCAAATTCGTGGTCTGCTTATGAACACACATGGAATGGATTTCTGCATATCCCAAACAATGTAGAGGCATGGCACAAAAGATAGAAAAATTTAAAAAGGAATTCTTATGTTGATGTATGGTATATATGGAATCATAGAAGAATTTCAAACTGAGCGGCACTTCATAGAAAATGAATGTTAATATATTCCCTATGGATAGACATATATTAAAGGGAAAAACCCAGCTATCTCTGCAAGACTTGAAAGTAGAGTCAGTGACCCTGAAAGTCAGCCAGTTCTTATGGACTATTTTCATGCAATTGTCCGTAATGTATGCCTGTAATATGCCTTTTGCTTGTCAGATTTTCTTTTCCATTTTTTTAGGGATTTTTGTTTTGTTTTCTCACACTACTTAAAATTGCCAGCATTATTTTATAACTTATTATGCTATTTTAACCCGTGGATCAATTCTAATATAGTATTGGAGGTATAAATTGTATAAAGAATTGTACAGAGTTCTAATTCTTTTGTTTTGTTTTGCAGATTGAAGCCCATGAAAGTGCATGATCACAAGGTTGACCTTTTATATAAGCATTGTGCATATATTTTAAGGTAGTAAAATTGCCTCCATAATTGCAGAGATGTCCTTTTCATGCATTTACATTTGTGAAAGATAAAATTTCTGAAGATTTTGGTGTTTTAGGCAACTGTCTATGTGGTAGTAAACCACTGTGGCATTTGATCACTTTCATCAAGGCTTAGGTTACCCATGGTAGTTCCGTTTACTGCATATAATTACCAACCATAGTGATGTTTTTATATATTTAACTTTTTGATCTATTCTTTAAGAGTATGGTTCATTTATCCATAACTGTAATACGCATGTTATTTTTGTTATAATACCTGAGTTTATGCTCTCAAAAATATGTATGTTGATTGCCTATTTTATTATATAAAGTGACCTGTGGAGTATTCTGTGATGTTTTTAAATGTTGCTGAAGTACATTTTCTTTAAAATGTAAATAGATAGATTTAAAATAATTTTAAACATTATTTTTCAAAAATTATATTAAAAAATTATATTTTTTGAGATTTTGATCTTTTGGGATTTTAGACTTTAGGAATTCTAGATTTTAAGAATTTCTACCTTTTAAGATTTCAACATTTGGGATTTATGGTACTCAGGAATATGTTTTTGGAGATTATAGACCAAACATTTAAAAACTTATGTAATATATTTTCTTTGCCTCAAGTAATTTTCATTGCTCTAAACTCTATTATATATTAATATAGCCACACTCACTTAAAGAAATGTTTTCCTGAACATTTTTTCATTCTTTTTTTTCCAATTTATCTGTGTTGTTAAATTTCAATTGAGTCTCTTACAAGCAACATATACTTGTATCATTTTATTTAATCCACTATGATAATCTCTGTCCTTTAATTAGTCTTTAGACCATTTACATTTAGGAAAATTATTAATATTAGTAGATAGAGTCAGAAATTTATTGTTTTTGTACTTATTCCTTCTGATTTATGTTACTTTTCTTTCCTTTCTATGAATTACTTGAACATTTAAAAATTCTATTTTGATTTGTTTAATGTTTTGGGGAATATACCTTTATATAATTTCTTAATGGTTGTTCTCTAGGTATTAAAATATACATATGACTTTTCAGTCTACTGGTATCAACCATTTACCATGTCTTCTGAAATGTGGAAATCTTATTTCCAATTAAGCCCCTTTACCTTACCCAGTATTAAAATATCATGATCTTAAATATGGGATGGTAAGATCATTTTAATTAAAACATCAATTATGATTTATTAAATTCATGAGTGGAAGGGTAGTTGATTGTATGTACCATATAAATTTCTGCTTTTGTTATTGCTCCTGATGCTCTAAGACTTCTTATTTTGTCTTTTCATTTCTCTCTAAAGATTTTTTTTGTGTGTGTGTACCGGGAATCAAACTTAGGACCTTGCATTTGTGAGGCAGGGGGCGGAACCACTGAGCTAAGTCCCTGGCCCTCTCTAAAGATTTTTAAAAAAAATCAATCTTTAATTGTAGGTGTGCTAGCAAGAGACCCCTTTAGTTTTCTTTTGCTTTTTGGGGGGAATTTATATATATACACATATATATATGTATATACACACACATATATATATGTATATATATATATATATACACACACACACATATATATATGTATATATAATGCATTTATTAAGAATACATATATATAATATCTTGATTATTTTCAATCACTTTATCTTCCCTTTCCCTCCATACTCTTTTCTCCTATTTCTCTTCCATATCACAAAAAGTCTGTCTTCCTGTTTCCTGTCATCTCTCCCCTTATTTTACTCTTTTCCCTTTATTCTTAAAGGGCATTTTCACTGGGCATAGTTTTTGAAGATGATAGTTCTTTCCTTTTGGCACTTGAAAAGCAGAACACTTCTTTCTGACCTCTATAATTTCAGATGTAAAATCCGCTGTCATTTAAACTGATGATCTCCTGTAGGTAAAGTGTTGTTCCTTTCAGGAGAAACACTCACTCATTAAGTATGGATACTTGGTCTTTGGTAAAGCTCCTCATAATTTTTTTCAAATACTCTTTTAGCTCCACTCTCTTCTCTCCTTCTGATGATGTAAGCATATTTGTTATTGTTCCGCACGTTCCTAAGGCTCTGGATATTTTTCTTTCCACTCTATTTTCTTTCTTTTGTAACTACTGGGTGATTTCTATGTTATTTTTCTTGAGTTTGCAGATTCTGTCCTCTATCAGCTTCACTCTACTATTCAGTCATCAAGTGAACTTTTATTTCTTTTTTTCAATGCTACAAGTTCCATTTTGTTGTTTTTATATCTTGTCTTACGTTGCTAGATTTTAAAAGAATTTTTCATTTGATTCAAGAGAATTTATTATTGATTGTTGAAGCATTTTTATAATGGCTGTTTTAAAAATCCTTGTCAAATGATTCTTCTCAGTGTCAATGTCAGCTGATTATTTTTCCCATTCTATGCATGATTTTCTTGGTCCTTGTTATGACAGATAATTTTCTACAATACATATCCTGGACTTTTCTATCACATTAGGAGTCTCTGGGTCTCAATGCAATCTTTTATTTTATCAGAGAGTCACCCTGAAAGGGTTAACATGTGAGACTTGCCTTACACGTGTGGGCTCTGATTCCACCAGAAGTCCAATCTTCAGAGTCTTATAATGTTATTTTGGGCTGATGAGCTTCTCTTGTGCCACAGAAGCTCTCATTGTTCCTTGCTGTTACTGACAGAGGAGTAAGAAGTGACTTCTCTAGGCCTGGCCTCCAAGTGTCTCCCAGCGGGTAAGAGTGTGATTAGTTCCACCGCTAGTACCTCTGGGCCACCCTGGGGTCTCTGGGTTGGAGAAGATAGGCTTGGGCCCACAGAGCCAAAGAATCTCCCTGAATTGAGCTTCTTTCTGTAGCTGAGTTCCTTTGGCTTAATGTTTTCCTCCTGTCCTAGTGTCTTTAGGTAAGATAGAGTAGTCTCAGGCCTGGTGATGGGGCAGATTGCCTTTTCTGGATAATGGTTGTTGCCAAGGCTCCTAATCAATCCCCTTCTGGGGGTGTTTGCCCTATCTGATATCAAAGTCAAAGGTAGTCTTATTCCATTCAGGAAAATAATGGGCATTTCCGGGCTAACTCTCATTGCTAGGGCAGGTGTTGGAAATGGAGGCTTAGGTAGCTTTCTTTTCTATGGTTTGAGTCAGTGGATGAAGATCAGATGCCATTTTGCTATGTTGTTCTTTTAGTCTCATGAGTCTAAACAAACCTGCTTACTATTATTCAGAATACTCCTTTGGTTGTCTTTGGTGCCATTTTCTTGAGTTTATAATTTGCTTAGCAAGGAAGTATAGGGAGAAATGCATCTACACATCTTGTGAAGTCCACCATATTTCTTTGAAACAATAATTAATTTATTGTTAACATTTAACTCTGTCCAGTATCCTCCCTCTCACATTACAAAAATGAAAATGTACTTTTCTCTGAACTGTTCAGAAATAAAAAGTTTGTTGTTTCTAGATCATAGAGCTTCCACACATATTGGCTTAGTATTATTTAAAGCTTTCTCAAAGTTAAGTAAGGGAGTTTATCTGAAACTTGCAAAGAAATTTCTCCATTTGAAAGTTTGCCTTTGATATGCCATATTCTTATTCTTCTTTCTGGGTACTTTAAGTCAACATATTTCATTTCTATCCATGTTCCTGTTCATACTTTAATGTGTGTAAGTTTATTCTTTTACAATATATGTGCTGATTTGGGCAGTATTCAACTTCACAACTCTGACACTGAGATATATGACTACTGCAAGTGTGGGATCAAAGTAAACAATAGAGATGGGAGGAATGAAAGGTGCTTGGCAAACTTGGATTTATTCTAGTATCCAAACAGTATAATTCCTATCAGACTGTTAGGACATGTTCACAAAAGAAATCTTAGTTTATTACTTTTTTATAAACTTTAGACATTCTGGACTGCGGAAACAGGAAATCATGTTATAGAGAAGAGATAATTTGGGAGATGATGAAAAGAATAAAGATCTGGCTAGATGGTGCTAAAGTTTGACTCTTGAATGTCTCCCAAAAGCCCATATGTTTGATCTTGAGGGTGATGCTACTGGGATATGGGGGAAATTTTAAGAGATAGGGTTTTGTGAGGGATCCTTAGATCACTGGGGGTCATGTGGACTCAAAGGGGATTGTGGTTCCTTGGCCACTTCTTCCTCTCTCTTTTGCTTCCTGCCTTGAAGTAATGAAATAAGCAATATTATTCTACCATGTGCTCCATCTGTGGTATTCTTCGTTACCACAGGCCAAAAATGGTGGCAACAACTGACTATGGGCTGAAATCTCCAAAACTGTGAACCTAAAGAGCCTTTCTTCTTTATAAGTTGGTTATCTCAGGTATTTTGTTATAGTGAGAGAAAGCTGGTTAATACAGATGGAAAACTCAATATGAACATAAAGGGATAAGCATACATAATGTGTTCCTGCCACATTAAAAATATTCAAGCCATGGAGCATCCCCTGCTAGACTTTTACAAACCATAAAGTTATATTATTATTTCACCCTTTTTGCCCTTGTTTGTTTTTCATTTTTTTAGAAAAATAATTATCTAGTCCCAGAAATACATTATACCAATTCATATGCTCTACACTTTTTCTGTTCTGGGCTGCAAAAATATTTGTAATTAATTCTTTTGTGATTTAATCTGTTTAGTTTCATGGCCAAATGTTCCTCTCTAGAGTAGACACTTCAACAATACGTTCAAAATAGGAAAAAGTACATTAAGATTGAATATAACTTTACAAATATTAAAGACATCGAGTGCCAACATGTATGGGGTATGGGACCGCATTGCTACAAAATCCATTTAAATCCTTAAATGTTTCCTTCATGAGAAAGATTGGCCTTGGATTTGAAGTCACATTAAATCAGATGGGATAAAGAGAACCCTTGTAAACCAACTGCATGAATTCAAATCAACAAATGCCACCATCTTCAAATAACACATATTAAGTATACAAGTGCTTGAGGTCTGTACTGTGTTTATTAATAGAAAAAAGACTTGGTTCTAAAGATGTGAGGTGTCTGTGTGCTTTTGTCATTTGAGCGATATGCATGTGAGGTGTAATGAAATTTTATTGATAAAGCAGTTTTTGGTTCATTTGTTTCACATGAGATTTTATACCCATCTGATCCTTTACTTCCACAAGTCAGAATATAGTGAGGGTGGGTGTGCATAACCCCCCCCCCCCGCCCACTGGCTGGGCTGTTCCAGGGTCCCAGGCCCGCTGAACAGGGTGTTTACAAAGAACGGCCATTTGGAAACCAGCAGAGCTTCTCGCCATATCTCACAGAATGGCCCCAAGTGCCCCAAGCCAGGCTCGCATTGCTCAACAGTACATTCTTTATAAGCCCAGAGACGAAATTTCAATGAGGAGCACTGAGGTATGTTTTTCCAAAAACGGCATCTGGCTCAAGTGTTGGTTACGTGAATGACCCAGCAGTTGGTTATACCTGTGGTTTCTGCTAATTAGCCTGAGGCTATGCTGGCTGCCTCCTTGGGGCTCCAGAGCACATCCAACTTTTCGTCATCATAGCAACACTAAAGATGGTCTAAATGTGTGTGTGTGTGGTGAAGTCCAGGGGTCTTTGAACTTGGTGTGCATACCTGTCTTATTGTGGACAGAGTGGATATTCATTCCCTAACCTACACTTATCCACTAATGACGGTCAAGTCATTTGGATTCCAAACACAGTAATAATTAATCCTGAGGAAGTTTATCCTAAGTACAGGTTTCCTTTCCCCTACAACTAACAGTTTCTCCCCAAAGCGGGCAAATATTTTCTTAAAAATTTTTTCTACATGCATCTGTCTCTGTCACTCTCCTTTCTGTATTTATCTCTTTGGATATGGAATTGCTCTGGAGGTTTGAGAGATGTATATGTTTGTATATGGATGCATATATATTTTTAAACAAGGAGAAGAAAAGATCCCTGGTACAACTGTGGCCAGAAGGGCCCACTTCCTGTAGTAAAGGCCTCTGGACCACACAGAGAACAGCCCCATCCAGTCCTCTCCACTTCGCTCCTCTGTTCACAAGAGGCCCGGTACAGAAAGGGTTTCTTAAGGGTTGTGCAAAATACCACCACACCCATTATGTCTGGCTGGTAGGCTCTGTGCATTTAAGAGCTTACTACAGAGCCAAACGAATGTTGTTTGAGAGGAAAAGCACAGAATTAAAAGTTTGAAGACCTGGCTTGAGTTCCACATCTATTTTTGGACGAAAGAGATACTCATAGGCAAATCCCTTCTATTTCTGTGCCTTCATTTCCCCCAGTTATATAAAATGGTGATAAGTGAATCATATTTGTGTGTATGTTGCCTAAGGGAGGGTAATTTGACTGAAAATTTCTCAGGCAAAAAATCTGGGAAAGGAATCCCAGAAATGCCAATAATTTATGAAGTTCTATCCATAAGAGAGCCTTAAATTCTGTGGTTAGAAGGCTGTGTCAGACTATATCAAAATTGGGTCCATTTTTGTATCAGAAGCACCCAGAAAACAGGCATTTTTGCAATTCACATTCCCTTCACCCCTCACCCTACTCCCCACCACATATAGAATCCATCCCAAAGCATGAGTGAGCAATGAGAAACTTTCCAAAGACGGATGTCATAGATGAAATAAATTAGGATATTTATATTGCTACACTACTCTGATAAACCACAACTTGACAAGTACTTTTTCCAATAAAATCTGTTTCTCCTCTGACCCAGACAATGATTGCTGCCACCCATATTTCTGCTCTTGCTTCCCATCATAATTCTTCCACTTCAAGAAGTCTGGGTACCAGCCTGAGGTTTCCTTCAACTATGCAGTAGTTTATGAAGTCTCTTTTTCAGGAATTCCACTCAGGGGTTTGCAGGAGCCTACTAGGGAGAGCCTGTGGGCATGCTTTTCCTACTCTGCATTATGTAGGTAGCTTGGCCTTGGTGAGTGATCGTGGATTTTGACAAAAGCAATGCAGCAAGGCTCCCCTCTCCTATATTTATTTCCTGAGGGCCAGTTGTTAAACATCTACCGACACCCAGTGGGGTGATGTTCAAAGCTTTTAGCGATTGACGCAGCGTGGGCACTGCACAATCAGAATGGACATAGTCCTTTACTCCCCTTGAGTGCATCCAGCTGAATAACAGCCCAGTTGTTTGCTAAAAAGCAGGTGTCTCCTTGCAAAAGAATGTTCCTTGCAACTTCTGAGTAGTTAAATATTTCCCTAGATCTTTCAGAATTGCTTTTATAAGAATTCCAGGAAGGAAACTTTATAATGTATATCCTTCAAAAATGTAGAGGAATTGTTTAAAGTCTAAATTTTAAAAATCAATATTTTACCAAGATTTTTTTAATGTATTGTTTTTATTTTTCCCATAGAGATGGTTTCTTTGAGGAAAAAATTTATGAAATGATGCTTTATATTTTGCCATTTCTATGTCGAAGATAAGCCCCTGTCCTTGTTGACAGGACTGCAGGATTCCAATTAAATGAGTGAACTGTTTTAAGGAAATTCTCAAATTTGTTTAAAAATCCCATTCAGAAATATCAAAATGTGAAAAGTAAAAAGCTTCTTAGAATTCAGGAAATATGGGATAATTGGGTGGAAGTAGTCAGATGAAAAGAGCTGGGCAAAGTGAGCAGGAAGCTGGGAAAAGCAGCCTGGGAAGTCCCCACTGCCGACTTGGAGATGTTCTATCTAATCTCTTAGATTTCTTTGTGCTTCCAGGAAGCATGGAACAAAAGTAATCTGTAACCTAATTAGGTAGGAGAAAGCATCTGTACAAAACACTTTTTGATAAGGGAGTTAGCATTTCCAATTAGTGTAGGTAAAAAAGGGGATTTGGTTGGTGTAAGACAAAGCTCTGGTGTGCTTGAGTCAGGCAACTCAGGAAGCCAATCTAACTTGAAATTCGGGGAATGGCTCCCAACAAAGTGCCACTTTAAAATGGATCAAATCAACAAAGGAATTAAAAGTTGTACTGCACAGGGTAGGATGGCACCAAATTGAATAGGGATGGTTTTAAAATCTTTACTACACATAACTCATCTTTAAAATATGGAACATTCTGTGTTACTGTGCAGTGAGATCAGTAAAGGGCATTTTTTTAAATTAAAAAAAAGTGATTTAAAAAATCCAGTGCTTCCTAATGTGCAATTATGTTTGAGTCAAACAGTACTTCTGTTTACTTTCCTCTTTTTTATGGAGTAGTATCAGTTTTTAGTTTATTTCCTAAAATTTCTCCCTTTTTCTAATGTATAAGCTTTGGCAAAGTTATGTAAACATTGTATGGATTTGAATCTGTCCTTAGTTCCCCTATTTCTTTCATTGATTCTTACCCCTTTGGAAGAACCTCCCCATCCATAAATAAGTAAACAGAAGCCTATATTTCCTTTTTAAATGGTTCCATGTATACAGTTAACTCTTTAGTACAGAGTGAAAATGTTAGTGAAAGATTTCTGATACAGATTTAATTTTGTTATTAATTTTAAATTAATCAATGATACCAAAACCTTGTCTTTTCTTTTTGCTCCATTGGTTTGCAATATATCCTTTGTAATATGACATTCCTCCACAGAGTAAGATGTGTCTTTGCTTTCCTTTCCTGAGCCATTTATCAGACTGAATGGTTATATATAAATATGTAAGTATTTTAACAGTGATAACTGCATGCACTTTCTCATTGCTGTTAATTTTCATGTTTTTTCATTGTTTTTTATTATTTTTATAATAGAAATCTCATTAGACTTTTTTTTCCCCCATTAACTTTATTGGTACATTTTAGGTATACAGTACAGTTACATTCATCATTGGGATCTTGTACCATTACATGAGTCTCTTGGTTCTTATTTTTTTCCCCCTTCTCTTGCCCTCCCTTCACCCCCTGCACCCTTCCCTATTTGCAAAGACCTTGTTTCCATTTTTTTCCTCTTCTCATATTTTTTCCTTTCCCTTTTTTCCCTTCCCCTGCTCTTTTAGACCTTTTCTTCCTGTTACACAATATCAGTTATACATCTTTTAAATTACAATATTAAGATCTGGGAGACATTACTACAGATTTTACAGAATTTAAAGGGATATAGAAAGCATATTACAAAAATCTGTTTTGAAATAAATTTGACAACATCTAAGAAGTAACTTAGAAGACAAATTAATGAAACTAACTCTGGAGGAAATATAAAATTTGAATAGCACCTATTAAAGAAAGTATATTCCTAGCTTGAAAACCTACCTATATGACAAAAGCAGGCTCATAAACATTATAACTGATAAATTATATGAAACAATTAAAGCAGAAAAAAGAAGGAACACTTCTCCCTTCATTTACTTTAGCAGACTAAAACTTTAGAAGAATTTTTATCTTTATAATATCTGTCTGGCAACAGGGTGACCTCATTTTCAGGTGAAAGAGAACTCAGCTGGGTCACTCCTGCATGACCGGCATCAGTGACAGAGTCTGAACAATATCTAGGGAAGAAAGTATTCTTAACCAGTAGACATGGCCTAAAGGTGTTATCGAGAAGTATCTCATCTGAGTCATAAAGTAACAGCAAATTATCTTAGAAGAAAGAGGGAAGTAATGGTGTTTTAATTCTCAGCCACGGCAGCATTGTTTTTCCTTTATTAGTTCTCGTAGTCTATCCCCCATCCCCATACCACCTTCCCCTGATTCCTAGCTCCCACCAGCACCTCTGCTGCACTCTCTGCCTTCACTCTTGCTCCTCTCTCACCTGGCCTTGTCCCCCTGCTGCCTCTTTGATGAATATTGAAAATATTAGCTACCTATGCCCACCTCCCCTCCCATGCCTAATTATTTTCTAAATAGTCACTGTAATAATTTAATAAGATTTACTTTTTGGTGGGATTTTCCCAGAAACGATTGTTTACTTGGATGGGATATACTGCATTATATTTCTGACTGGTTATGAAGGTATTGATTTTGCATATATTTCTTAATGTTCACCTTCCTTGCTGTGATTCTTTTGTTAGTTCTAATTGTGGGCCGGTTGCTTACATTGACTTTTTTTAGGCACACACTGAGAAATTAATTTCTCCTCTTTTCAGTAGTTAATTATCTTAGTTGTGTTTAATAGCTGAATCTACTGACTAAACTTTCCAAATAACCCTGAAAAATGGTAGCAGTGATAGGCATCTTTATGGTATTTCTGATATTAATGGAAACAGGGATTGGTTTTCAAGTGTCTTCATATTATTTAATATTATTTATTATGGAAAGAAATAATTACTTTTCTAGTCTGCAATTAAAATTCTAATGAATAATTGGAATATTATTTGCTGGCTCCCTATATTTTGGAATTAATAATGTGTTTTTCTGTGCTCCAGTTCTGGAGCCCTGAGTGAGGAGGACTGATTAAAATTAGAATGGAGGACACTCCTGTCCACCAGTAGGCCTGAGGGGCCTCAGATGTTCCTGGTTCTTCTTCATCTGGTAGGTCCCAACCTTCTATTGCTACTGGTAAGGAAAATGTAAAACAGCATGTATTGAAATCATACTACAACAGAGTACAAGACTAGGTTTAGGATCTTGGATTCCTTCTTATTCCTCTATTGTTTTAGTGCCCTCAAGGAGACCAAATTATTCTCAGGGTTGCTCAGAGTCTTACATGTCCAGATTTGGTTCTATTTTCTGAATTATTCTGCAACAAGGAACTGTCACGGGGTGATCCAGGCACTGTGGTGTTCACTGAAGTAAAAGTGAGCTACAGCTTCCCTAAATTCACCAAATTTACTCAAGTAATTCATTTTTAGCTCAAACTTGCTTGATATGAAGGAAATAATGATGCTGAGTCAAATACGAACAGCAATGAAGTTAAGAGTAAGGGAAAATTTTGATTGGAAAACAAAAGAGGCTACAATGACAAAAATCTCTTTTTTCCCTCCCTCCCCTTCCTCCCTCCCCTTCCTTCTTTCCCTCCCTCCTTCCTTCCTTCCTTCCATCCTTCCTTCCTTCCTTCCTTTTTTCTTAATAGTCCTACCTCTAGTCCTCCAGTTTGAAAAGGTTCAACAAGAATCCTATGATCAACTTAAAGGAGAAAAGGTTTATTTTGCCAAATGGTACCAGAAGTTTAAATCTATGGTTGACTGATTCCATTGCTTTTAAGGCTACGGTGAGGCAGAAGGGAGTGGAAAGGAAAACTGCTCTCCTCATGGCAGCCAAGAAGCAGAGAGGAGGAGAGAAAGCCAGAGAGGAAGGGAGTAGGGACAAGATATCCCTGCAAAATCCACTTGCTTCAACTAGGCCCCACTTCAAATACCTCCCCACAATGTCTTCAAATTATGAATCAGTCCACTGTTGGAGCTAGAACCCTCATGATCTAGTCAGGTTCCAAGGCCTTCATTGCTGAACACTGCTTCATTGGGGACAAAGCCTTCAACATATGAACCTTTGGGGGACTTCCCAGCTCCAAACTGTAACAGCATTGTAGCTGACGGCAAGCTGAGGCCACTGTGGGGACCAAACGGAGGAGCAGCAGTGCTAGGAAGAAAGCAGGTAAGGAAGCAGGTTGAGAGCTCAGCTCTGTACAGGGGTATGATTGTGACCCTTAGGGAGAAACACTTGCCTACTTAGTTAGCTGAAGCGTACTCCTGTATCACAGGGTACCATCTGTGCCAATATATCTAATAGCATTCTCCTATTATGTAGGGTTTTCTTTTCTAAAACTTCTGGGAATGTCTAAACAATGTGTAGTAACTGTTACTAAAATGAATTATTTTAATACATTTGGTAGCATAAAACAACATTAAATCTGGATTAATTATATGAATCAGGCTAAATCCATGTTTCCAGGTCATTTGACTTTCTCAACTTATGAGTGTCCATTGACTTAAAATCCCTGATTATGTCTTTCTCTTTGGACAGTGGACGATTTCACCTTCATATCTGGAGATATCACTCTACCTCCTCTTTAGAATGTTCTGTCATAGCACTGAATGGAGATTCTTTTGTCTATGTGCATGTTGTTTTCTGTCAGCAGTCATTACTGATTTTTCTGAGTGGAAAAGAAGTAGTCATAAGTATAGCACATAACTGAGTTAAATATTTGAGTAAACTCTCATTAGTGTATTCATCATGTTATTTTAGTTATTCCCAATTGTTGTCGTAGAATTTTTTTCCCCTAATACCCAGCTTTAAATAACTGTAGAGTAGTCCAAACCAAAAATTCTGGATGAATATGAACCCAGATAACCACTAAGTACATCAGAGCCTTCTACATAAATGGTACTGTGAAGGATCTGTCTCTGATTTTCAAGCAGTTGTTTTACAAAAGCAAGCTTTGGAACTGAAACATGTAAAGAGAATGACATTTTGGCTTGTTATTTTAAAAATCATATTACCATGATCAATAGATCATGATAATCTTGAATTTTATTGACGACCAGAGGGAAGCAAAAATCTAGTTGCAAAATCTGCTGAAAATGGCCATGTCATGCTTGTTTTTCTCAAATTCTTAATTAATTGTTGTTAAATCTTGCTATGGAATCCCCAGCCTCCAGGTGCAGAAACATGCATTCCATGGTCCATTTTAGAAGGAATCATGCCTTCCTTACTGCTTTTTCTTTCTGATTCATTGTGCAAAGCTGAGGGAACTCACCCACACTCCCTTTTACATCTATAAATTCTCAAGAGTATTTTCTACCTTGTACTTATATACAGTCTACCTTCTTGTCTAGAGGTGCTGAACTTCCATGGAGGTTCACAAGTTGCAAAACATGAATGGGTTTAATATACTTCCTGAAAAACTCAGTGACTGGCTGATGAAAGGGCTTGGGACAACTGGCCACATGGACCCTGGGGATTCAGAGACACTCCAGTCATGTCAGCCTATGACTGTTAATACTAGACAACTGATGCATTCTGTACCAACAGCTGGAGCTCCTGGGAGGTCCTTAACCATAGCTCTGAGCAAAGGGCATTGAGGTAATCCAGGATGGAGGTCACCAACAGATGGAAAACTGTGGTGGGATTCTCACTGGTGAGGAGAGAGCAGAGGTTACAGCCGTTTTGCCAAATCCTCTGTGGCTGGATTCAGTGCCCAAGTGATGATTTCCATTGCAAATGCAGGGTAACATTGGTGGTATCTGTTTTCGCGAAGAAAACAAGTCCTGATACTGAGTCCCACTCTTTCGTCAAGAGGCACTGCCAAAATGTGTTCTGTGGGTCTACTTCAATGGAAAATTCTCTTATCTGGAGTAATTATTTCAGGAACAAAAATATTTTTATGGAAGTAAGCAAATGGTGAAACTTAATGCATAGAAATCATCCTGGAGTTCAAAAGGCCAGGTGGAAGGAGAAGGTGAGCAGTTTATTAATCTAAGAAAAATGTAATATAAAATATAAGCAAGTTTTTATTTCTTTACTCCCTCTAACCTGCAGATTTTTCTTTGATTTTGAATTCTCTAAGACTAATTAGTAACTCAATTCACACAAACCATGGTTCAATGTGCTTGTCAGATCTTCACTGTAAAGAATAATAAGCACCCCAAACTCCACATACTTTTGACATTGTGGTGGCACCAACCAAATTGTGTAGGCCATACTTTGAAGGGTCTGCTTTCCCAACCAAGCAGGGAGGACAGATGTGTGAAGGAACAAACCAACCTCATTACGTCTAACATTGTTCAAGTGCATAAGGTTAAAACATAACTTATATAGCTAGTGATGCAGGTGAATTTTGTTTTATGGCCTGGAAATGTTATGACCCTGTGATGAAGGGAGACCTGAGAGTTATATATGAAGCAATGATGTCTTCCACTTATCTCTGATGTGTGTACAACATGCAACATGACCTTTGCCACTGACAGCCAAGAAAGCTGAATGGAACACTCATATTTAACCAATAATCTAATATGCACAGGACTCTGATCATACAACCAAAGCTAAGCGGATTAGGGTCTTTAGAAATTTGCCATGTGGATATCAGACAATGAAAATTCAGAGAAGGCTCATCTCCCAGTGGCACACAGACTACCTGGAGAAGGTACCTGGAAATAAGAGGCTTCCCTCCTGGCCTCCTCCTCCCTGGTCATAACACCAGTGTGATGGTGTCTTCTTTTCTGTTCAGATTATTGCTCTTTGGGCTTATAGCAGTGCTTGTTGGTGTCACTGGATTCCCTTTGTCCCACAGGAGGCTCAAGTTGCCAAACACACCTGTGCACGCATGCACACTTTTACTGGACTAGAGTTAATAGTGTAAAGTATAGCAAGTAACATTTGATATGCCTTTTTATTATAATACATGGGTAAAAACATATTAGAATCATCATGATTCATTTCTTAGAGGGGTCAAATATCCAAGTAGGGTCTGAGACTAAGTGAATTGTTTTTCTAATGCAGTCAGTCCTCTTTAGCCTTTCACACCGACTTAACCATGAGATAAGGACAATTGTTCTAAAGAGCTATTGTCATGATGGTCATAGGACAAATGCCAGAATAGGTTCATTGCTAGATTACCTGTTTCAACTCTCCTCTCTTTTTTGATCTGACTAGAAATCGTAGGCCTTAGGACTTATTTTGATTGTTACTTAACTTCTTAGAACAGAAAAGTGGATCTAATGCACTTTTCCTATTAAATATAACTCTTGATTTTCTGTCTATAAATTTCTCTTATTGCCCTCTCCTCAGCTTGTCCCAGAGTTTTGTTTCACTCCCTGTGCCATTGTTTCAGTCTGTTATTGCTTATTAGGAATCCTCATTTCCTGCGTGACTCTGCAGAGTTCTCCTGTCTAGCCCTCCGATGGCTTATAGATCTAATTAAATTCAATAAACACCTATTAAGTGCCTATTTTCCAGGCTCTATGCCAGGCTGTATCCAGTCAGTCAGAACTAAATTATATACTGTTTTTATTTTTATTTTTTTAACTTTTCCTCTAGGTATGCTGTCTAGCCAACCAGAAAGCAAGCCTGCTCTGTGAGCCTGATCCCTCTGGTCATATACGTCCTCTTTTGGTACGTTTTATGAGTGCTTAACACAGGCGTGCACACACACTTCTTGGTTGATTTATTCACACTGCCTTTCCAGGCTCCTGTGTACTACAGTATCCTCCAGCTCTCCAACAGTGCTTACCTCCCTGACTGCTTAAACTGCAGAGCCACATCCCAGCACAGCTAACATTCCAAGCATTGGAGTATGAGCCCCTTTAATGTGGAAGCCATGTGACCTGTCATATTTGTCAACCCCTGAGCTTTTCTTCTGCCGTAGGAAACTTTCAGTAACTTCTGGTTCCTTATGTTGCTACAGCAAGAGAGAAACCAAGTTTGTTCACTTGAGAAGGAAAGAGAGTTTCAAACAAGCTTGAATAGCATTTGGTCAACCGTTTACAGTCAGCTTTTGGGAGGAAAAGCATAGGAGTACTTTGCTCTACTTTCAGTTTTGCTTGTTACATGCTGTGCTAATTATGCAGGTGATTCAAAGCTCAGTTCAATGACTATTTTTCAGGTGCACCAATTAGGAGTCGAAATAGGAGCCTGGGGCACTTCACATGACAGTCAGTATTCAACTTTCAACACCTGGCATAGCAAGACAGGGCCGTCACTCACTGAAGGTGTTTGCCTCCAATTATAACCCTAATGGAGATCTGAATGCTTGGAAACTTTAGAAAATGGGTTCTACTCCATTACCTTCCTCTCAAGCCAAATAAAACAATATTAAGTGTCTAAAAATGTTATCAATAGCTTGTAATTTTCTGACAAAAATTTGTGTTATGGAAAAGCAGGGCCAACCAATACATTAATTACCTTACAAAACTAGGATCATAGTGCACATACTCATTTGTGACTTTTGCTTTTCATTGTTTTTGTGTGTATGTGCTTTTTTATTTAATTTATGTGATGAAATATTTTTCTATATCAGCATATTTGCAACACAAGCTCCATGTTTCATGAATATCACATTTAATAAGAGAAGAGTTTAAATGATGAGATACCTTTTAGAAGTGCTGGGTTAAACATTATTATTATTATTATTATTGTTACTGTAGGGCTATTTAAAGTCTTTGATGTACTAACGTGCATCATGAGTTTTACCCATAAGGGATATAAATAGCATTTCTTTAGATTATCTTCACACATACATTCTCTATTATGTGCATTTTAATGTATGTATTTATGTATTTTGGTGGAATGAGTGTTTATTGGAACACAATTTGGGTAAAAAATAATGTAGAAGTATGGCATAGAACTAACTGTAACCAACCCTAGAACATGCCCTGGAAAATTTATTTAAGTTTATCTAATAAGTCCTTGCTTTGAGCTTGATTTGTGTGTGTGTGTATATATCTTATGTACAACTTTGTTCATTGGCAAAAAGAAAGCAAGATTTGACAACAGCACCACGACCTGCAACATCCCATGGACCCAACATTCCCCACAACATCATTTGAGAGGTGCAGCTGTTCTGACTCCTGATGTTCCAGGTGACATTTGGGACTCCATGTTCCTCACTCATTCTAAGAGTTGGTACTGGCCTACTTCACTGTGCACTCAGAATACGGCATCACTGCTTGCTTTATTAATGACACAATATGAGCCACATCAGTTCATTTATTTTTCTAATTCTATGTTTGGGTTTCATAAAAATACATTGACCAGAAAAGCAGCTATGAGTCAGTACTCTGTAAATTTCCTGTTAAGAATATCTTATAAAATTTAAGAAAAAATGATCCTTTGTGGGAGAAAAATAGCAATGGTTTGATTTTTCAGGAGGGATTCACCTCCACTCACAGTGATTCTACTTTTTTCTTTGACTGTGCACCCTACCTAGAACTTTGTCCCACCTGGCCAGCAGCTTTGTTCGGTTTCTAATAAGCATATCTGTCTTCTGCTCCTATAGTTGTATGAAGTTATGATTTCCCATTTGCTCTGTGTTTAAATGAAAATCTATATATGTATCATATCTGTCTCAAGTTAAATTGTGCTTATCAGTCTTTTACATAAAACATTTGAAAACTCACCAAATGAGTTCCTCACTGCTGCTAATACAGTTTCTTTAAAAAGCAGAGCTTTCAGAAACAGCTTATCCATCAATAGCTGAGATGGCACTTTGTGGTTGCTTTGTACAAACACATCCCCTTTGTCTCCCAACCCTATCACCACAAAAGATAATTCACTTGCCATGTTGCTAGGTTCCCATTGATTTTAGGCTCCTTCCTTTTTTTATTCTGTTTATCATGAGAAGTGCTGAGAGAGTTCTATAAATGTTCAGTTCAGTGGTGTGTGAAGTGCTCCATGTAGGACCATAACAGGAGAACGAATGAAACTGTGGACTTCATTCTCCTGCAGAATGGAAGGGTGGCTGATACTTTCCACTTCAACTTCAGTTTCCTCATGAAAAAATATTGTTCCAGTGAACAATAAAGTCATAAATGTTTGAAAACTAATATTCGCATGTAAAAAATGCAGAAGGGGTCTGTTATATTTTCTAGATGGCAATCCTTCTTCTAAATACTTTCTCATGTTGTCACCTACCTAATTTATTCATTTGTTGGCGTAACATTTTCCCCTTGTTTTTTAATCTTCACTATCCTTCATTTATAAAGCACTTATGATTTACTGGATGTGGCAAAGTGCAGAGGACATGGCATATTATGGCGGCTTTCACAGAAGCTCATGTTCCACACAGAAACGCATCTTAATGAAAGTCATTGTGGGCGATATGCATTTGCTGATTGGTAATACACACAAAGAATTGCACTGGACATAAAGGTTAAAAGCAGAGATTTTCAGCAGCTGGGATGAGCTGAAGAAGTTACATGTGCTTGGAAGAGGAAACTACGCAGGTACTATTGAGGGATCCATGAGGTATTCAGGGAAAGTGAACTTGAGCTGAGTTTTTAAGCAGTTTTTCTTCAATATTTACTTTTTATTAGGACATGTTTGCAGCACATAATGGTTACATTCCTGGTGGGGAGTTGGCACCTGTACATAACACGTCTTAATTCTTTTTTTCATCCCATTCCCCTCCCCTCCTTCCCCTTTCCCTTTCTTAAAACATTAAAAACATTAGTTTAATTAGTACATGTGTGTAGTACATAATGTTTACATTCCTTGGGGGAAGAAGGAAGGATAGTATTTAAGTAAAAAACGAAGAGTAATATTTAAAAAAATGAAAACTAATGCACACGTTCTAATCAAGGATGGCCCACACTTTGGAAGTTGTTATCTATCGTCATAACTGTAGAAATAACAACCTGTCTGGAACAACTGCCATTTACCTCAGTGACAATGTTCTCAAGATGCTTTTGATTATTCTGTGGATTTAAAAAATTATTTGGCAAACTCTTTGTGACATTAATGAGCACTTTTCCTGAAATCTCCTCACAAGCCCCAAGTTTCTAAGGTTTCAGTGATCCCTGGTAAACCATCATTGTTGCCAAAATCCTTGATATTTGCTGGGCATAATGATGGGCCAGATGCATCCCATATACATTGTCCCACTTAATCCTCATGAAACTCCTGTGAAACCAACATGTTGCTGTCCTGTTTCATAGGAAACTGAAAGCGAGAGTAAGTAGATTGCTTGAAGCCCCTCAACTTGTTAAGAGTCAGACCTGCATTTAAACATCTCAGTAAACTGTCCCTTCTCTCTGTCTTCTTTCTTTTGCTCTGGAACTCACCAATTTACTTCCTTGGCCAATTTCAGGGTCAGCCTGTTGCGGTCTCTTTATCTGGTGTCTGGCTACTGTTTGCTTTAAGGAATGGCAAACAAATCCTTGGCTTCCTTGGGGGTGGTTATCAGACAGACAGCTCCATCACTCTGCTTGTTTACAGAAATGACACATGTGTTTGTGTTGGCACATGAGTGACAGTGTGCGAGAATTTATGCACCTCTTTGTGGGGGCAGGGCCAGTAAATAGAACAAGATTATTCTTACAACCCAAGAGATAAGGAACACAAGATGTGGTCTTGGAAGAAAGCTTTAGTATTTTTCTGTAGGAATTAAGGACCAAGATGTGCATTTGAAAAGTCAGCTCCAGAAGTGGATCTCATTGTCCAAAGCACAAGGGATTTTATGGAGGTATCAGTTATGAGGATATTTGGGGATGTGAACTTTTTGGAGAGGCTGATGTAAGGAAATAGGCAATTGTAGAGGGGGGAGATATTTTCTGGGCTCCCTCCGGTGTCATCAGTGAGAAAACCAGGAGAGAAGGCTTAATGGCCCCTGTCAGCACCTCTGTGGGGTCTCTTCCACTTCAGGTTCTTCCATTTCTCCCAGAGGCAGCTGATTTAAACTAAAAATTACTGTCCTGTGAGGTTGGCCGAGTGGAAGCGGCATCCAAATCATGCCAGCCCCACCCTGACAGGACTGTGAGTGAGTCAGGCTTTCCCTGGAACTCAAGGAACCTTCTGTGAATCCAGAGAAAATCCCTCAGGAAGTCACGCCTAACCACAAAGGCTGCTGGGACTCTATCACAGGAGAGGAAAAACACTATCTTCCTCGGGATGAATGAGAGGTCTGTTTCTTTACCGCAGTGTTTCTGAAGTGCCACCAGGGCCACGCCTCAGTGGTGAGATGACCCACTTTTCATGCGCTGCAGAGACTGCTTCCCTTCAGAAGTCCTGGACAGATCTGTCCAGTTCCTCCATTTCCTTGACCGAAGTCACCATCTCCTGCAACATGAAGGAATGGAAAGCTCTGGGATGGGTCTGACTTAATATGAGTACAGCATCTCTGCCCTGGTTCTCACCATTTGTCTTTGGCCAGCTAGAGACACTCCTTTCTATGACTACTATCTGAGGATTAATTGGCTTTACTGAAAAGAGTGATGAAGGACTCTGAGCAGCCAAAAGAAAATATTGTGCTTAGAACAGAGAGGGCATGGCAGTCATTTTAGTGATTTGCTAATAACCATTAGGCAAAATTAAACAAAATAAAAATTTGAAAACACTGGGTTGAACAACACTGTACAAATTTCTTTAGTGTATAATTCTCTGCTTTTTATAGGTTCATACTCATTACAAATCTCCAAGAAATGAGTAAAATTGGCAATGTTTTCCAAATGTTCTTGGACATGAAATATTTTTTAGGTGAAACACCTCACAGTATTAGTTTGAGCATAAATGTCCAAGGGGTACCATGGTATCACAACATAATAAAACATTTCATATTCACACTAAGAATGCTGAATATATAAAAAGGTTGTTTTGCTCATAAACAACTATGCCTTGTGATGGTAAACTTAGCCATTAGAAATTACTAGAAAGAATGTATTTTTGAAGACTAATGATGAAACAACGTTTGGATAGATGGTTGGTAAATATATCACAAAGTACTAATAATTAAATCTGTGAAGGACTAGCTCCAGACTTGTTTAAAATAAATAACACTTGAAAACCAGAAGCCTTGTTTTTAAAAAACATGTAAATCTATTAAGAATGAATGAATTATGCAAAAATATTAAAGCTGTGAAAAACTGGTAAAATATTTAGAGAAAAAGAAAACAATTGGTTCTGCTTCTAGTTGCTAAAAAATCCATACTAGTAAGAATGATGATATAAAAAACTGAATCATACATATTAAAATAAAGCAGACATAAATATTTGTTTAATCTTTGAATAAATAGAGGAATTACATTTTTAAAAATCGGTATGTTTGGGAAACCTTTTGTGCATTAAAAATCTTAAAAATCAAAAAATAAATCTATAACTAGACAGTGATAGAAAATAATTATTAAAATACCACTATCCAAAACATATAGGCAGGGTGGAAAAATATCCAAAGAGCTAAAGATTTTTTAAAAATGTATTTAGTTAAATACACAAAATTTCATATTTAGGAGATATGTCTCCTGGCTATGATAGAAAATAAAGTAACATCTTTCTACACATCTTATGAGAAACTTGTAGAATACCAAAGGCAAAGATGTTGAAGCCACCAGAAAAAAGAACACAGATCTTAGGAAAAGATGACAGAACATACTTTTCCTAAGTTAAGGGAGCATCTGTCTTACAGAGTCAACAATCTCCGATATGCATCTATGGGAACAGGATACTACTCATTCCAGTGCCAGGAGTTTCTCTGGGTTCTGTTTTGTCCAAATAAGTCTGAATGCAATACAGACAATATACATTCGCAGAAGTCAGTACACCAGAGGGATGGGGGATGATTGAGAGGCGATATGTCATGTACTCCCCTGCTGTGCTGATTCTTGTAGGCTTGGAAGAACTCTCATGAAAATAACCTATTTTATAAGGAAAATAGTTGGACTCCTTGACTTCAAGTCTCCTACAAATGGAGATAGGTACAAAGAAAGTAAATGAAAATACTAAGGAACAAAAAGAGGACATAAATAAGATAAAACAATCACAGAAAGAACGTTTATATGGAAATGTTGCTTATGATAAAGGCAAAGTGGAAGAAGCATTGGGAAAATAATACATTATCAAAAACAAAATGTAAAAACAACAACAACAACAAAAACAAAATGTGAGGCATAGAGGATGGGACTGAGAGGTTCAAGTAAGACAAAATGCAAATGAATAAAGTGTGGCTAAAGAAATTTATAGATGTAGTTAAGAAAACCAATGAAATTCAACATGTGCACCATGAGTCACCTTGAAGCAAAATTGCAAAAATAATAGGAAAACTACTTAATGATATAGGTTAAGAAAATAATTCCAAATTAAAAGGAAAAACCTTCTGGTTTCTCTTCAGATTGCTTAAATCTTTCATCTTTTACCAAAATGATAGAAAATTTAAAATGTATTTTTAAAAGATACACTATGCATGAGGAAAATTATCATTGAACTTTAAAAATAAATTCCAAATTTATTGACTGGCAAGACAAAAAATTTAGCCATCTTTATGGGGAAAATTTATTTCAAAGTTCTCCATGACAACTTTGATTCCTAGAAGACAATAGAGAAATGCATATACTGAAATGACTTAAAAGAAAGCATAGTAATTTCTACTCAGTCACTGTTCAAATAAAAAGGCAATATAAATACATTTTGAACATATTAGAAGTCAGCTAATACAGTACTATAAGTCCATCCTGGAAAAACTACTAGATTATAAATTAACTCAAAAGATACGTATTTATAATATTTAAATCACATGTACTATTATGCTTACAGATATGATATAAACTTGAAAATGTAGAAATGATGTAAGTAATAGGAAAAAGAGAAAAGTGGAATAATATAATTTTACTGAGGTTTTTTTTGTTGTTTTTTTTTTTTGGTACCAGGGATCAAACTCAGGATCCTGCACTTGAGAGGCAGGCTGGGGAACCACTGAGCCAAACCTCCAGCCCATTACTAAGTTTTTATAGTTGAGGGTAAACAAATTGTTTAAAATTGATCATTGGACCAATAGAACCGTTTAAGTGTATAAGGTAAAGAATAAGAAAAATTATGACAATATATAATATATAAATAAATATAAACATAAATACAACAATATAAGATAATTGGGAGATGAAGATGGGAGGAAGAAAAGGGAACAAAGTGGAAATATACTGTACTACTTTTATCAATTCCAATAGTAGGGAATCAATGATATTATAGAAATGAAGAATTATACACTTTTAATTACCAAAGTAATACCATAAGGAAAATACAACCTTCTGTAACAGCCAGGTTTTTCATTGCTGGGACAAAAGACCTTACATTTGCAGCTTACAGGGGGAGAAGTTTAATTTTGACTCATAGTTTCAGTTTAATTTTGACTAATGTTTTCAGAGGGGCATGGTAGGAGAAAGCTGGTCACACCATGGTGCCCAGAAGCAGGGAGTTATTGGAAGAGCCTGAGTGAGAGAGATTCTCCAAAGGCTCGCCCCAGGGATCCACCTCCTCCAGCGCCTGACAACACTCAGCTATGAACTCATCAATGGATTCATCCACCGATGGGTACAGAGCTCCTTGATTCAATTACCTTCTGAAAGGGCACCTCTGTCTTTTTATTTATTTATTTTTTGTGTGTGAGATTGGGTACAGAAGCCAGGCCCTTGAGCATGCTGGGCAAGTGTTTCACCTCTGAGCTACATCCCCAACCCTGCCAGTCCCATCTCTGAACACACAAGACTTTTGGAGACTTTTAGATCTAAATCATAAAAGCTTGTGAATTATCAACAAAAACATACTCAATACAGAATAAAGAGAGATAGAATAAAATATTTTCAAAAGCAATAAAGATATCATTATCTAATACATAGTGGCAGTGCTAAAGATCAAATTTATCCATAATATTAATAGTTTTTTTTTAAAAAAACTCATACTAGATGACAAAGTCAATCCAGATTTTTCCAAGACAAATGTCCAAAAATTGTTAAAGATAGAAGTAAAATAATAGACTAGAAGTACTAGGAAATATAATTTTAAAAAACAGGAATAGCAATAATTTAAAAGTTGATTTCAGAGGACAGAATCACTTTAAGGGAAAAAAAATGTAACCCATAATGAATATACAGTCATTGTGAATATATGCAACTAATAAAATAGCAACAACTTTTAAAACAAAAGCTACAGGAAGTATAAGAAATAAACAGAAATATGGAATATTGGAAGTTTTAAATTGATTTCTCACTATCACAAAATAAATAAGTATAGGTATATGGAATAAACAACAAAGTTAATAAAGGAAGTCTAGGTTGGTATAGTTTGTCTCTCCACACTTAATTTTGAATGTGAACCTTTTCAAATACCCATTGAATAATACAAATTGGTGAGAGAGTAAGTCACAGAGTCAACTTTAATACATACTAAATCAATGAAGATATGGTAAAGACAATATTCCCTTCCTATATTGTAAAATTAAATATCATGACAAAACAAAAAAAGTAAAGACTTGGAAATATTAAACTCTCGCTTTAAAATATTCTCAAAGAAAAGAGGAAATTCAAGGGTAAACATTATAGATTTTAGAACTTAGAAATAAAAATAATAAAAAGGAACATTGCATGTCAAACTATACTGGGTACAAGTAAAAGAGGGCTCAAAGTATAATCATAAATAGTTATGGTAGTAAGCAGTTGATAAGAAAACAAATTAAGGACCCAAATCAATATATAAAAATAAATATAAAATATAATTACAGAACATATTAAAATAATAAAGACCAATAAATAAAGTTAAAATAAAATAATGAAATAGAAAATATAAAGTAACAAGTAAATGATCTGCTGATTTTTTGAGGGAAAAAACCCCCAAAAGGCACATAAACCAATGGCAAACTAATCAAGAAAAAGAAAAGGAAATCACAAGTACACGAAAAAGACAATGGTAAGGAAGTTATAACACAAATATATGAAGACTTGAAATGATTTTGCTTGACTCTGTACAAATACACTTGAAAAATGAAACACAATAACATTGGTAGAAGAACATGAAAGAGTGAAGCATGCAGGATCAAAACATAAAAAGCAAAATAATTTGTGAAGATTGATGAAAGAATTCTATTAGTGGACACAGAAGCTTTCAAAGCATTAAAAGCATTAAAAAATAGAAAATAAACAATTATTTTATTTAAAAAGTATAATTCAACATTCAAAATTATTAATTCTAAGGATTAAAAGGGAAAAACTATATAATCAATGGCTAAATCTGTTTATAAAGTCTTGACTAACAAAGAAAAAATCCTCTTAAGTATGAAATATTTCACATTTTAATAGTAGGGTGTATATAACATGTTAAAGTGTAGCAATCAAATATGCTCAGCTCCAGATCAAATATAAATATCTACCCTATTAACAATTTCTTCACATGTCCAGGGATAAATTACTTTGTTATCATCAAATGAAGAATTTTTATAGGTCTGTATTTTAATCCAGTTGGATGGAATTGAAAGCTGGGAGTTCTGCACATCCATGTTAGATGATTCAAATATAGTTTTGTCATGATGAAGCCACCTGTAAAGGAAAGAAATTGAAGTGTGGTAATATAATTATTTCATAAAATGTGATCACTAAGTAAGGTAGAAATTGTAACAATATTTTTATGTGTAATATATTGCCTTAATTTCATATGTAATAATGGCTTTGTGTTTAATTAAATTTATTTAAAATTATATTATGTGTAAAAGTTTTGCTTCTAATCTGACTTCTCTTAATTGGTCTGTTTTTTTCTGTTACCTTTGAAAAGTGGCATTTTGAATGCTGACAGTGAAATCCCAAGAAACTACTTGGGTGGTCAGATTAATTTATGCTAACTTAATTCCAAAAAGGAATGTTGGACAAAATTATATTTCTTTTACCCCTTTAAAATCATCCTAATGGACTCATTTGTTGTTCTTACCCTTTTAGTTTATTAATAAATTTATTCTCTTCATGAGTGTGACTCTGTGCAAATCAAAAATAATGTGAGGATGAAACAAGTCTCAAGGCAGTTTCAGCTCCATTCAAAAATAGATTTCAGTTGTGATCTTCATAAAATAAAGCAGATCTGAGTCTATTTGGTCTTAATCTTGAAGTCACTATAAGAAACCAGAAGTCGTATGTGGCCTAAATTAGGATTCTGTATCTACTTTATGTAGACTGGCTGCAAAAAGAGCACTAGATTAGGTGTGAAAACCTTGGAAAGTTCTTAAAGGTCTTTTTCTTCTCCCTACACAAGTTTGCACACAATTTTTACTCTTTGTGAACCCCAATTTGCTTATCTAAAAAACCAAGATTAGAGGAGTGTGATGGTTATTTTCTCAGCTTGGCTAGTCTTTAGCTAGTAGTCACTGCGTCACACATGAGTGTAGAAGTTGCAGTACAGGTGTTGTTTTGTAGCTGTGGTTATCATATACAATCAGTATTCACCTTAAGTAAGGGAGACTGTGTAAGGTGGGTGGCCTCATCCAATCAGTTCAAGGTCTTAAGAGCAAAAATTGCATGTGTTAGTTTATCTTGATTGTCAACTTGTTTGGCTTGAGAGATGTTTAGGAGATTAATAAAGCAAACTTCTGGGTGTGTCTGGGTGGGTCACGGAGTCATGACCTTGGGAACTATTTCTGCTCCTCTCCTCTCTGGCCCTCTTCCCCTGTGCTTGGCTTCCTGGCTGAAATGAAGTAGCAGCTTTGCTCCAACATGCTCTTCCAACATGACGTTTTTGCCCTGGTGCCAGTCAGCATGTACTAAAACCTCTGAAACTCTGAGCCAAGAACAAACTTCTTTTCCTTTATGTTGTGGGTGTCAGGTATTTTGTCCCAGCAATGGGAAAGCTGATTAATTCATCAAGGCTGCCCAGAACAGAAATTGTGTCTCAAGCTGCAGCATCAGTTCCTGCCTGTGTTGCCCACTTGCCAGACTGCTCACCCACCATGTCTGTAATTAATTCTCAGTTCCTTGAGTAAGAAAAGTCTCTCAACATATACATGCATACATTCATACACCTATCTATTTATTTATCTTTTATTAGTTCTATTTCTCCAGAGAACTGTGGCTGATACAATGGATAAAGAATATAAAAATTGTAATTCACAGTGCAAATGTGTCTTACATAAACAAGAATATTCATGCAAGCAAAGCTTTGCCCTTTGCATGTTATTTTTGGTATGGGAGATTGAGCTCAGGACCCTGAGGTTTTGAAGCAGGTGCGGTACCACTGAGCTAAATGCCCGGCCCCTGCATGTTTTTTCCTAGATACCTACACTATACGTTCACCTCTTTTAGGTATTTTTCCAAAATTACTCAGTAAGACCTTTCCAAAAAGGCTTTTTGTAATTGTGACCTATTGACTACACTGACGTCCTGACACAGAACGTGTGTTACTATTTTTTGTCGTTTTGTTCCACTAGAGTAGAACATTTGTGGACCATTAAATGGTGTCACTATATGAGCTCTTGTCATTAGTCTTATGCTTTGAATTTGTCCTCCAGAGTTAGCAGCAAGAAATCTAAGACCTAACCTCGCTTTCCTGTAGAAAGTGCTTCAAAGGTTCAGGACACCCCAATAGAACTCTCTGTGCTGATAAAAATGTTCTATAATCTTTGCTTTCCATAGTTGCCCCTGACTTCATGTGAGTACTCAGCTCATGAAATGTGACTAATACAGCTGAAGAACTAAGTATTTAAAAAAACATTACTCAATTTAAAATTGAACAGCCTCCTCTGGCTAGTGGCAGAGCATGTTGGGCAGCACATGTTCGCATGATAAATGCAAGCCCTCTGTGTTGATTGCTGCCTGATTTCTTCAACACTTTTCTTGTCCACAACTCACACACTTCATAAAACAGAAAAATGTACTGTGTGACGAATTCCCATATCCATTTTGGGAGTGTTAAGCAGGATGTATTTGGTTATGTTTTCCTTGCAGTTTTCTGTGCACCAAGCTGAACTCCCTAATAACTGCTTGACTCCTCATTGTTAACATTTCATCTCTGTAGTCAACCCCTGACCCTAGTCATCCTGGTAGGATTTGAAGCCCTTCCTCTCATAATTGGTAGTGCACAGTTTTGTGACTGTATTTTCAGTACTAGACTGTATCTTTTTATGTCTCTGGCTCCTCTTTGAGATGTTGACTTTCTCCAGGTCAGGCCTTTTCTAGTCTTTACATATGCACTCACAGCTCAGCGCGTGGCTCATAGTGCCCAGTAAATCTTCACTGAATCAGTTAAGGGAGGTGGGAATGCATTGGACCATGAGCCATCATAGAGTTTGGTGGCCTTGGTAATGTGCCAGTTTCTACAACCCTTGTTCATTCTTTTACTCCTTATATAAACCTAGAAATATGAAACTGAGGTCGGGGATCTCTGCTTCCAACAGGGCACTAGTTAACACTGTAGCCCAAATTCTCTTTGCTTTCTGTATCAAGAAGAGGGTAACTTTCAAGGACTGAAGCCAGCCCTATACAGAAGGAGCTCTACACTTGTCTAGCCCATATTAAAAGTCACAACAAAGGCAGCCTTGGAAGCATTTTTATTATTTCTTCTCTCTCTGTTCCTTTCCATCCTTGAAGTTCTTGTTTTGCAGGAAAGAAATCTGAGTGGTCCCTTCAAGAGTCATTCTGTTGCATTTAGTTTTCAGAGGGTTCACAGATATTGCTTATGATCCATCTGTGACTACGGTCAGTTCTGAAGGTGATCTGACCCTGTACGTGTTTAGAAGAAAGAAATATCTTTGCCTTATCTTTGATTCTTGAAATTACAAAAAAAATAGTGCAAATTCATAACATAAGAATTTCTATGGCTGGCTCTTGTTTTGTAGTAGGTTAGGCATTTACTGCAGAAAGTCCTGATGTTCAAAAAAACACACCCATAGTGCATTCAGTCAAAGAGTTAAAAACAGGAGGGTGAGGGTCTAGAGAGGTGGGTAAGAGGAGAGGCAATAAATCTCAAACTCATGGGATTTGGACAACAAACTGCACTGGCAAATCCAACAACTGCCAGCCGTGGAATGTGTCAGCATAATATCATACTAACTGTTACCTGGTAGGTTGTCAGAATTCTAAGAAATGTGAAGATCAAAAATGTTGCAACTGGGAGGTATTCCAAACACTTTTCAATGTATATCTGCTGAAACAAGGAGGCTATTAAAATGCCCTTTAAAAAGTCCCATTAAAATAACAATCTAATAAAAGCAGTGTATAATCTGAGAGCTTTGAGGCCAACTGTAAGTGAGTGCCATGCCGACACCACTTACTGACTCTAGTGGAGGGGTTTTCATTTTCTGTTTTCCTCTTTGTGTTTTAGTTTTAGTTTTGCTTCTCCAGTAACCATCACTAGCATCACAAAAGTATAATATACATGTGTATCTGCACATATAGATAAAAATGTATAACAATTACAAATTTTGCAGAAAATAGGAGCTAGCTAGAGACCATCACAAGTTACAAAGAAAAGTGAGATGGTGATTCACTGTCCCATTGCATGTGCCCCAGAAAACAATAAAATCGTTTTCAAGTTCTAGAAAAAACACTGCAGGTACATTGAAAAAAGATAATAAACTTTTGATTATTAAGCTATTTAAGAAACTAATGGAATGATGCATGAATAGAGAAGAAAAGCATGATGCTATTTTCAAACTTTTAAAAAATCTTATTCAAGTTTTGCCTATTATCATTAACCATCTAAATTCCGTGTTGAATTCATTGATTAAATAGATGTCTCTTATGTCATTTTAAATCTTTAATACCTACTTGAGGGACTAAATTTGTACTTCCTGTCTACCTTTGTCATCCTACCATGTTGGGCAATATAATAAGGCACCTTTACTTCCACCACTTCACCACGATATTACACACAGGTTTTCATCTCTGATCTGAAAACCTAGATGTTTCAAATAGGGAGATTTCTCATTTCTTTCTTCACACCCATTGTTCTGTCATTGTACAAACACAACTTAGATATTCAACCATTCATTCATTTAACAAACTAACTACTTGCTATGTGTACTGAGGATATAACAGGAAAAAAGGTAGAATTGAAAGTTCTCCTAGCTCCTATTCTAAAATTGGCAAGGCTTTTATATTTTCTTAGAGGAAAAATTCAACATTTTGGTGTTTTGAAAGCCTTTATGATATGTATATACCTTTTAGTGCTAATTTCACCTTCTCCCTTTCCCAATATAAATTCCCCCACCCTTTCATCTCCACCCACATTTCATCATCCTTCCCACTTTTACATCTTTCCTAATTTTGTTTCCTCTGTAGAGATGTACAAAGTTCCTCTTATTTCCATTTGAATCCAGCCCATTTTTCAAAGACATGTCTTCTTTCTCCCATGAGCTATTTCTGGACTATAGATTTCATCTTTCTCTCCTAGTTAGCCAATCCATTTAGCTGATTATAAAGCATATTGAATAGAATAGATCCCTTTTGAGAACAAGTGATTATCTGATTTCCCTTCTTAATAAATGGTACTATTACCCACACAGGTACTCATGCCAAATCTAGTTCTTTTCTGCCCATTAGGAAGTTCTATCAACTTTGTCTCCAGAATGTATCTCAAACATAACCTCCATTCCTCCTTAAGTTATCATGGTCTCTTCTGCTTAGGGTCAAAGTCTCTAACATTGCTCTCCTTCCATTTTGACTTGGGAATTGTGTACAGATGATTCTATCTCTTTGCAGCAGTTGGGATGGTTTCTTTTAAAATATATTTCAAATCCTATCACTCTCTGGCTTAAAACTTTTCAGTGTCACTTCATGGTGCTTGGCACAAAGCTTTGGCCTAAGGAGCCCTACCTTCTTCTCTTAGCTTACTCACCCAAGGGATCCTTCTCTCTGTTCCTCAGTCACTTGGTCACTTTTACCTGAGGACCTTTGCACTAACTCTACCCCCTGACAGATACCATGTCTCCTTAGTCATGTGCATTCCCTCTGTTTTGTGTAACTAAAATGTCACTTCCTTAGAGACCGCTGTACATTCATTCCCTACATCTCTTTTTAACTAGTCATCATAGAAATCATAACTACTAGACATTTCCCTATTAATTTATTATTTATTTATAATTATAAATTATTATAATTATAAATTATTTATTTATAATTCATTTATTATTTGCAAGTAGAATGGTAACTTTCTATTTAAAAAAAAGGATTTGATTTGTCTATAGTTCTATCATCAGCACCAGTATAGGATCTGACCCTTGTTACCACTGACAACTGAACGAAAGGATGAATCTGCATAGCACACACTTGAATGCTGAATAAACTTGTCTTCACCGTTTCCGGTATCCTGTGAATCTTTACTATTTTACTAATAAACATTTAAGCTTCTCACTCCAAGAGCTCATACCATGGTTGTGTATTCTCAAAATGTGTGATATTGTTAGCGTATATGCATTGAAGCATTATTTATAATTGCTAAGATAGGGAATCAACCTAAGTGTTCATTAAGGAATGAATAGATTAAAAATTGTGGTATATATTGGAATATTATTCAACTTTTAAAAATATGAAAATTGTCATTTTCAACAACATGAATGAACATGGAGGACATTATACTAAGTGAAATAAGCCAGACACAAAAAGATAAATACAGTCTGATCTCACTTACACATGGAATCTAAAAAAAATAAAATTCATGGAAGTGAAGAATACAATGGTGGTTACCAGGGGCAAGAGAAAAGAGGAAATGAGATAATATTGTTCAAGATGTATACAATGAATAAATTAAAAAGGTCACGATAATACTAGAGATCTAATGTATAGTATGGTGACTTGAGTTAACAATATTGTATTGTTTTCTTGACATCTACTAAGAGAGTAGATCTTAAGAGTTTTCATCACATATACACATGAAAAAAGAATAACTGCATACGGCAGTTGATTTATTGATGATTGATTTATTTCATACATAGACAGTGAATACATATATCTGTTAATTTCACTGTATACCTTGAATATGTACAGTTTTATCAATTATACCTCAATAAAGCTGAAAAATTTGTTTAAATGTGACTAAGGGTTGGATATCTGAGAAATTGAGAGAATGTCTCTTTATTGTTTTGGTTGTCTTTGTTAGGATAATTATTATTAGAATCTTACTTTCTCTCCAGAACAATGTGCATAGACCAATGGAGAAACGGGGAACTATTTATTTATTCTGCTGTTATTTCCTTTTCAGGTAACACCAAACCAATGAAGACTAAAATGTTCAGCTTGGAAAATTTATGGTGATTTTATTTTTTCTACTAATTTTGAGTAGGGTTGCTAGATTTAGCAAATAAAAATTCAAGATTCTCAGTTAAAACTGTCTTTCAGAAAGACAATTAATGATTGTAATATAAACATGTCCATGCAATATTTGGTATAAACTTATTTTAAAAATTGTTTGAAATTTATCCAAAATTCAAATTTTGCTGGGTGTCCTTATTTTATTTGGCAAATCTATTTGGAAGTTTGTGATAGACTTGCCAAAGTTTTTCCGTGTTAGTCATATGTTAGTGATAATTCGAACTTCTTTCAAACTTGTATTTATTCTTTTAGTCCACTAGTGTACTCTTGAGAAATTATTGCTCTATGGATAAAGAGTACCTATGTTTTATCAAAGAATAATTGTTTTTTCAAGAAGTTCTACACTAAAAACTAGAACTAACTAACAAACAGGGAACATGTGACTTCTGTGATAGCATAAGCTATTATTAAGTGCTTGGCTCCTGAATTTTGCCCTTATTGTAGGTTTTCAGGCTGCAGTCAAGGTCATTTGTTGACTCCAGTTTGAAACTTAAGAGTGTTGGCTCATTTATTATGAAGTCTGAAACCAGAGTAATAACATTCCAGGACAATTTCTTTTGGATGACATTTGAGCCTTTTCTTTATTTTGTCCTTTCAATAGCGTACTCATGCTTCGATAGCATTCACATTGCTAATGTTTTTCTAAAATTAAGGATAAATCAAATGCAAAAGTCAAGATTTTCTCCTGACACAAAAATTTTTGTTTTAAAAAGAAAACTACTTGAGAAAGTACCCATTTTTTATATCCCTTGTCCAACAGAAGATCAGGCGTAAGAAATGCATAAATCTTCAAAATTTGCATGATCCCTATAACCCTCTTCTACTGGCTATTCTCTCCTTGGGACTGCTGCTCACTGACATGCTTGAAACTTAGAGCTGATCTTAATCAGTTATGAGTTTTTGACAATTGGAGAATCAATCAGAAGAAAAAAACATATTTTACCCCTTATTTACACATAAATATTGTGCCAGATCCTGAGGATATAGAATGCAACATTAGCTATTTCCTTTAAGAACCTCAAAGGTTTATTATTATTATCATTATTGTCACAATTAGAGAGTGGGAGCCTTTGGACCAGTGTAAAGTTCAATGAACTACCCTTGTTACAGCAAGAGGTGAGCATTTTGGAGTGGTATTCCAGTTCCTTCCAACATGGGATACTGTTGCAGTTCCCTTGAAAGAGATATCAGGGGACTGAAGTTGGTGAGCACATTGTTGCACAGTGATTTAATATTTGAGATAGCTCTCTCTACAGTGTGAGTGACATGGGAGGCAAGGAGAAGTAGATGAGTTTCAAATGTAATCACAGTCCTAAAATTATCTTTCATTAACGCCGTTTTATACTTCATTAATGATGATTTTATTTGGTGATTTGGTTTGAGCATATAATAGTGTTATACATATTTCATTAATAAATGTTGTGAATATTTTCTTAGAATCATAATCTTTTTCCTAGGCATTTTTTAAAAAACTGGGAATCGAACTCAGGACCTTGCGGTTGCAAGCCAGGCAAGGCACCACTGAGGTAAATCCCCAGCCCCCTAGGCTTTTGGCTTTTTTTGTTTTGGTACCAGGGATAGAACTTGGGACCTTGAGCTTGCAAGGCAGGGGCTGGAACCACTGAGCTAAATCCCCAGTCCCTGGCATTTGGTTTTAAAAGCCATTCTGCTTTCTTAATTGTCTTTTTCCCACCCCACCATTTGCAGAATATTAAAATATTTAATTATCTCCCCAATCTACACAGCCAGTTCAACCACAGTAAAGTCATTCATTTGTTTAAAATATTATTAAAATACTTATCAGTTATAAGGTACTTTGCCAATATGATACTTTGAGAAAAAAGGTTACAGGATAACCATAAGTGTGTACTGAATCTTAAAGGAAACACAAAGAACAATATCATCATATAACAGTGCTATGCTAGCTCAGAAGTGGGAAGGATTAATTTCATCATAATTAAATCAAAAGTAAATCTTGTCTACACTCCTACCATTGTGGGAAGAATTCTGAGACAGAGTTTCAAATATTTCTACTGACCAGAGGTACAGTACAGTGGCAGAGTGTTTGCCTAATATATTCGAGGCTCTGGGTTTGAAAAAAATTCTACTTATTAATGATGTAACCTCAAACTAGTCAACTATTATGAATTTGTTTCCTCATGTGTGAAATGGAAAGGGGAACATCTAGATTTTAACTTGATTATTGCACAGACCAAGTGAGTTTTCAAGGACACATTGCACTTAATATGTCATGAACAGGAGAAAAATGGATATAATGGAAAATAATTATCAAATCTTCTGCAATGCCTCTGAGTGGATTAATATCATGTGTGTGTGTGTGTGTGTGTGTGTGCCAGTTTTCTATTGCTGTATAAAAATTATCACAAATATCATCACATAAAGCAGTAAAATGTTATTATCTCACAGTTTTGAGTCAAATCCAGGTGATTGGGGTTCTTTGCTCACGGTCTCAGCAGGCTAAAAGCAAGGTGCTGCTAGTTCGTTCCTTCAAGGTAAGAAAGACAAATTCCTCATATTTGAATCTCTTCAGGAATGGTCTAGTCCCTTTTCAGGACTCTCTTGATAAGGTATGGCTTACAGGATTTCCTTTCTGATTAATGGAAAGTCAACTGATTTGGAACCTTAATTGTATTTGCATAATCTTTCCACCTTATTACTCAAATAGTCTGATGATAGAAGTGACATCCATCATATTCAGAGTTAAGTTCTCATTCCAGGGAAGGGGAATGAAAAATTTCCACCACAGGCTGGGAATGTCAAATTCTGTCCGCGGCACCACTAATCAAGATGATCTCAAAGGAAATGGAAATTATAAAATGAAATGGTCATGCTGGATTTTAGCTCCTATGAATGGAGAATTAACTTCTATCCTAAATCAGCTCAAATAAATAGCAAGGATAATTTTTTGCTTAAGTAGTTGAAGTGGAATAGGTGGAAAACGTAGAATCAAGGAATGAAGTGAATTTACAAAGAGATCCTTAATCTTTTATATTGGTGAGTTTTATGATCAACTACTCTGTTAAAATCACTCAATACTTCTACACAAAAATAAAATTGGCTTGAGGACAACCTAGACTCGTACAGTGCAATATTTTAAAGCTAACACTGTGCATTTCTTTTTTCTTTTTTTTGGTGCCAGGGATCGAACTTGAGACCGTGCGCTTGCACGGCAGGTGCCAGAACCACTGAGCTAAATCCCCGGCAGCACTGCATTTTATTCCCAATACCATTTTTTCACATTTTTTCATGAGCAAGGATTAAATTCAGTGCTTCAGAAAATAGTCTCTAGTTACATACACTCTAAACAAATGTAAAGCATGTAAAATAAATGGACATTTTCTGAGGAAAAGGCTTAGATTCAGTAGAGGAACACACTAAGACATAGTTGGTTAGAATCTAAGTTGGCCAAACACTCTGTTAGCAAAATTGACTTTGTAATTTATTGAGGAATTTGACTGGTCATAAAAGTTAAGAACACATACTTTTCTTTCAGAGGAATACAAATTCTACTTTTCTCTTATTTGCCTGCATCTCTCTGTGACTTCCCTATCTCTTTCTTTTTTCTCTAGAGGTCAAGGTCAAGAGAGGAGAAAGAATAGTACACCAGTATGAGACTTTACAATCCACACAGAGATAAAGGAGGCAACTCTTTTCCCCAGAGTAATAACCAGTAGCTTCACAGAAAACAGTAGCTGTCGTGCATCTTGGGTGGCTTTGCCTTGGTGATACATCACATTTATGATGGTACGTGTCATAGTTCACTAACTCGATTATCCTATTATATTTGGTTACAATGGGACACTACTCAAAAACAACATGCCTGAAATTGAAGACAGATGGCCAAGTAAGAGACTAAAGAGTTTCTTATAATCACTCACTCTTTCCTTTTTAATTGGGCTTTTCTCTCCATTTATTGCAGTGCCATGTAAAGACATTTGCACTTTTGAAAAATAGTATCATGGGGCTGGGGATTTAGCTCAGGGGCACCTCGCCTGCCTCGAAAGCGCAAGGTCCTGAGTTCGGTCCCCGGTACCAAAAAAAAAAAAAGAAAAAAAAATTGGAAAGTAAACAAGCAGTCATGGGTCAGGGTAAGGGCAGGCTGATACTCCCCTGACACATCAGCTTTTGGCAATGCTGTTTGTCTCCACATTTGTACAGGTTTATGACTGTAGAGAGATAAGGTGGAAAAAATTTACTTTATATGTAACTTTGCAAAGGGCTTGTGTGGCTAAGCCATTTGACTCTTGAAATGGAGAGTCTTGAAATGATTTCATATTCATGGTGAGTATAGTGAGAGTTTTAGAAAATCAGTCTGCAAATAATGTCCATTCGAAGTAAAGTTATCTACTTATAATCTTCTGTTTTAACAAACGGTACTGACTTTGACCTGTCAGTTTGAGTTTTATAAAGTGAAGTAGATCTATTTCTTCTTAGGCTTTGTACTTATCATACTTCCATGGACCCCAGTGTAAAGGCAGAAACTAACCCTCTGTGAAATTTCCTTCTTCCAAATACACATACATATACCTCCATTTATTTTTCTCCTATTGGAAGACTTACCTTTATATCTTAATAGTTTAATTTATTATTTTATTGTGGTAAAAGGCACAAAAGTTTTGCCATTTGAATCATTTTAAATATATAGTTTAGTGGTAAACCTCCATGTATTCTAAAGTTGATTTCTAGAACTTTTAATCAGCACCAGAATTTCCACCATTAAGGAATTCTTGGAAAAAAATTTGAAGGACTACTATACAAAGAAGTATGCACAAGTTCGGCAAAGCCATTCATATGATGATGCCAGATAGATAACTGATTTGGAAACATGAGTGGGTAAGTAACATTTAAGAGGAATTTTATATACTGGCTTCTAGAAGCAAAGCCTCTATTTCCTACATAGTTTTATATGGACATTGTTTATAGGAAAGGCAATTTATTTTGGGACACAGATATATAATATATTCATTTTGTTTTCTAAATGAGAAAGTGATAACATTTAAAATGTTATTATAAAAGAACTTTATAATATAGATGGAATGTATGAAGATGTGTTATTGCCAGATAGGAATACCCATACAGAATAAGGACAAACAATGAATTTTCTTGCTGTTTAGATTTCAATTCCCAAAGATAATTGTTTAGTCAAGATGTTTAGCCTTGATTGAGGGTCATTAGAGGTCACTAATAAAAGACTGTTTGGATTTTACAAGTTTGTTTGAGTCTGTATGCATTTTTTTCCAGGAATCCAAGCTACACCAACACTTGTACAATGACTCTGGTAATTATGGCATGAAGTGGCATTTAAACAACTGGTGCCATTTAGAATTTGTGTAAATACAAAAATAATTGAAAAGCTATTTAGCATCGATAGCTGTATACATTTAAAAAGAGAATTGCTGTACTTTGCCATTTGGGAGTTCAGTACCTCACATCCCATGAATGAGCGTTCAAGTGGTATGTTAACTTGCCCAGGTGCATCATGTGGTACAGTAAATATAGGGCTTACTTGTTTTGTCAATATTGTTATTTCGTATATATATATATATATATATATATATATATCCTTAATCCTGATACTGATTACTATTAACATTTAACGTATATCTCTAGAATGTGTTAAAGCATTTCTTCAAGAAATCACATCTATATTCTTAGCTTGTTTATAACAGGAAACAATGAAAGAAACATCTTAATTATCCAGTTACAAAGAACCCAAAATGATGCATGTGTAAAGATACATGTACTTGGATATATAGGACTTATTTAAATGATATTAGAGTATATGTATCATTGTAAGCTTGTCATTTTTAATTAACAATATGTTATGAATTGGTCTCCATATTACGAATTTAAATACATGCTAATGTCATTTAGGGATGGATAGTATATCATTGAATGGATGTATCAGAGTATGTTTAGCTAATTCTTTATACTTGGATATTGAAGTTTTTTTTTTTTTTGGTACCAGGGATTGAACTCTGGTCCTTGAGCTTGAGCAGCAGGTGACAAAACCACTGAGCTAAATCCCCGGCCCAGAAGATGTTTTTTTATTTGTATTAGTGAAAAAGCAGAGACAATTTAAAGTTGTGGGGTGGGTACTAATGTTACAGGTCAGAAGAGGACCACTTAGTGGATCTTAATCAGAGACGAGGGCTACAAAGGGGCAAATAAAGAACACAGCACAATCAGGCGCCACACAATGCATTAGACACCACATGTGTTAAACATCTCTTGGGACTACTTCCCATCAGTCTCAGGTTGGAGACCATTTAGGCACTGCTGTGTGAGTTTAGATATAATGAAGGGTAGCAGAATCTTAAGTGGCAGCTAGATAAGTATGTGAAATCCAATGACAACTTTGTGAAGATAAAGGAGACCTGTGCATGTCTAAATGTTGGCCTAAAAGAGCCTGGGAAGAGGATGGGATAAGATATTAATAAGCAAGATCATATGGGTGTAAGGGCAGATAGAATTCAGTGATGACTTTGTGCAAAAGGTGAAAGCCACATGCTTGAACAGATCAGAGAAAGAGCCCAAGGGGAAAACTAGGTTAATGATGAGTACATGAGGAGGACTGAGTTTGGGACAAGGGTTATCAGGAGCTGAGAAGAGGTGGGGTCAAGACAGGTGCGAGGGTCATGAGCTTGGAGGTCAGCAGAAGGAAAGGAGAATTAGAATTGTCACCAGGCTGGGAAGTGATGGGGAAAGAAAGGCAGTGAAAAGTGGTGACAGATCTTCATGGTTTTTAGGTGAGTGAAAATGTCTGTCTCAAGTAACTAGGAAGGACGGTATGTGATTTCTAAAACATGAAGCTGAATTACAAGCTCAGGGTTTGACTAGTAAGAGTAAGTAGCAAATAGTTTTTTTTAAAAGGATTTATCTATTTTAAGAGCCTTAAAATTGTGAAATAGAAAACATTAGAAAGAGAAGTCCTTAGTGGAGACTCTGCTGATAATGCAGGAAACATTTCAGGGTAGCACAACTAATCCTACATGTCTGTACTAATTTAATTATCATTTCATGCATTCCTTTACTCGTGTACAGTAAATCTTTTATTAGATTCTCATTGGTGTCCTAGGCACTGTGGTGTATGCTAGGAGTACATCAGTTATGTCACCTCTCAGTAAAGACCATCTTTAAAAAGCCAAAAAGTCTAATTACCCCACCCAGACATGCAGTCTGACAACATGTCTTATTTACCTTTCAATCCCAGGTATCTCTGAACCCTGAAAAGAGTAGGAATGTAATAAACATTTGTTGACTGACTGGATGAGTGAATGAAGTAATAATCATAGTTTTGAAGTTCTGGAGGGAAGAAGGGAGAAACCACAGTGCCACCTCATCCTAATAGTAATAATAGTGATGACCATAATGGCAATAATGATAGTAATAATACTAATGCTTGTAACAAATAATTATAACTACAATTTAATACGTTCTTAGTCTATATTATCAGATAGAAAGCACTGGTAATACATTGTTTTATTTCATCTTTACCGAAACATAATGAAGTAAGATACTATCTCCATTCTACACATGAAGACAGGATTAGACAAGTTCAAGAAATTGCTCAGGATCATCTAGGCTGTGAGGCATGGACCTGTGCTTGGATTCTAAATCTGCCTGGCTCCACATGCTATGCTCCTAACTGTCACACTGTAACAGCTAGGATAGCACCGTGGAATTGAAAGAGGCCTAAACAGATCATTATCCTTACCCACAGTGCTCCACAGAGATACCAACAGGCTGGTCTACACTTCCAGTGACAACTACCAAGGAAACTTCTTCATTCCATGGTATCTGTGACCCCCAAACTCCAGCTGGTCCCTGCCATCTGCACATCACCCACTACTGCTTATTTGGCTGCAGCGATCTTGGATGATGAATGCTTCACTTATTTCATGCCTCTCCTGACCCATCAGCAAATGTGTTAACTGTGTTCTGTGGGTTACTGTGCATGGGCTCTGGGTGATTGCATAAAAATGGACACACTGTGTTGGAGCTCACTGGTGAAATGAGATATGCTTCCAACGGAAGCAGCCAGTCAGCACTGTGTCTCAGAGGGAGAGAACACCTTGCTTCTTAGGTCTCCTTATTCTTTCTCTTCTCCTCCCTCTCTGTCCTCTGTCTCCCTTTCTGTCTGTCCTTTCCTCACTTCTTTCCTTCTTGCTGTACTTCCCCTTTTGTCCTTTTGCTTACCTGATGGATAAAAATGAATAAATAATAGTTTTGCATTTCTCCTCTGGATCTCATCAAAAGAAAAAAAATGATTTTACAGACAAGGTGTGATAGTCTAAGTCCCTTGGGCGGTTGGGGCCTGGTCATCTCTCTCCTGATTCAGATGTCATCTGCAATATCCAGAGCTCATTTTATGCTGTTCCTCAAAACTTCTTGAGATAGGATGCTCCAGTACTTTCTGGGGCAGTAAAACCCAGCTCACAGGAACCATTAAAGGTGGAAGCATTCAATAATAGAATGACCATATGATTCATCAACAAAACTGGGGTACATATGCGTATGAAATGACAGGCACCCTAAAACTCATTCAATTATATAATCTTTGCAATGTTTGTCAAATTGACAAATCAGTTTTTATAAATAAGTGGAGCCATAAAATAGTTCTATTTGAAAAGTCTATTTCAAAAAATATATTTCTTAAAAGCAAAAATGAGACATCTATGAAAATTTAAACATTTTAAATTGTCTCCTCAAATCAATCTTCTGAACACTTACATAATCTTATACAACATCTGTATAATTCTATGTGTATATTCTTGTATTAGTATCTTAGCTGTATTCTAAGAATGTGTCCCTGGCATTTTTCTGATGATTAAATTATTTTCAATATGATTCTAATATTTTACAATTTTCACAAAATTGCCTGCAACCTTCTTCAAATTTTATTTTATGGTGAATACATTTGACATTCTTGATATCATCATTTGACCTTTCTCTGTATATCAAGATATTCTTAATTAAAGAATACTATATACACATACACCACACACACACACCACATATACATGCTGAGGTGCCTGGAAACTTTAACTCTTTAAGGACATTTTCAATTCAAAAATTTTTATTTTTTTGCCATTAAAATGGATATTTTCACAGGTGCTATGTTTTTTTTGCATGCATTCAGAGTATTTTTCTTTTTTATATGTAAGTTCTATTTATAATTCTTTAAAAATTTTCACCAAATTTAGAGGCTGCAAAATTGTAGACCATTTCCATTTTATTCCATTTCCAATATAATTTAAATTTATCCAATTAAAATTAGCAACTTGATCAAATGACTTCCCATAATCCAAAATATTTTGAAGTACAGTTACTGAATTTCAAAATAAAATCTTGTACAGAATTTGAGCTCTCACAGAATGATTTGTTCTGTTGCACACTTGCTTCAGTAAGATAGATTTCAATGTCTTCTGGTTTGCGAGCTTTATTTTCAGGTATGTGAATTTTCTGAAAGCTTTCAGGCTTTTTAAACAATTTCACTTGTTGAGTATTTTAATTAAAAATTTAAATTAATTTTTTAAAAACCCTGTAACCCCAAACTAGAGAATTCTCACACAAAAAGATCCTAGACATTAAAGCATATTTAGGTAATCTAAAAAGTAGTTCATTAGTGCTCAACAAATTCCAATGTTGGATTGAAAATGAGCAGCAAGGAGAAAAAAATTACAGGTTTCCATGTAAAATTAATTCCTTTTATGCAACATAGGATTCATCACAGTTTGGTAGTGCAGTACTATTATTCCATTGTATATAAAAGTATTTGTACATTTTAGCAACTAGAGTTTTATTGTCCCCATATAGTTAGTTTGAGTGCCTTTGTGAATTATTTGCATGGAAGACCTAATTTCAAGTATATTTCTGCTTCATGGTTTTCTTAATATTGAAGGATTATAGTTTTACCATAAAAATTTGCTTTTCTAAAATTAATATTCATATTACCATTTCATTTTACCATTTATGTTTTTGATACTTCAAGTTGTAATACATTTAAATTATTTTCCAGTTGAAACATTTGATATTTACTAATACAAAATTGCCATCACTTAAATGTTTGCGAAGATTTTCTACTGCTAAAGAAGTCAACACTAACTTTGGGTAACACATAAAAATAATCTTAGAATAGAAAATGAGTGAAATTAATTTAAAGAAACAGTCATTTGATTCAATGAAAAGTCAAAGAATGACTTATAAATGTACCTCTGCCACTGTTTATGTTAAAAGTTAATTATGAAACTCTGCTCCTACTCATAAAATAGCATTTTGTATAGCTCAACCCAAGTACACATTAATGCTTTTTAGCAGATTTGCATCTTCTCTGTTCCACATGGCCAGCAAAGTCAGTATGGCTCCTATGTGGACATCAGCTGTCAACAAATAATTTATGAAATAGGATTGGAACTTAAATTTTCATTGAACATAAAGTTTCATTTTCTTCAACATATTGCTGCTGAAAGGGTTTATTGCAAAATGAAATAGAATTAACAAACAGTAAAATAAGTAAATAGTTGAAGATTAACACAGTGCAAAGTTCTGAAAAAACCCCACTGCTCCAATTACTTTCTCTATGTTCTTTGGCAGGACTACTTGGCCTTTATTTCCGGCACATACCTAATGTATACCTAACATATCACTTTCCACACTTTACTGTGATCTTGCTAGCTGGTTGTACAGCAGCTTGGTATACCTTTCAGGTGACAGTCTGGGTCATGGGATGGCAGGTTGGGTCACCAGACAGCTGACAGTGGTAGCAGCATTTGTTGCCACCTCTTCATCATCTGAGACTAGCTAGGGTTAGCTGCCCTTAGCCGTTTGTGTCCCAAGGTAGTTATTTTATCAGCAAGCTCTCCACATGGTATTCTATAAAGGGAAGTGTTAATTATGTTACAGCTGGAATAGGATAGGGAAAAGAGAGAGGGTCACTGTTGGTCACTTTTCAGATTTAACCACAAGTTAAAAGTGAGAATTCTGTTCACCTCATTCATGTTCGTAGTGCTGAGCCCATGGCAGGAGCTAGAAGTACAAAGTGGAAATAGGATAAGTTTGCCTGTCTTATAAAAAGTAACAATGCTTTGGATACTTTGGAGCCATGGAGGGAGAGAAATTTCCAAGAGAAATGCTAAACTGGAAAGGACACTGGATAATGAGGTAAAGCCAATAACTGCCTCATCAAACCAGAAGATATAATTCTTTTAATAATAGCACTATTCACTTATCCATTCCACAAAATCTACTGCATCTATGAAGTAAATGTATTTTGTTGAGACTTGAGGGTAGTGAGAAGAAAATAAAACAATCTTAAATGAAAAATGTCTATGATTCAAGGGGTTAGTTACACTGAAATCTGGGCTTTTAGTTTCACCTTGGGATTAATACCATGAGCCTTTCTTTCTTGTATACTATATGACAGTCTGTCAACCCAAGCTGCCAGGTCCTGGTCTTCCATTGGTCTTCAAATGCTTGTGTGCATAAACGTCACTTGAGAAACTTCTCTAAGAAGCACATCACTCCATAATTGACCTCTTGAGTCCCTGATTCATTAATTCTCAGGTGGAGTTATGAAATCCGCATTTTCAAAAGCTCCTCAAGTGATTTCAACACCTGCACACTTTCATAGATGCAACCTAATCATTTTTGAATCTGAGAAAAATATGCTGACCCTTATTTTCAATCTTCCTCAAATATTATGTCTTCTGAGCTAGGGCTACTTCGTGTCATTTTTAGACACATCCTGTAGGTTATCATCATCTTTAAATTGTGGTGTCTGGATTAAATGCGGCTTTTCAAAACTACATGAGAACAGTGGCATTCAGAGCAATGACTGCAGTCTATGATCCATCAGTGTAGCACACATGCCCTTCTCTTTATGTACCAAATCATATTGTGGTCAAATATTTTACTTGTAGCCATCTATGAATAACCATCAGATTACATCTTTCCCATCTTGTACCAAAACACTTAGGTATGATTATCTAGGGAATGGAATATTTATTTAATGAATTCCACAGTAAGTCCTGCTTTCTTTATCAGAATTCTAAAATATAAAGTCGGACTGATACGCTCTGTTTCTCCTTTCTCCCTCTTTCCCTCCCTCCCTTTCCCTTCCCTTCCAACAGAGGTTATTTCTGGCAATGTCTTTGCAAGGGAGTATGATACCACCTGAGAGGCGAAACAGACCCAGATACAAATCATTTTACTCAAGTCTTGGAGCAGCCTTCAAAGCAGAACAAATTCCATACCAGCCAGGGTCTGAGGGGAGGCCAAGAACTGCCAACATACTTGGAAGGCCAAACCGCTACAGAAATATGGCCCTTAACCACCTTCTAAAGACACTATTAGTTGAGAGTGAAAGAGAATTGAAAATTTTTACAATCCCATCACTGAATTCAGTGTTCAGTGTTTTATTTCCATAGAAGACTTAATTCATCTCTTTGAAAATAACCAAATATGACTAACAACACCAAATAAGGGCAACTCAGGCCTATTCAGATCCCCCATATGCTTAATGTTGCCATAAAATCTTAAATTCCCATTCACAAGATGCATAAGGAGAATTTAAAACATGCAATATATTTGAACAAAGTAGAGCTATCACCTGAAACTGAATAGTTTGTGGGCTATCAGAATCAATACAACACTTTTCTTATATCCTCATGAATATGTGGCTTTATAGTGAAGCCAGAGTCAGCTCATTGCACTTATGACTAAAATTAAATTGAGAACATTGGCAGGTCCCATGACAGAAAAAGCAAAACCATAAATGAGGTACTGGTTTTCTTGTGTATGCAACTGTAGGAACAGGGAAAGGGAAATGATATCCTGATAACTGTACAGGCAGCAATCCCAAAATCATTTCCCTTGAGCATTAACATTTCAAAAAATGATTCCTAGTCACACTACCTTCCCTTTATCCCACATTGCTTCTGTGAAGATAACCTTCAGAAGTCAAGAACAACACTGCTAAATGTTTAAGATTATTTTCAGGTTTTTTTTCCTGGCGCTTTCCATAGAGAAGAATAGGTTACCCTGAGTCCATTAGTAACCCCCAAATTAAGAATAGATAAAGAAAAGATGTTTTATTCTTATTTTATGGAAGAAAATGAGTAGTAAATAAGTACTACTGGTTATTTCATTTCTGCTGCTAGAATATCGTATTGGAAAAAATTTTAATGTGTTATGTGTTAATAGTTCATCAAGGCAAAAAAATCAAAAAGCTTAGTGTCAAAATGCTTGAAGAATGGATGCTATAACCCACAAAAAAGAATCTGTCAGTTGACAAAGCCTCCTGTGCTATTTTTTAAGAAATAGCATTCCTACTCAAGGCAATAGCTACACATACTTGGTCTTTTAGGACATACTCAATAGTGAAGTCTCTTTTAGTTGCACAACAAAGTACAGATTTTATTGTTAAAGCAGCCAATGGAGAATGTAGACAACATTTAGTTTAACCCTCTCATATAAAAGTGAAGTCCAGAGATTTGCTTAAGGGCATAGGGTCACAGAATAATTAGAATGCAAAAGTTCTTTTGAAATATTTTGGATAAATTATACACTGCTTTATGGTGCATAATTTCAATAGCTTTTTATCTAAAGAAGACAGAAGACATTAGTGCATTATCTATGTGAAATCACTCAACACAAATGTGTGTGTGTGTGCGCACGTGTGTGTGCATGTGTGTGTGTGTGTGTGTGTGTAGACAGTTGTCTGGTTATTGTACAGCACCAGGGAAGCAAGATTTCTGTGAAACACTCTCCTTGAATATTGTGGGAAACCACTTCTTTCACATTGTATTTCAATGATAAACAAATATAATGGTTTGCTAACCTCATTCATCTTCTAAAAGCTCCAGAAACTTACTGGCCTATTTTTAAAAATTGTGCTTAAGGAGATTACTCTTCACCCAGCTAATGCCCCAGGTCCAGAGACTGAACCATCCCAGTCTGTTCCTTTTCTGTCACCAGCCACATTCCAACAAGACCAAGTCTAAATGATCAGTAGATATTCCCTTCCTCCCCTACCACTGAGAGCATTAGGCTCTTGCATTCTTTCACTGTATTATTGTAATAAGGCCTTTTTTCTAGGTTTATTTATTTTCAGAATTTTTATGGGGCCTCCCTTATCTCCATGACCATTCACTCTTCAAAATATCTCTAGGGGAATCTTTCTAAAATATAACTCTCACTTTATACCAGCTCAGAATGCTTCAGGGATTTCTCTGTCATTTACAGAAATAAGTCCACACTCCTGGCATGGCATGGCTGTTCTCTATGATTTGTCCACAGCCAATCTTTCTAACTCTCAAGCTGTTTGTTGCTACCACTTCTCCTTCTTCCAGCTCCGTGCCCCATCTCACACTAATAGCGAAGCCAAACACTGCTCCCTCCACATCATGCCTTAGGCAACATTGCTCCCTCTGCCTACAATATTGTCTCCTTCGGTACAAGTTTGTCCAAATATCAGATACCTAACTGCCCCCCAAATAAAGAGTAGTCTTATGTATGAAAACTTTGCCATGGTCTTCTCCTTTAGACCTATCGGGACTCTTCTGGCCTGTCTGTATAATTTATTAACTCTTTCATTTATATATTCCTCTTATTTCCCATAGCAATTGTTGATTTTATGTTAGTGGCAAAATATATAACATATGCATTTCACATAGATGACATTACATGAGAACATCTATAATTAGCTACAAGGTATGTATGTAAACTTACCCTTCTTTCTGCTTAAAATCACACATAAAATATAAGTGAAAAAAATGGGTTTTCTGATAGGGAAGTCCTTAAGATAATACAGTTTATATGTTTCTCTGCTTTACTAACAGAGATCCCACTTACTCGATGGATAATCTTTAAACTCTGGGGACTTTATCTTCATCTTTGTGATCTCAGTCTAATATAAGGTCTGGTGGATAATGAATAAATGTTTGCTGAGAAAATAAATGACTGACCCATAGACAGGATGTTTCAAAGTGCACATCTGGAATTTTCAACCTCTAGCAAGAGGCATGATTCTGAGGAAGGCTTGAATAAATTAATACACAATAGTGATGCAAACAATTTCCCCTCCGTTCTGTTCTAATTTCCCTCCATTCCATTCTCTCAAGTGTTGCAAGTTGTAGAGGGCATCCCTAAACATTTCCCTTATCTAGAAGCTGACTATAGTTTCTTCTAAACTGGGCTGCTTCATCCTCTTATCCTGTCCTGAATAATAAACCAGTCACCAAGCATCAGTACAGCTCTGATGAGCAAATGCCACAGAAGTGCTTAGCAGTCTCCGAGGACCCAGCTCCAGCAGAGTGACAAGCATGTATCCTTGGTTGCGGCAGCCCTTGTTTTCCTTGTGCTTGACTGAGGAACTGGCAGAAGCATACTCAAACTTCAATACCAAGAAAGACAAATGAGCATGAAAAAATTAGGCAACAAAATGCATCCAAACACTCTCAACATTCCCAAAGCATGCTCAATGGAGAAAGATGGAGAGGAAAACCAACATTAGGTAGGTAAACTGTATAACATGATTAAAGAAGAAGCAAAGAAACTCAGAAAGCTCAAAGAGGACATAACCCAAAAGACAGCAGAATTATCAAATGAACTGACCAATGTAGCCATGGGAGAAAGAAATAAAAAATTGGAAAAGCTGACCAAAATTGTTCAAAACATGAATGAAAAATTCACCAAAGAAATAGGCTCTGTGAAAATGTGCCAAACAGAAACCCTGGAGATAAAAAATTCTATTTAATTCATAAACCACAGAAATGAACAATGTGAAGATAGGATTTCAAAGGTTGAGGATAAAATGGTGATACTCAAGGAATACTTAAAAATAATGAGAGCAAGGAAAATTCATCTAGCAGCTACCAGATGATGCTAAGAATAGCAACCTAAAGGTACTTTGAATTAGAAGATGGAGGACAGCACACATGGAATAAAAATCTACTTACAGAAATCATAGCAGAAAAATTTCCAAGTCTGGACAAAGAACTGAATATACAGGTAAATGAATCATACAGAGCACCAAATCACTATGATGAAGAAAAACAAAGAAGTTCTCCATGATACATTACAGTAAAAAAAAAAAAAAATCCCAGAAATCCAAAACAAAGACAGACTCTTCAAAGCTGCTAGAGGAAAGAAAAAAAAATCACTTCTAAAGTTAAACCCATTGGAAATAAAGAATTTTCAACACAAATTTTAAGGCCAGGATAGCTTGAAGTGAAATATTTTAAGTCCTAAAACTAAATAACTTCCAATCCAGACTAATATATCCTACAAAACTATCTTCCAAAATTGATGGAGAAATAAAGACAATTCACATCAAAGAATACCTTAAGAAATTCATGACCACAAAATCTGCACTCAAAAAAAATTCTCAAGAATATTCTAGACAAGAGACAATGAAGCCAAAAAAGCTTAAAAGTAGGATGGAATGAAATATCAAGCAAGATGAGTAGTTAAAAAAAGAGGGATAAATGAGTCAATAACAGAAATGTTGCAATGACAGGAATGCAGTGACAGGAATAAGTGAATACATATCAGTTATGACTCTCAATGTACATGGTGTAAAACCCACTTAAAAGACACAGATTGGCAGACTGGATCAAAAACAAACCCAATGATCTGTTGCATTCAAGCAGCTCATCTAAATCCAAAAAGAAATTCATGGACAAGAAAATCAAAGGATGAAAAACAATATTTTAGGCATCAGGATCCCAAAAGCAAGCAGGGGTAGCAATCATATTCTCAGACAAAGTAAACTTCAAGCTAAAACTAATTAGAAGAGCAAAGAAGGTAATTACATATGAGGTAAGGGAAAAATCCAGTAGGAATAGACAGCATTTGCAAATATATATTTACTGAATATTGGTGTGCCTAACTGAGCATAAATGATCAAATAATCACCAAAACAATGATAGTAGGAGATATAAGAAGGTATCTTTTTTTTTTTTTTTTTCCCAGTACCAGGGATTGAGCTCGGGACCTTGTGCTTGCAAGGCAGGTGCTGGAACCACTGAGCTAAATCCCTGGCCCAATAGTAGGTGATATAAAAACTTCACTTTCACAAATAGAAAGATCAATTAAACAAAACTTCAACAAATAGAATCAGGGCTGAACCAGACCTTAGAACAAATATACTTAATAGATATCTACAAAGTGTTTTACCCTACCACAATAGAATGTACATTCTTCAAAGCAACACATGGAACTTTCTTCAGAATAGATCTCATACTAGTCCACAGATCATACTTAAATAAATGCAAAAGAAATGAAATCATCCTATCTATATTATCAGATAATAATACACTGAAAGTAGAAATCAATCACAAAAGAAATTACAAAAATTTTACAAACACCTGGACATTAAGTTACACATTACTGAACACTCAATGGGTCACAGAAGAAATCAAAGCAGACATTAAACAATTACTAGCATGAAATGACACTGCCAGTACAGCATACCAAAAGAAATGGAATATATTGAAAGGAGTCCAATGAAGATAGTTTATTACTATGAATTTTCAAATTAGAAAAACAGAGCAAGATAAAATAAATAACCTAACAATGCATCTCAAGGTACTAGAAAAAGAAGAACAGTTCAAACACAAACCTAGTACAAGGAAAGAAATCATAAAACTCAGAGCAGAAGAGGACTAAGAAAATAGTATAAATAATGAATAAATGAATAAATTGAAGAGTTGGTTCTTTGAAAGAATAAACAAAATAGACAAATTCTTAGCCCAACTTACCAGAAGAAGGAAAGAAAAGACCCACATCCATGCTATTAGAAATGAAAAAGTTGAAATCATAATAAATACTGCTGAAATCCAGAAGATGTTTAGCAACTACTATGAAAAATTTATTCCAACAAATTGCAGAATCTTGGAGAAATGGACGGATCCTAGACACCAGGAAGACATAAAAACACTGAACAATCAATAACAGGCAAAGGAATTGAGGCAGTAATAAAAAAAAATTCCAACTAAGAAAAGCCTAGGATCTGGTGGATTCACCACTGAATTATATGAGACCAATATTCTTCAAACTCTTTAATGAAACTGAAAGGGAAGGAATATGTACAAACTCATTTCCAGAATCTGGCATTATTCTGATTCCAAAACCAGGCAAGGACCTAACTAAAAAAGAAAACTATAGGCCAATCTCTCTAATGAACATAGACACAAAAATCCTCAACAGACTGCAAATAGAATGCAGCAAATTGTCAAAAAGATCATATTCATCACAACCAAGTAAGTTTTATCCCAAGGGTGTAAGGATGGTTTAACATATACAAACCAATAAACATAATATACAACATAAAGAGAAACCAAGACAAAAATCTCACAATTACACAGTAGATGCAGAAAAAACTTTTGACAAAATCCAACATCCATTCATGATAAAAAACCCTGAAGATAATAGATATAGAAGGACCTTATCTCAATTTGATAAAAGGCATTTATTACAATCCAATAGCCAGCATCATATATAATGGGGAAAAGCTGAAATCTTTCCCTCTAAAAAAAAGAAAAAGACAAGGACATTCACTGTCATCACTCTTGTTCAATATAGTATTCGAAGCATTAGCCAGAGCAATCTGGCAAGAGAAGGATATAGAAGGGATACATATAAGAAAAGAAGAAATCCAATTATCATGATTTGCAGGTGATATGGTCTTTTACATAGAAGGCCCCCAAAATTCTACCAAAAATACTCTGAGAATTAACAACCAAATTCTTTCCAATATTCTCCTCCCGACAGTCTGGTTTTCTCAGGCTCCCTGATCTCCTATTTTGTCTTCTGAAGTCACTGATACACTCATGCTTTACCTGAGAATCTTCTCCTTACAACAGGATGCAAAAGGGCCTTTGGGAGGAGTTACCCAGTAACCTTTTTGTTTCTTTTTTATCTAAGGGTTACAGTTCTATACCACCTTGTTATCTTGATGTATGTAAATAATGGTTCCATATACTCCCTTCAGTTTTCTAGTTGTTAATAGCAGAAAGATAACTTTAGGCTAAGTTACCAATATGATCAGGTCTTCATTTCATTATATTTTCAATTAAACATCTTAACTATATAGAAAAATTACCTATTAAAATATATTTCTGCTCAATAATCAATAATGATCAATAATTATGAAATGATCTATAGAGTTAACATAGCACTTTAGAAAAGCTGTCGATTTCTGAAATTATCTTCTCTTTTTTTTTTCAGATTTCCTTTGAATTTGTTTCTTTGTTGACTGTGGCATGACCCTTTTGATCTGGAGACAATTATTTACTAAGACAATCTTTTACTTATTGGATATGATAAACTTTCTATAATCTCCTGGTTTATGTTCCCACCCAATTAAATCTATTCTTTCAAATTTTAATAAATCTTCATCATTTCTCCTAAAACTATTTAACCCCTTGCCTCCTCCATTCTTTACTCTCCTTCATTTACCTTCTGTGACATGGCACTCTCCTGATGCTGCTTATTAATCACTTCTAAGCATTTTCTTGATCTCATTCTCTCCCTAAATTTTAAGTTTTCAATCATGTCTTGTCTTCTATCTCTGCTTTTGTTCCTCAGGTTACCACAACCATTGCTGTCTATTAGTGGCTCTAATTAAGATTTCTCTTCTGACATTCAGATCCTTTTATGCAATTATTTTAGAAGTCATCATTTTGGGGCCAGGGATTTAGCTCAGTGGTTCCACTGCCTGCCTTGCAGGCACAAGGACCTAAGTTCGGTACTCAGTACCAAAAAAACCACATCATTTGAATTGTTACTACTGGAAAGGAAATATGTCCAAATATCACCACTGTATTCACTTGCTATTCTACTCCTTATCCAATTGCTTCAATTTTACTGCCCAAACCATTAGGAATCATTCTTTACACCCCTTCACCCTCCCACCTTCCTCAGCTACAAGCTAGTTCTGCTGATCATACCTTCAAACTATACTGTTCATCTCCACTCTCACGCTTCTTCCTGTGTTATTTCACTCTTGATCCATCCTTTAATCTATTAAACTCGTTGACTCCCCCTTAATCTATTCACCTATCCCTTGTCCAAGTAATATAGGAAGAGAATATAAGTTAACCTGCTTAACAACCTTTAATAAGTGCCCCTAGACTATAAAACAAAACCTAAAACATAGTGTTTTCTACCAAATTTCTACCACTTAGGACTATCTTCATTTCTACAATTTTGAAAATGTTTTGCAACTTCATTCTGTTAATCTTCTCTGTACATCAGACTGAGAAAGCTTAAGATATAGCATCTGTCTGTATTAGTCAAGATTCTCCAGATAAACTAAACCAATAGCATATATTTATCTCTATCTATGCCTATATCTATATATCTAGTCTATGTCATCTACACCTGTCTCATTTAGATCTATATCTTTCTATATGTGTATCTATCTACTATGATTTGAGTGTTTGTGTCCTTGCCAAAATTCACATTACAACTTCATTTAATGTGCAACAGTATTCAGTAACGGGGAGTTTAGGGGGTGGTTAGGCTGTGAGGTCTCTGGCCTCGTGAATGGGACTGGTGCCTTACCACAAGGTCCGAGGGAACCAGCTGGGCCCATCCTGGAAAAAGTGACAAGGCCCTCACCAGACATCAGATGTGCCAAGACTTTGACCTTAAACTTCCAATCTCCAGAACTGAGAAAAATACATTTCTATTAGGTAGCTTATACTCATGTACAGAAGCATGGAAGCACTAAAGCACATTTGTGTAAGATATTGCTATACGTATTATTTTCAAGATTTTTATTTCAAATATTCAAATAGTTGGAGAAAATGGCATAAGGTTAGAATTTTTGTATGCCCAGGGGAAGAGGAGCAAAGGAATTCAAGGACTTCATATTTTCATAAGGGTGTAAACATTTAATATGGCCCCATCTCTACTAGCACATTCACTTTACCAAGTAGCTATATGTAGTCCTCAGTCATATGTACATGACAACAGAGCCAATCAGAGTTTGAAGGGCTGGTCCATTTGGTGTCAGCAGTTTTCAAAAGTATAAGCTAAGAAGTTGCATGCAACTAATTTTTTTTTAAATTACTTGAACAATAATTTTTTGTTTACTTAAAAATTTAAACAAAAGTATATTCTAAAGGACCTTTTTCTTTTTCATTTCCAAAGCATTTATGGTGCCTGTCTCACATCAACCTGCTGACTATAACCAAATGAGAGACATAGTCAATTTTTTACAAAAATGTTTTGGAGTTTTTAAACATAATATTGATTACAGAAAGTGAGCAGAGAGAAATTAGCATTTACTTTTGATGAATGTGGTCTGCTTGCACTTTAAAGGAAAACCATTCAGGGAGGACTGAGAATTCCTGCTCAGAAAATTAAAGTCCAATACAGTTTTTCAATACCCGATCCTGTATGTTACAAGTGACTTTGGTGGCTTCATTCTACCAGTTTCATATATTTTTTAGATTATAGTGCTATGCTTCATTTTAGGATTTTTGTTCTAGTGTTTTGGGGTGGCTTTTTTGTATACTTATTTATTTTTCTGCCATATGTACAAAGGTAACATCTTGCTCAGAGAAAAATCAGGCACTGATTTGTTGAAATGAAATGAATATTTTCTAACTATAGAAAAATATCTCCTACCAAAATAAAACTTGTATTTACAATATCTTGTTAAAATTCCAAAAAGACATCATGCTTCAGCATAACATATAATGAGATTTACCAGATAGTGACATCCTTTGCTCTGCTATAATTTTCTAGAGATTAATTATGTCTTTTATTATATACTCCAACGTATATCTAGTTCAGAGCCTTGCCTGTTGTCCTTCGTGTCTTTGTTTTTGTTCCCTTTCCTCAGTGTTATCCTGGTTATAATCAACACTATCGGGGAAGAAGAGAGAGAAACTAAAAGCAAATGTTTAATCTTTTATGCATTATGTCTTCTGAAATAGACTAGTCAAAAGCTGTTTTGAGAGAGCAATTAAAGCCAGTGGCTAAAATGAGACTTAGGGATTATCAGTGGCCATCATTTCTCAGCGTTATCCTTATTCCACATCAAAACAGATCATCAAAACAGTGCTCACTCGTGACTATGTATGTTGGCTATGCTAAGGAAATCACTGCATTCAGCATGAAGAAGAGAAAAATTATTTGTGCATGCAAATTTCTATTTGCTTTATGATGGAAGCATTTAATTTACATTTTTCTAATAGAATTCTCAGGATATTTCAAATCAGTGTACAATGTAACAGTTCCAATGTGGAGTGCCAGTAATAAAATGACCTTTTCTCTGTATGTCCACTAATTGGCTTTTAAGAAACTTTTGATGTGGCTGAAAAGGTCAAAGATCAATGAGTGGCTTGTTAGTCTACATCCTTTATTTTATCAGAAAACAAAAATACAAGCTATTGAAAAAATAGAATTTTGAAAGAAATACACAGTCTCTTTGCCTTTGGCAGGCTCTACAGTTTTTCTTTGGCTCCTTCAAGCATGAGATGGTTTAATCAGGGGATTATCAAGTAGACTGAAGAAATACAACAAAGTTTTGTGCTGCAGTAAATATTTGTAAAGCAAAACTTTGGAAAAATCCATGATACATTTTACTGTCACTAATTTTTAAAAATCCAAGGTATTTCTGAAATTATTACCAAAAGGCCTGAAAAAAACATGAGTTTCATTGTTATTAGACAATTGTTATGTAGTTCAAGAAACTAATCAAACTTGTGTTGAGTGAAAAGGTGACAAGAGAGAATGCCATGGTAGAATACAGAAGTAAAAGTTTGCCTCAAGTTTTAATTATAAAAATGTTCCATCCTAAATATAATGATATTGACCCATGGAAGAACTAAGCAATATGATCTGACCTCTTATGACACTATGCTTAAGTATTCATGAAAATGAAAGAAACACTGTTTCTGTTATTGCCAAGAAACAACTGATATGCAAACAACTGATTAAATTCACTGAAATCTGTGCTCATTATGTTTAAAGGACAGAGATAGGCATGTTCTGCCAGAATAGTACATTGTGCTTAAATTCAGCACTAATTATGGAGTTTTAGGGTACAAAGGGGGAGACTAATGACTGATTAGAAATAAATTTTGCCTGCAGCAAAGCATTGGGTCACTAACTCTTCATGATTATTTATTGTAGCCAAGAGAAATGTTCTAGGCTGAGACCTTCGATTCTCTTCAATAACAGAGATTAAAAGGTGCATCAATGGCAGGTGTTTCAATAGTTAGAGACAAGAATTTCACCTAGTTCCCTTGCATATAATGTTCCAGGTTATTGCATATGTAGAAGAGACCAAAGTGCCATGCCATCATTATACTATCAATTTCCTAGGTAGGCAAAATTTTATTTCCTTTCCTGTTCATTTATTTCTTTTGTTTCATTTATTCTCTTGTTCAATAAATATACTTGAGCACCCAATCAATAGCTAAGACCTCATGGCTGATGGGAAAATATGGCACTCTGAAGGTATTTACACTCTAGTTGGGGAGAGACATATGAAAACACAATTTTTATATAGTGTTATGATAGTTTAATATCTGCTGTAGGAGCAAATAAGAGGGCAGATAACCCAATGTGGGGAAGAGTTAGTAGGAGTTACGGAAGACTGGAGTCTAAAGTTAAACTAGTATGATTAAGAATTAACCATTATGCTAGTCTGATTCTAGTTAGCAGGAAAAGTGAGAGAGGCAGTGAGCCCAAAGAGGTGCAAATAAAGAAGATATTTATTAACTTCTGGGATTTTAGCCTTATCACCAAGATGATGGTTTTAACTCCTTATATTTTCCCTTTAGTGTGACAAACAAGTTGCTTTTATCCCAATGTTTTTACACACCTCTATTAACATGAGCTTTAACTAGATCTAATAATCCTATGGTACTTAATCCAAGCATGTATTCAGAGAAAATCCTAGTAGACCTTGACACTTGGCATTGTAGCCATCTAACATCCACCAAACCCATCTCCTCTGGCCTCTGGATGGAAAAAACCCTCCTCTTGCCCTTATTAGATTGCAGACAGACCAGATAACCTTTCATTTAATATGTGCAATTGCAATTAATTTAGCAAAAGCTATGGGTATTTCTTTTAGTTTACACTGAGAAGTCGAATTTTGGCTTAGCAGTTCATTAAGACAATTCTTTTCTAACTGATTGTTTGGCTTTTCTTCCTACAAAAGAAACTACCTTTTATTTATTATATAAATGTTTTCTTTAGGAGATAGTGGAAAAGAAATTAGGAATGAGAGGGACAGACTTGTGTGAATAATATCCTAAAAGTAGACTACATTATATTCTAAGAGGTCTAGCACCACTAAAACTCCATCCATTTCCAAGAATATGCTGCTTGGAAGCAAACATTGTTGCTACCTGGGGCTGTAAGAATGGAAAGGAAGAAGAATTTGTTAAGAGTTAAGGACCTCGTTACACTTTTCTTAAAAATTTAGACCAATGAAAACTTGCTTCAGTTCTGTGTTTTATTTCTCCTTTAAGTAAAACTTTTTCTTAAGCACAGACATTGTTTAAAGAAACATACAGTCCATACTATTGTGCTCATAATAATGCAAATTGTGCTCCTTCCTCCACACATTCACAGGAAAGCTAATAGAGTAAATAAATGTACAGGTGATTTGATAACACTTTGAAAATATTTCTCTGCTTATCCATGTTTTCCATGGTATAAATGCATTATCTTTATATTCAAAGGAGTAATTAATTTTGTAGTGACACACTTCTCTCCTTTATTTTTCCTTTATAAAATACTTGCTGCAATGCTTTTCTTTTATCTTTTTCTCTTGGGTACTAACTGATTCACATTTCCATAATTAATACTGGCACTTTTTCTGATAGTCTTCATAAGTTTTTATTAAACTTCTGGAACTAAAATAACTGTACTGCTAAAAATAGTTATTTTGATTTTTTTGTAATCCCCCGGTAACATTATTCTACATATTTTGTAGCATTTATTTCTTTGAGTAGGAGACTCTTTATCAAGTGAAGTTTTTTGATGGGTTTCACAATAGCTACAGGCTCCATATGTAGGCAGATTTCTCTCCTGGCCTCTCCCCTTCAGCCTCACCTCTTAATGAGGCACTCAGGAATATTATTTGAAAACCTTTGATTTTTGAATAAGCTGTAATTTGCTTCATGAATTTTTTGGAGTTTAGAAAATTTAACCTGAATTACACAATCTAGGGAGTTTCTTTAACTTTCAGAAATTTGAATATTCTCATGATATTGTGTTTTGTGTGCTTTATCTCATTGCCTGTAAACAATTTTGTGCAACAAATCTACACTTGGAAAGCATTACAGTGGGAGGTAAGAGACTTACCATGAGCTGAGATTCAAAGAACATCTTATCGAATAAGCCCAGAGAGTGTAACATGTGTCTGCAGGTCTTGTTTGTGTTTCTTGATGCAAATCCCTAAAACATGTGATCTCTGGATGAGAGCCAGGAATAAGGAGTAAGAAAGATGCAACCCAGTCAACTTTCCTTCCTGGTAACATTTGCTTTTGCTGCTGTCTCCAGAACCAAGTTAAAGAAAGTAGCAGTGAGTCACTTCCATGAGAAGGTGGGCACGCACACATTTGGAGGCTGTCATATGATTTTTTTCAGAGTCCAGCAGAAGAGAATTTGACTTAAGATGATAATACTTGCACAGGTACACTGGGTGAAACTGGAACACCTAAGTATTTAAACCATATCTATGATGTGATGCCTACCAGCACCCCAGTGCTCTGAGAAACGGTCCTCATCAACCTCTGTAGTTCCACTACAGGCAATACTAATAACACTACTTGAATCAATGAATGCATAAATGTGTACAAAGAGTTTAGTTTATTGATCTTTGAATAACGCCAGAATATTAAATTAGCCTTTCAGTCTCTATCTCTCTTACCTCTTTCCTTTATCTGTATTTCTATCAATTCTACATATACGTGTGTATAATAAGACCAGTTTTCATTTTTTATATCAAGGTCAAGAAACTCTTATAGGTCATATTGGTTTGGAAATGCTAATTTTCTGAACTTCAGGTGGCAAGTCATTGTGTGTAACCTTAGATATTTATGTATTGTAAGTTACCATCAAATCTCAGATTCCCTTGCATTTGGTTGCAATTACTCAAACTTACTGAATTACAATGGCTACAGAATTTGTTTTAAGTCTATGTTTTCTAGAATAGTAAGACTGTTACAGTGATGTCGTAGTTACTTTCTGGTTCCTGGGATAAAATATCCAACACACAAGTTAAAGGAGGAAAGATTTATTTTAGCTCAAAGTTTGTAGAGGTTTTAGTCCATAGTTGGCTGGCTCCGAGGCAGAGCAACATGACAGAGGGGCCTGGCAGAGGAGAGAGAGCTCACAGCATGACTTGCAAGAAGCAGAGAGACTTCCTTTTTTCCCTTTTTATTCTATCTAGGCTATAAGCCTATTGGATGCTGCTACTCACATCTAGGGTAGCTCTTTCCTCTTCAGTAAATCCATCTTCTACATCTAGAAGTATGATAAATCAATCAGTGGGCTCATCCAGTATCACACCTCCATGATCCAGTCAACTCCTAAAAGCCCCCTATGAGAGCATGAGGCTTTGGGGGGACATCTAGCTACAAGACGTAACAGGTGAATATTCATATTACATATATCAGAAATTGAGGAAGGGACGCTATCTATGGAGAAAGCCAAGAACCTTCCACGCAATAAAAACCAATTGAAATGATATCCTAAAAGAAGAGAGTTAGAAATGCACACTCCAAGAAGACCAACTTTCAGACAAATGTATGGTGCCATAGTGATATGTCCTTGCCTATAGAAAGGAATGCTATATAGATTGCCTAGCTTCTTTTGTTGTAGATGGTGGGAAGTAAATACTGTGAATAATTTTTCAAGAATAATTTTTCTTAGAGTTTTGAAAAGGGCTAATTTAACAACTGGTTAACCATTCAGTTTGTGCAGAAGTAGGCATGAGAACTCCTTCAAACAAATATGGTGTCATGTGATTTATTTACTGCCTCATCATGCTCCAGCAAGTAGAAACACAAAAGAGTAAATGTTTATCCTCATAAAATGCCTTTATTCCCAAAGAGAAAATAACCAGTGGTAGTGGGGTTGGGGAGAGCTAAGCTGACTAATTGGAAAAATCCACAAAGGCCACGAATCTTAAAGATCAGACACTGTAATATCTGTCAACTAATACAGAATGACTGGGAACTTCTGTGAAAATGCATCTTGAGAATATAAATAGTAGAATACTGTGATTTATTACAATCACATTATATAGAATAAAAACCGAAGAAATGCCTCAGGACTGAAAACTTAACACATTTCTGTATCAGTTTTACTAAGAAGAAATGCTGACTGTTTTAAGACCTATCCATAAATCAGAAAAAAGGAACTTACACCTGTCTAGCTGTATTCTAAAATATACTCCACAGATTTCCTTTCTATGCCTGTCCATGAGCACAGAGCAAGCTAACAGCACCTGAGTATCAAAGCAGTACAGTTTGCTGATGTGCGAATTATGGAAAAACTTTATTTAATGCTGAATGATTGCCTCCATATCAGTAGACTGTCACTCAGAACAATATAAATATCTTTGCGGTATCTTTTTTTTTTGTCAGAATTTAAAATATGGGGAACCTGAAGTGATTTAGTGCAGTTGGTGGCCAGATCTGATAAGTAACAAATTAAAGTAAGAAAAAAAAAATCCTTCAGTAGGCAGTAAGGACTTCGTGCTCTAATTTTTATAGGCACCAAAAGGTCAAAAGCATACCTTCCCTGCAGCCATATATGGCCCGAGGGCCATTGGACACTTTTTAAATAAAAAGATGAATGTTCTGGTATGAGCATGCTCCTAGAATCCAGTGACGTTCTTCCTCAGGGTGGTCTGTAAATATTCTAAATCTTTGCTTACTATATAAAATTACAAGAAAGTGTTATCTTGCATCACTCACAGGCACTAGACTTCTTAATCTAGGCAAACCCTACTAGGAAAATCACTAAAAAAAAACAAGATGGTTTGTCTTCTTGTTCTTTTTTCTTTTCCTTTAGCTTACAACTATCTTTTGGCTCTATACATTCTGGTTTGTTTAAGAAACATAAATTCTTATGCTTCTTAGTCAGGTTTACCACAGATTTTTTGCTTGAAAATACATGAAATATCAGCATTCTATATGCACTTTTGTCTACCTCTCTCTCACTGTTTCTTCGGTTTCCTCCTGGCTTTTACACTATACCTCACTCTGAAAAAGATTCCTCTCACTTTACCTACTTCCTGATCTTCCTTCTAAACCACCTTGAGTGCATGAGCAAAGTCCCAGACAAAGATGGAAAACACGAGAAGACATTTAGGAAAAAAGGACTGTATAGCTGGGAGAGAAATGAATCTATTTTAAAGTTAATGCATGAATAAGAGAAAATTGGAATTTTTTCAGAGCTCTATTATTTTGGCTTTTTTATGCTTGTGGTCTAATTAATTGTATTACTTTTAACTTGATGAAATACAAACCACAGTGTTGAATTAATACTGGCACATATCCCAGCTCAATCATACTGTTCATGTCTTATGGCCATCTATTAGAATTTCCCCCTCAAATTAATATTACCTAGTGATGAAATGTTGAGGACCAAACCAATATCTATACACTCTTTCAGCTTTTAAAAAAATTCAAATGGACTGTCTGCTTGTGGCTCCAATTTTAAGAAGACAAATTTGTGCATTTTGCTTTAACACATGTAATGTTGTTTTGGCAAATCAGATGTCTTTCCTCATGGGATAAAATTATAATGGCATTGCAAAGCAGTTCTCTTGAAACCTTCTAAAACAGATTATGTTCTTTAAAAACTCGATTCTTGACTTTGCATGTTTTAACACTGCATTCCATTAAACCTGTGTTTGAAGTTACTGGGATTTGCTAAAATATTTGATAATGCCTAAGCAGATAAGAGATTATATGCTTTATGTATATAGCAGAAGGATTTGTTCCAGCTTGGATACAGGGTATTAATTGGCCACCTACAGTGAGCCAGTGTTTAATATTTTGCCCTTACCCCCTGGCTTCACTCTTTTCTTGCTGCTTTTCAGGCAGAAGACCATGTCCGTATTCACTGAGCTGAATTTGCTAACTTTCTGGAACACATTTAAACAATGTGTTCTACTTGTGTCATATTACATTAACTTCACTTCTAATGACAAGTTGTATATATCTGTAATAAATAGCCCCTCAGGGATCAGATCAAGATTAAGAGAGAGAAAGTAGACTGCTGTAGTTAAGTAATTTACAATATCTCAGTAAATGCTTGCAAAGAAACGCTTGCATCCGTAGAACTGGTTAACAGCAACTGGCAGACTCTGATGCTTGTAGAACGTTAAACTCTTTGGTGGAAAGGTCCAATCATTTGGGTTCCGATTTCTTAAAAAAATAATCTTTACCCTCTGCAGTGTGATACTATGGTGCTCATCATAACACAAGACGTTTATGACAGAGACTTGCCAGCTTTAGACAGACCGACATGGGCATAGCTCAATGATGGTAGTCAAGGAAAAGGGAGGTGCTAGTCAGGAATAACCGAGAAGAAAACCTTATTTAAATAGAAAAATCTTTCCCTGACAAGCTCATTCCATATCAAAACCTTTTTAGTTAATTGAGATAATCCACAGAAGGAAAAAAATCCAAATGTTTTGGGGGAAATACAGTCGAATTGACCCAGTGGGTCTGATTAACCAGGACATGTGCAGGGTTGGATTAACAGTCTGTCTAGCCTGGAAGACTAGTTTCCTCACAAATGTGGAATTAAAATATTCCACAGTGCACCAAGTGAGTCACAACTCAGGGCCTGCTCAGATTCATTTGTTGGCATGGAAATCTGGTATAACAGGATTTTAAATTTTTTCATTTTCTCCTTCAAACTTGTCCAGTCTAGTCACAGATTCAAATTTAAGCATAGAGTCACCTGTGAATGATTAATATTTGAATACCATTCAGCAAATATGGATTTATAATTGGACTGATTTCAACCACTTCTATGACAAGTTGTTTGCAGTGATGTCCTATGAATCCAGAATGCTGAGCTGTGTTTTGAGTTTTGGGGAAGTTGTGATAAGGGTAATTTTCACCCATGGATTTCAAAAGTTAGTTGATTTCTGGAGAGAGTTGAACCAAGGAAACATGAAGATCTAAGGTGTTCTGGCATTTGCAGAGATTTTCCTCTTGGTGAGTTGATGTCTGCCAATTGGGCTTGAAGTAAATTGAACATGAAATGTATTCTTATGCAAAAACTCAAACATTGAATTAAATGCCTTTAAAATGTTGGTCAGGCAGATATGTTGGGGGGTATTGCAAGTCTGGTATATCACTTAGTCTATGTCACACAGTGATGCAGGGGTTTCCTAGTCTGTTCC